>NW_026000026.1:43466510-43556510 GCF_001458135.2 Marmota marmota marmota | reverse complement strand
ACCCGGCCCAATGTGTCTTCCCAGGCCAGAGGCTCTGACACTAGAGTTTTCTCCTGGGTCTCTCTCTGCCTGCTGTGTCTCCATTTCAGGCAACTTCTCTTTATGGTTAAGAAACATAGTGCTGATCTGGGAGATCATCAAGGGAATGCTCATCAAGATGGTAAGTTTTCTTTGTGCTCAGAATAAAAGGAAATAAAGAAAATCTATCAAGCTTTACTACACACTGCACCAGAGTGTTAAGACAGGTTGCTCTTAACCTCAGAACACAGGTTGAATCCTCCCTGAGAAGCCTGGTGAATCTTTATACCCAGAAGGAAAAGCCAGGATTTGGTGCCCTAGAATCTAAGCTCTAGATTAGGTTCTCCCAGAACCAGACTCTGAGACAAGGATTTCAGTATAAGTAATTAATTTGTGAGGTGAAGGAGCACCAGCAGAGGGGTGAGGAAAGGAAGGTATCCAGGAAAGCGTGTGGCCTCTAGTTATTTACCACAGTGGGAAACTAGGGTTTAATCCCACTGGAAACCCTGGGAAAAAATGAAAAAGTGCATAGAACACATGCCTCAGCATTATCTCACCCCAGGAAAAGGAGGCTGGGGCATTTATACACCAGGAAAAGGGACCTGGGGAATTTATACACCAGCTGTCATCTATTCTAATATGGGCTGCCCCAGGAAGCGTTCATTCCTCTGACTTTTGGTCTATCACAAAGACAAGTTGGCACACTTAGGTGGCCAGAGAAAGTCCTCAAGCCAAGGAATGCTGGTGCCTTGGTGGCTACAGAAGGAAAAGGGGAAGATCATGGTAGCTCCTGGTTGCTATGTCCAGCGACTGAGTGTGATTTAAGAAAAACCCCTTAATTTCTGTGACCCACACTTAAGCTCCCTATCCAGAAAACGATGCCAACAGACCTATCCCACATTCTTGTGGTAAGAATTAAGTTCTACGATGCTGTGAATATACTGTGAAAATTGAAAAGCACCGTAAGATCATTATTAACTGCCCCAAGCCTACAGGGATGGCGAGGAACCCACCGTGGATATAAACTCTAGGGGAGATGAGAAAGACGCAGGCTTTTTCTCCCGTGTCTTATAGCGAAGGGCAGAGGGGAGGTGCATTCAATAGTCAAGATTCCACCTGACTGAGCATGTAGTGTGCAGGTACTCTGCTAATTTTCAGGGGCATGAATTCAGTCTGCTTCATCAGCATCCCCGCTCAGAGAAAACATGTGTCACTTTAATAGGGTTATGGTCACTCTTGCATGACCAGAAAGAGAAGGCAACTTGAGCAGCAGAAGGATCAACAGTCTCTGTGCGTTCTCTCTCTCTCTCTCTCTCCCTCCCTCCCTTACTCCCTCCCTCCCTCTCTCTCCCTCTCTCCATACTTTAAGGTGACATTTTAATTCTATCTTGGGGTCAAGTACGCAGAGACACAGGGGGACGTTTCCCACTTTTCAGGCATGACATTCCTTGCTGTGCTCTCAGAGTGCAAAATAGATCATTATTCTCTATACTTTCCCAGTCTGAGGCTCCTTCTTCACCAAGGCTTCAAGCAAAAATGTTTGATATCAAAGCAACCATGCTACCTTACAAAATGATAGTGTGAAAAACTGACGCCAATGGATAGGTGATAACCACATGGATAAGGAAAACCCAAAATAATCTGAGATCGACCCTACCGGGGATCTTGAATTTGCAGATAAACATACTCCTCCCACCCCTCCAACCTTGCAGAGTTTCATAATGTCTTGACTTAAAAATGGGTCACTATCTCAGCAGACACCTCCAAATCCCAAAGCCCACTCACTCCAGAAAAAGGAGAACAAGCAGGTGCTCAAGTTCTTCCTCCGCCCACTCTCCCCTCTTACTTATATCACTTTGGACAGCGTTTTCTTAAACTAGGATCCAGGGACTGGGGTGTATCAAAGTGGGCTTGAATTCCTTCAAATACTGTGCAAAATCTAAATACAAATTTGAAGCCACTATAATCACACATTCCACAGGCTCAGAGTACCTCAAGCATTAGGAACCACCATTCCAGACAAAAACAGCTGGAAAAGGCATGGAGATGGTGAAGATCTATTCTAAGGAGGATTCAGGTGGTACATGGACTTAGAGAAGGAGGGAAACTAGACAAGGCATGGAGAAAGGGGGAAGATTCTCTTTTGTTCTTCCCAGGTGTCCATGGCTAGAGCCTGAAAGTGGTTTTACGTAGGTATGAAATTCATTTACTGTTACTTTCTTTAAAATTAAAAAGCAGATTTTACACTCCATGCATAATACATCCATGTTTGTTTTAGCATAGGAAACAATTGTCCTACTCCAAATATTTCCAGTAAAAACTGATAGCCCACAAGTCAGTATGAGTTTGTTGGCTTCATGCCCCCAATGAAGGGTAGGCAGATAATCCTGGAGACAAGAGGTTTGAAAAGTTATCATGGGATTTCATCTCACTCCAGTCAGAATGGCAATTATTGAGAAATGTTGTTGAGGATGGAAAGAAAGGGGTACACTCATACATTGATGGTAGGACTGCAAATTTGTGTAACCATTCTAGAAAGCAGTATGGAGATTCCTCAGAAAACTATGAATAGAATTCCTTCCTTCCTTCCTTCCTTCCTTCCTTCCTTCCTTCCTTCCTTCCTTCCTCTAGGAATAGAAGCACCATTGGACCCAGCTATCCCACTCCTCAGTATATATCCAAAGGATTTAAATAGTGGCACAGCCACATCAATGTTTATAGCAGCTCAATTCACAATACCTGAGCTAATGGAACCAACTTAGGTGCCATTCAGAAGATAAATGGATCAAGAAAAATGTGGTATACATAATGGAATACTACTCAGCCCTTAAGAAGAACAACTTTTATGATATTTGCCAGTAAATGGGTGGATCTGGAGACCATCATACTAAATGAAATAAGCTAATCCCCCAAACCAAAGGTCAAATGGTTTTCACTTTTGTGGATGCTAACGCAAGAAGGGAGGCAGGGGGAATTAGAAGTTTGGTAGATTAGACAAAGGAGAATGAAGAGTAGAGAGGGGGAAAGAAAAAAAGAAAAGTTCTCCTGGTATTCAGGAAAATGCAAACATGATTGGCTAGCATTTAGGGCAGCTAAGTAACCTCTCAAAGCTGGTAGCAGACCCCGTCCATTTCCTCTGTCTAGGCCCTTAGCTTTTGTACTCATTCTCCTGGGCTTCTTTTCTGGTTTTCAGTTTCGGCGGTCATATTGCAGTTGTTCTTCCAATGATGAAACAAGATCAAGAAATTTGGAATGATTTTTCAAAGTCATGGGTAGTACTAGACACGAGAATAAGGACAGGGACTCCCTACCAGGGCCATTCCCACTGGGGCCTGTCCCCTTCTTCTCTGAAAAATGGAAGTCTTTCCTTCCTTCCTTCCTTCTTTCCTTCCCCCCTCCCTCCCTCGCCCACTCCCTCCCTTCCTGTCTCATTACTCTGGTTTTCTGAACTTTTGACACCATAAACCAATATGGCACATTGTTCCTTACAGACAGCCAGTGCCCCATCCCACTTTCCAAGCAGGTTACAGATGAGTTTGGCCCAGCTCCGAGTTCCGCCTTTGCAGAGCGGGTGAGACTGGGGCTGATGCCGGCCAGCAGGTCTGCCAAAGGAGAAATTAGGTTGTACAAGTCAGATTCCCTCTGAGGAACTGAACACCAACCACCACCCAAAACCACACCTGAAAGCATCCCCGTGAAAAGACGCAAGGAGACAAGGGCAGGAAGCCAACCTCCAGGTCTTCTGAGTAAAGCCCCTGCCAGGATCTCCCTTTATAAAAAGAGACCCAGAATAAATAGGCAAAGCAAAAGGCTCTCTCTCAATCCCAATCTCTCTCTCTCTCTCTCTCTCTCTCTCTCTCTCTCTCTCTCTCTCCTTCCTTTCCTCCCTCTCTCCTTTTNTCTCTCTCTCTCTCTCTCTCTCTCTCTCTCTCTCTCTCTCTCTCTCTCTCTCCACCACCACCCCCTGCCCTCTTTTTGGTAACCAAGTTAGGCATGTGTCCTCCCCCTGTAATTCATTTCCCTTGTGGTCCGGTCCCATCCAGCCCCAGGCTACCACAGGAAATGGTGAATCAGAAGAACTTTCCATAGAAAGATCCAAATATTTGCCCTCTGATGCCATCTGATTAAATCTTTAATTCTGTCCTCCACAGAGAAAGACAGAATTTGCTGGTTGTCCCTGTGCCTTTTGATCCACTGTGCTAAGCAGGTGGAGGGAGAGTCCCACGTTCACTTGAGGTTTTCTGGTTTCTCCCTGGGAATCCTTCCTTCCTGCCTTGTCACTCTCCATAAGTGAGGTGGCCCTTGGGGTTCAGACAAAGCAAAGCGCCCAGGAGGATTCGGTTTTTAGTGAATACACAGGAAGCGACTCTAAGGCTTGGTTCATCAGACTGCTTATTGATGTGTTCTTGTTTTGTTTGTTTGTTGGCCCATTGTCAGAAAAAACAATTGAGCCCACCTCCAGATATCACTGATGAGGCAAGGTCATGGCCTGTAGTCCCTCACAAGTCTTTGTTTTTCTTGTTTTTCAATTTGCTCTTTGTCCTCTGAGAGCATCCCTCACCCTCAGAAGGTTGACATGACCGAATCAGATGTGGCACTGAATAAGTGTTGGTGGGTTGTGGACATTGCTGCCCTTCTCCCGTGCCTTGCGATGCTTCCCTTGTTTGTAAAGCTTCCTTTCTGTTCTCCTTAGATCCCCATTCCTGCCTTCTCTCAACTTTTATACCTCCTTCCCAGATCCTAGGTAAATGCAACTCTAGACCATGAGGAATAGACACATGGAGTTTGGACTTTGCTCAACTTTATAAGGCTCAGGGCTCCCACTCTAAGACGGGAGTAGAGAACTGGCTCTGGGGTCCCATTCCACAAAGGCAGAGAAATATGTCACTAAAAAGCATTGGCAGCCAAAGGCTTTCACCCACAAGGAAGGGATGAGGGTTGTTGCTGGGGCATCTGCTCTAAATTTGGGTCATAGATGGTGGGCTTTATTACTGATGGTAGGTACCAAGAAGATTTACATCCTCTCAGGAACTAACAAAAGAGGCATCCCTTTCCCCTCCAATGTCTTTCTGAGTCTGTCCAGCTTACTGTGCCTCTACTCCATGGTCATGTTTGCAGTCCTATCCATAATGCTGTTTTTCTGCTCGGCACTGTCAGTCAATTCCACATGATCCTACCTTGGAAAGGCAGCAGGTCACACACTGTTGGTAGGCTTCCTCCTCAGTCTTTGCCAATTCAGAGCTTGCCATTTCCCAACACTAGCACCTCTGCTTTCCCCAGGTCCCAGCAGCCTTCAACCAACAAATACTGAAAGTTGGTATATATGAATCCTTGCTCCCTACACCCACAGGTGAGAAAACGTTGAGATCCACATTCTACACCATTTTCCAAAATTCCCAGCAGAGCAAATCTTTGCCTAGTTGTTCCCAAGCTTTCTTCTCTTCCTTGGTTTACCTCCCTGATGGATGGCCTATATTCAGTTCTTGCTCAGAATCTGCTTCTGGAAAAACTCTCACTAAAACAGGTAAGAGCCTTGGAAAAGAGTTCTAGTGAGTTGATATCTCTAAGCCTTCATTTCATCATCTGAAAATAAGGGTTAAAATAGTGCCTGTCTGACTCAGGTACATGCGGAAGAATGGAAAGCAGCACTGTGTCCTACCAGGCTGTGGCCAGCCCAGTGCTGTCCCAACATTAGTGCTGTTTCTCTTCTTGAGCCACTGGAGCCATGGTGAAATCCTGACCCTCAACTCTTATCCTTGCTTCAGAGGCCTAATATCTTCTTGCAAAATCCTAATCCTCTGGCTGGGCTAGGCTGGCAGGAAATTTTTACTCCATCTGATTTGGAGGTGGAAGGATTACAGAGTCCTGACGCTTCCAGGCACAGGAGAACAATTTAAAAAGCAACAAATAAATTCTCCAACCTTTGCCAAACAAGGCAGGTTGCTGGCTGGGATCCCTTAAGAGGAAACTTCAATCAACAGGTTGTCCAATTCCACTCCACAGAACCACGGAACCTACCACTCTTCAGATGGCCTGTGGGTTGTAGGAGCATTTCCCAAGGTGGAATAATGTTTCCTAAGAGATTGTGATTGCCTGGAAAATTCTGACCTGGGGTCACCTTCTGGTCCTCCCAGGAAACACAAATGTCTGTCCGTCTGCCAGATCTCAAATAAGATGAAATGTATACTGTCAACAATATCAGTATCAAACATTTGGCAAACACTTATGATGTTCTATTTGATGCTAAATGCTATGAGGGAAATAATATATGACCAGAAAATAGGAAATGATAAAAAAAAATAACATTACTCTGATTAGGGACTGATCTGGAATTTCCAAGTAGCCATTGTGGAACCAACCCACTACAATGGCTTGACACACTAAACAATTTTGGGATTTTTAAAAAAGTTTTTGTTCTTTTTTATTTAGCTTTTTATTGAGGCATAATTTACTTATGAGACAACACATAGGTTTCCAGCATTGAGTCCAGTGAGTTTTGACAAATGTGGATCCCCTGGGAATCCATGATGCATAAAGCCATAGAGCATTTCCATTACCCCAGACAGCTCTTTTGGGTCCCCTCCCATTAACCCAGATATTATGTCTCTGCATGCCTGAACATGTTAGTGTATTTCCTAAGAACAAGGACGTTCTTTTACATGACTACCACAAATTGTCAGAAGATGGAATTTATAAGGATAACATTGATATCTATCTAATCTATAGACCTGAATTCATTTTTCCCATTATCTCACAAATGTTTTTTGTAGGAAAAGAAAAATACAGCAGTCAACCAAGAGTCACATGCTGCACTTAACTATACTGGCTCCTTAAATATCCTATCTCCTTTAATCTGGGATAGTTCCTCAGTCTTGCTTTTTCTTTGATGCCCTTGACATTTTAGAAGGGTACAGGCAAGTTATTTGGGTTGCTTAACAATTTCTCATAATTATATTCAGTTTTTGCATTTTAGACAGGACAATCCCAGAAGTGCTTCAATGGCTCAGGGCACAATGCCTGCCCTTCATCAGGTGGCACAATGTTATCTGTCCCTTGATTGGTGACTCGACCTGCAAGCATGCACATAAGGTGGAATCAGCCAGGTTCCCCCCCTGTGAAGTTGCTATTTTTTGTCCTTCATAATTAGTAAGTGTCTTATGGGATATACTTTGAGATTATGTAAATATCCTGTTTATCAAGCATTTATCTGCTAGATTTAGGATTCTTTTGCATTTCCTGCTTCAAACAATTACAGTTGAGCATTGTTTTATGATGGGGAGATATGTTCTTAGCAATGCTGGAGGTATAGTTTAGTGGCCTGCACTAGGCCATGGATTTGATAACCAGCACCAAAACATAATTTTTTAATTTTAATAAAAATACATCCTTTAGCAATGTACTGTTGCGCAGACATCACAGTCTTGGAAACCTAGATGGTACAGCATGACAGCAGTACACACTTAGGCTATACAGTGTATTCTGTGTGTCTACACACAGTATATTTGCATAAACACATGTGCACACACACACACACACACACACACATGGAATAGACTATTGCTTCTAGAACCAAGATGAACAAAACAACATAAGCTTAAATCTAGCACAAGAGGGAAAAAAAATGCAATCACTACACTCAGTAAATGAGATGTATGAGGCTGCTGCTGGTATACTGTGGCATACTATTTTACAGTGAACATTTTTAATAAATACAAGGCATATACACTAAAATAACAATGAAAACTATAGTACAGAAAATATGTAAATCAATACCACAGTCACTTATGATCACTATCAAGTGTTTTATATACTGTACATAATTATACTTCTGGGTGACTGGCAGCCCAGAAGGTTTGTTTACACCAGCATCACCCCAAATTCAAGAGTAAAGCATTACATTGTGATATGTTGACAGTGACCGTGTCACCAGGTGATAGAAGTTTTCTAGCTCCATTACAATCTTAGGAAACCACTATCATAAATGTAGCCCCTCACTGACAGGGATGTTATGTGGCTGCTATAACTTAGATTTTGAATGTCCCTGAAAGGTCCATGCACTAAAGGTTTGGTCTCCAGGGTGGTGCTACTGGGAGGTGATAGAATATTTAAGAAATTAGGGTCAGAGGGAAGTCCTTATGCAATGAGGTTATGCCCTTGAGGGAGATTATGGGGCTCCAGGTCTCTTCCTCCTTTGCTTCTGGCTGTGAGGTGAGCAGTTTGCTCTGACACATGGGCCTGTCCTTTATTATCCAGCACACCCACCAGAGACGTAATAGCAAGGAGCCAGCCTGATCATGGACTGGAACCTCCAATACTGTGAGTCAAAACAACCTGATTTCTGTATAATTACCTGAGGTATTTTGTTAAAGTGACTGAAAGCTGACAGAGACACATGTATTATGACAATGGTTACAAATGGTAATTTTTCTAATTCCATCATTTCTCCTACTCAGAGAGATCCTCCCAACCTCTTATTCATTCACTCAAATGTGGACTCACAGATTCTGATTTTACTCTATGAATTATAACCTATTACTTATTCTGATATTCAAATTGTCTCAGACTTGACCAGTGAAAGCTCCTTCCTGCTAGCTCCTAGGCCCTTTTGACATGTCAAGATTCAAAAAGTTTCTCCTGGATGATGAGGGACCATAGGCCTTTTTTTTTTTTTTTGGTTCAGATTAGATTAAACTCTTTTTCAATGCTTCTCGGGGTATTGAGGCCAAGAATTGTTATGGTTGTCTGTCCCAGGAAGAGAGGTGAAGTCAATGGGCCTGGGACTGCAAGAAGAAATGGGGATGGTGCTCACTGAGCAACCAGGAAGGAGGACCAATGCCTGGACCTCAGCTGAATGCAGTAGCCACCGCTGGAGGTACCTGCCAATGGTGTAGACAGAGGGCACATAGCAGGCTATGAAGCCAGAGCCAGGTAGAGATGCTATGACTAGATTGGAGACACCAGCCAATGGCATGTGCCTTTGAGGGCCCTGAGCTAACATCAGGGGAAGTTAAATAAATAAGATGAAGCTGATGGAGGTACATACAAGCAGCATTCCAGATTCCCAGGATAATCTTCCAACCCCTATTTGCTGATTTTTTTTAAAAAAAAAATTGTTCTTTTTAGTTATACATGACAGTATAATGTATTTTGGCAAGTTATATATACATAGAGTGTAACTTATTCCAATTAGGATCCTATTCTTGAGGTTGTATGTGATTTGCTCTTTTGGATTCTGTGGTCCATTTTCACTCTGGTAGCACCTAGCCTATCTTAAAGTACCAACATTTATTATCCCCAATTACTGGACCAACCTTGGTGGAGACACCAGCCTTAGGGTTCTCAAGTTCAAGGAACCTAACATCTCTCTAACGTAAGTTTTGTCCCACTGCCTGCCACCAAATGTGGGCATACATATACTCACATCTCTATTCTTTAAAATCAATACTTTGAAAATGTCTACTGCCCCCAATTCCAAGAGTGCATATTTTACCTTTACAACTCTATCATAACATGTTCTTTGGTATGTTGCTTCTTTAACTTGCATGGCATGAAACACAGTCTTTTATTCATCAGACATCCAGAGATAACAGCTGGCCCACTAAAGCACATTCCAAAATAGAACCATTTTCTTCAGATAAACATGGCAAAACACCAATGCCAAAACAGTACCAGGCACAGGGCTACCTGTGACCTTCTAGTCTTCATCTGGGATGTTTCAAAAGCCTCCCCATCAGTGCTCTCATGAATCTGGACAAATAGGAAAGGTGGTTTGATTATCATTCCTACCTTCTTCTCCTTTCCTGAAAGGGATGTGGCTCAGGAAGATGATAAGACTGAAAATGGGAGATTGGGAGCCTGGGCTTCTAATAAGACAAGTGTTTACTCCACATTTCCTAGGCAAGAAAAGCCCTTAGACACCGACAGAGTTTTCTGCCATTTGTCCCTAGCAGACAGAGAAGGGTTTTTTAAAAAAAAAAAAAAAAAAAAAAAAAAAAAGAGCAGGGCTTTCTCTTTAAACTTTTGCTTTGATCCCAAGTCTATATATTAACAATGAAGGCTCTGTTTCACCTCAGTGAAAATTTCAAGCCTCCATTATCTCTATTTCTTTATAAAACAATTGCCTTTTCTTCTTTTAGATACCAGATTTAGGATCGGGAAAGAATTCTTCTTGAAGGACTCAATCTGCTCCTTGTAACCATCAGGCATCTCCACTTCCTTTCCCCTGGCTCTGTTCCATTTAACATGATAGCCACTAATTACATGTGGCCATTTAAATTTAAGTGTGAACTAAATCAAATTTAATAAAATTTAAGATGTAGTTCATCAGTTAGGCTAGCCACATGTCACATGTGTAGTAGACACAGTGGCAAGAAGCTGTCATATTAAACAGTACAGAGAATATTCATGTCATTGAAAGAGGTGCCACTGGATAGTGGATCTGACCAATTTCTAAGTAGAGAGAGCTTGGGGTTGTGTCACTCAAGGACTTTCCAAAATGTTGACACCATGTATGCCCATGAATGGTGGTGAGATGCGAGACGTGTACAACTAGGAGACAGAATTGTTCACATAAGATATGAATAAAAGTATCATTAGAAAAATTTTAGCATTTTTTATGGATATATAACATATAATTTAAGTAATAACTATGTGATTTTCTGTATAGCAATTTCCCTTCCAAATATATTCCACTCTTTGTTTCACTGCAAGGTGAAACCCTCCCCACCTCCATATGGAGCCCAGTCGCTAGTCCCCATGTTTTCCTCAAATTTTAACAAAGTAAATTTGATTCTGTCAAAGGTCAGTCTGTAGCCAAAGAGTCCCACTTATTCTTATTCAGGGTCTCAAGAAGAGAAAAGCATAGTTTGGGGAGGCCCATTCAGGGAATGATGCATTTGATTACTACAATGGTTATAGGGAACAGAAAAAAAAATCTTAGGATAAGCTCTAGTTATTATGGATAGAAAGGAAGATGGAAAAAGAGAGTCCAGACTCACAAATATATGAATGAACCCATTATGTGGAAAAATGCAAGAAAAGGCAATTCTCCAGAGGCCTCCCTTCAGTGTGAATGCAATTCACTCTGGAGATAATTCTCAGCTTACCTATGTCGTGGCAGGCACTATTTAAAGATTGTTTTTTAAAATAGTCATAAAATCACATTCACTTCTATAAGGATAGGGAAACTTTTAGGGAAAATTAGATATTCACTGAGAAGCCTCGATAAGTGTTTGGCCTTTAGAGAAGTTAATCAGCACTGAAAATCAGGACACTTGGCAACGGAGGGGGAGAACAGGATCCCACTCCCACCCTAACCTCCACCAATGCCAACACCTAAAATTTACAAAAAAAAGAAAAGAAAAGAAAAAGACTTTGTCAATTGTGTTATAATAGCCTGAAAATGTAAGAAAAGATTATGGGGCAAGTTAATCGTGAGGGGTGGGCAGGTAGAAGGAGGAATTTCCTGTTCCAAGGAAGTCCCTGCCAAGCCCAGAGGAGGTTAGCAAAGAGAGAGAGTTATTTTTAAGACTTGCAAAGTTTGAATTGGCTTAAATGTGGTCCATGCCTGAAGGCAGGGAGAAAAACCAGATAATAAATAATACCTGGACTCACTGTCAGGGAAAAGTCAGAAACAAAAAAAAATAATTTTCACAGGACAGTGTCCTACACTAGAAAACAGGATGTGTTTGCTCTTAGATGTGTCAATTATGGAGCCTCAGTGAGGGACTGTGGGGAACAGGGCTGACGGTGGCTCTATTAATGTACTACATTGACAACAGTTACTAATAATAGCCTTTGAACCATTGACATTTGCTCCCTCTTACATAACGTGAACAAAAGTATCATTAGAAAAACTTCACCATTTGTATTGATCTATAACATATAATTTAAGTAACAACTATGTGCTTTTCTACATAGCAATTTAAAAAAAAAATTAAATCCCTAAATGCCCTGTACCAGCCAGATCATTGCCTCACGTATTCCTAAGTCGCCTCCCATATAGAAATCTCACTAAAGCCAATAGAATAACTGTAAAATGTGAAAGGGACTAAAGAAATGCCCCACAATGGGATCCCCATCTTCAGCCATTTTCCATTTTCTGAGAAAGCTATTATGATTCCACTACAGTTGGGCATCTGGCACTAGGAGGGCTAAGCAGGCCCACCTGGATGGCTTGTAAAAACTCAGACTCCCAGGCTCAGTCCCATTCAGTAGGTCTGGGGTAGGGCCCAAGAATTTGCATTTCCTAGAAGCTACCAAGGGAAGTCGATGCTGCTGATCCCTGGATCACTTTTTGAGAATACTGCCTTCATACTTAGGTCCTAGTGTTCCCAAAAACTTACTTACAGGAAAGTCAAGCTGAAGTGGTCAGTAGAGAAATAGCCTTCTCCTTGTTTGTCTTTAGTGTCAAGTGCAGGGTCTCTTGGGAAAGCATCTGTCAACACTCAGCCCAGCTGTGTGGCTCCATGGAGGAGCCATGTTGAGGGCATTATTCTCTTTTTTAATTTTTTTTTTATTTTTTTGAGATTTTATATCCATTTAATTTAATCTTATATTTACAACCAATTTGCAAGGTAATTATCAGCTCTGTTTTACTCAAGTTGATATAGGTGAATGCTTAGGTATTTAATACATTCCACGTTATCTGAATACAGATCTAATTCCAGAATTCTACATTCAGAGAGCATTATTCTCAATAGACTGACAGCCACACTCTGTGGTCTACAGGGAGGCTTCCCAATGCAGCTCTGGATGAACTTATTGGACTTTTCTTTTCATTTCTTCTGCTGCTCCTCCATATATTCACCCCTGAAGTGACTGACCTGGAAGATTTGGGGCCCTCAGATGACACTGCCCAAAGAAAACCTGGAGTGTGGGTGGGTTTCCCAACCCTGTCCTGGAAATTCTAAGGCAACACGTGGTTTAAAAGTTAACTGCTCCTGCAGAAGCCTAGAGCTGTGTATGGATACCAATGGAAGCTGCAGAACATCAGAGTTCTGCTCTCCATCAGATTTTGACTACCAATTGTTCAAAAGTGTACATCGCTACTGGCCAGAGGTGAAATCTTTACTGCATTTGCAATTCCCACCAAATGACCTGGTTGGGCCCTCTCTGAAGATAGCAATCATTCACTCTCAAGCCCACCACCTTACAAAGAATCTTCCCCGTCCCTGGACAAAGCTTCATTTACTCTAGAGAAAATGGCATCTTTGCAACTGGACCCAATGGCCCCTCTCAAGTTGCAAACTGACCCTCGAGTTGTTTTCATTCTCCAGGAACTATTTTTCCTGGCATACATGTAACACACAAAGAAAAAATCCTTTGCTTTTTTTTTTTTTAACATCCAATACAAAATAAGCGATTGTTAAGGCTCCAAACAGTCTGTTGTAGTTCTCTAGCATGCTCTAAAAACAATAAGCCACATGAGAGTGTGTGCTCTTTGGCTACGGTTTTCCTCCTAGGGTTGGTCCTAGTGTACTTTGTTCCTTCCATGGTCTCCTTCATGCCATAGAGCACCCTGAATGGGCATCCCCAGCCAGACACATGCTGGGCTCCAGGGCTCTCCCTTTCAGCTTGGACGAGCACTCAGAGAGCTGACATTATTCTCAAGTGGACATTTCTTTTGTTTTTCCTTTATGCTGCAAATAAGGCTATTTGCCAATTATGGATGATGAACCTAAGAAAACACATAAACTTTCAATTAAACTGAAATATCTGGATAGGCACGGTGACACACTAAATCCATTGACTCAGAAGAATGGCAAGTTAGAGGCCAGCCTGGTAAACTTAGTGAGACCCTCTCTCAAAATAAAACATAAAAATGGCTAGGGATGGAGCTCAGTAGTATAGCACCCATGTGTTCAATCCCTAGTGCCAAAAAAAAAAGAGAGAGAGAACTCAAATGTTTGGCATACATCTACCCCATATGGTGGTGTCTGAGGCAGATTTCACTGAACATCAAACACTGGCCAGCTACTCTAGGAAATGATGCAACGATATTAGTTCTCCCAGACAGTACCGTCATGGTGATGTGATATAAGGGTCTAAGGCTGATTGAGAACCTACTATGTGTGAGGCTCTTTAAAGTGCTTTCCCTAAATGTTTTCTTTTATTTCTTACAAGAAGCCTGTATTTTAAGGGATCATCATTTGCACTTGTTGCAGAAAAGCACTGAGCCCAAACACATCAAGTGTCTTCATGGTCATGCACCCAGTAAGTGGTCCAACTCTAAGTCAAATTCAGAGGACTCTAACTTAAAAGCCCTTTATCTAAACCCTTGAAATGATACATGTAAAAAATGTCCTGGATATGACGAAGCCAAGTGAAAGGTGAGGTGATATGATCAACCACTAACTAGAAATGTTAATTAAAATGACATCCGTTGCATGCGTGTTGTCAGGGAATGCAAGGTTTCAGTTAAATGGGATTTTCCAGGTATCTAAAGCTTACCCCTAATTAAGAATCAATTCTTTTTTAATGCAGAGACTTTTTTAATGGAAAGTTTCCAAAAGTAATTATGTTCTTTCTTTGCTGTCTTAAATACACATGGACTAGAATTTAAGATTTCTAAAAATAACCCAGGAAATTAATGAGTTTCAGACTTGAAAGTGAGATACAATTGGGTGAAGTTCTCAGAGTCTGTGATGTGGGTAGAGCACCTCTGAACCATAGGACTTCCTTACTTTTTCCTGGCCTACTTTGTTTTCTGAAATTTTTTTTTTAGGAAACTTTTCAAACATGCAAAAATGTTGAAAAAACGTTACCTACCTCCTAGATTCTGCCATGATACTGTAAAATACTTGTTTTGTCACATATCTATCCATCTACCCATCCATCAACCTATCATTTTTTAAAATGCATTTAAAAATACATTTAAGACATCAGCATACAATTCTCCCTGAATATTTCAATACACTTGTGATATCAATATCTGTTTATGATTAATATCTTTCCGTTGAGATACAATTTTAAAACTTACAATAAAATGCATGAATCTGGAGCGAACATTCACTGAGTTTTAACAAATGAACATACTTGAGTAATTCAAATCCCTATCAAGATGCAAGCCCTCACCATGCCCTAGAAAGCTCCAGAGGCCTCTTCCTAGTCAATTCTACCCTCACTGCCTAAAGAGCTTCATTCACTATAGTCAACTGTCACCTTGAATGTGTCAGAATATTTTTCTAATCTGTGACAGCATCTTATCTGCAATAATCTGGATAGGAGCATGAAAGTAATTCCAAAGCCACTTTGAGAAAAGTGATTGGGCCCCAGGGTGACTTTTACCCTTAAGGAGAACTTGGAATCATCTGACATCATCAGCAGCTTGATTTCCATATAAATGGAGTGCTACCAGATAGTTATAAAGCTTGTCCAGATATATCTCTGCAAGTAAAATATAGAGCTTATATGCAAACAGAACAGAATTTCTAAAAGAGTATTTCAAAAGGATTCAGAGAAACTGAATTTGGAATAAAGATAATGGCTCCCTCACTACATCATATGCTGTGATGTCAACACAATGCATGTTGAGATTATGACAATCACAGGTTGAGACATCAAGACATTTGCATGTTGCTATGTTGTGACATTCCTGGGTCCCAATGCAATAACATCCACATGCTAAGATACTGAGACATGTGCATTTTGAGTCATTGACATATTCACAGGTTCATATGCTGATGTTGTGACATCTACATGATAACATGCTGAGACAGTCATATGGTGAGCTCTTGAGACATTTGCATGTTGATATTTTGAGATATTTACAGGTCCAGATGTTGAGATGTTCAGATTTAGATATTGAGAATTTTATACACTGATATGTAGAGACATTGACAGGATCAGTCAAGACATTCACATATTGAGATGTTAAGACTTTCTCATTCATACATCTGACTTCAAACATCAGATGATTTCAGCCAGACCCATGATACGGGTACTGACTCCTCCTTAGCAATAACTGTCAAATGCTTCCACACCCCTTTATCTGTAAAAGTCAGTGTTGATACTGCTTCAGAGTTCCGAGGAGGGTTTCCATTTATGCCTAGAACTTCCTACATCTTTCTACCTGAGGATGTTCTCTGGTCCCCAGAGAGTGTTTGGCTTCCATATAGGAAGTTTGGGAATGATGGAGAGTTTGCATCCTGGTAGTCACCCTCAACTCCAACTTTCTCACTTCTCAGTGGCTCCATGTTGAGGGTTCTACATTGTCTTCCACACCATGGGTATGAAATACAGGTCAGATGCGTGTGGCCAATCCCAGAATTCAGGCAAGTCCTTTCCCTTTGCAGCCACCTTCTAGGGTCACACACCCACCTCCCTGCTCCTTCATCACCTTCTTCACCAGCAAGGCCCCTGGTTCAGATTGTTGATAGAAAAACAATAAATAAAACTGTGACACTGGAATTTTAAGCAATGAAAATAATAAGCTTCATGCAAATGATAAGACATTTGGAGCAGGAAGGAGAATATCCTGGCAACTCTACCAGAGCTACAGGGGAAATTCGCCAGAGTTGGAGCTACAATGATGGTAACTGAACTGGAAAGAAATAGGTGATAAGTGATGATTGAAAAGTGCAGGAGTTTTTATCTACCAAAACTCAACATCAAAATAATTAGCATGGCCAATTGGCAAAATTAAGGCTTAAAAGGGGTAGCCAAGACTCACTCCCAGCCCAGATCTCTTTGGCAGGACTGCTAGAATGTCTGTGTGCAACTTCGCCTATCATTTGAAGTGTAAGGCTGCTCCTTCTCTGCTAGGGGCTCTCTCCCAAAGGCATGGGCTGAACATGCACCCAAAGAGCAGAACATGTGCAGAAGACAAGAGCACGATATTTATTTACCTCCAAGCTCAGGATAGCATAGAACACTTTTTTTTTTTTTTAATGTACTGGGGATTGAACCCATGAGTGCACTTAACCACTGAGCCACATCCCCAGCCCTTTTTAAATTTTTTTTTATTTTGAGACAGGGTCTCACTAAGATGCTTAGGACCTTGCTAATTTGCTGAAGCTGGCTTTGAACTTGCAATCCTCCCCCCCTCAGCCTCAGGAGCTGCTGGAATTAGAAGTGTGCCTTGCCGCACCCAGCAGTACAAGGCTTTTCAAACAACACTCAGCACAAACCCTAAAGGAAAAGAAAAGACGTATTTGTCTATATGAAAGTTTAAAATGTATGTGTATCAAAAAACTGCTATTCAAAACAGAAGAGAAAATCCATGGACAAATTGTAACAGAAAATTAATATCCAGAATACAGAAAGCTCTCTTATGGTTAATGAGAAACAATAGGCAAAGTATATGAATAAGTCAACCACAGAAGAGACCGTGCAAGTATCCAATGAATCTGTAAACTGAAACTGAATTTGATGGGTGTATTTGTTTCCTAGGCTGCTGGAATAAATTACCACAAATTGGGTAACTTAAGACACCAGGAATCTATCCAATCACTATTTTGGAGGCCAGAAGTCCAAAATCAGGGTATCTGCAAGGCCGTGAGTCCTCCAGAAGTTCTAAGGGAGAATTGCCTTTTGCAGTGTCCAGTGGCCGCCAGCATTTCTTGGCTGTGGCCACATCACTCCAATCTCTGCCTGTCTTGTCTTACTTCTTTATGTGTGTGTCTAGTCTCCCTCAGCCTTTCTTACAAAGACACCTCTGATGACACTTAGGTCCCATGGATGCCCTCTGGCAGGGTCTCTTAAGGTCATTTCCCTGGTCTGCATTGTTGATAGGAAAATACTAAATAAAACCCATAACTGGAATTTTAAGCATCCAGACAATATAGGATAATCTCTTCATCTCAAAATCCTTATCACATCTGCAAAATAATTTACCATATATATAATTACCATATAATACAAAGTAATATTTATAGGTTCCAGGGATTAGAATCTAATATCTTTGGTGGGGGAGCACAATTTATTTCACTATAACCAATAACCAGGGGAATGCAAATTAAAACCAGATTGAAATACCATTTCACATCATCAGACTACAGATATTAGAAAGCATGGATGACAATGTAGAGCAATAAGAACTCACATCACTTGCTAGTTAGAGCATAAATTGGTCAGTATAAAAATGCTGTAAAGCAATATAGAGCAATGAGGTAAGATCCACAAAAAATAAGGATGTGTATACCTCATTACCCGGCCATTCCCCTACAAGAGAAATTCATCTGACCCAGAGACACCCATAAAAATGGTCCGTAGAGTACCATCATGTTGAAAAAGTGGAAACAACCCAAATGTTTATCAGCATGAGAATAGCAAACCTAACTGCTACAGTCATAAAATAGACAGCCTTAAAAGTAAGGGAACTAGAGTCCCCCACATTTGGCACAGATAAATCTTATGAATATAACATCGAAGGACCAAATGTATGTTGCAGAAGGATGCACACAGTGCCATTCCATGTTACCAACCTTAAAAACACACACTGATATCTTTTAAGTATAGAAATCACAGACACCCAGTTCTAGATGGAGGTTGTGCTGAAAAGTCTACAGGGGATTTCAAAATACATTTGCAAATGTTTTATATGTTAGGTGGTTGATGGGTACATGGATATATATCCATTATATGCTTTTATGCCTGAAATATTGTTAATTTTTTTTAATTTAGAAGGCTGTTAGTGAGAAGACTGATAGATGGTTCACCTTATTGGGAACTCCCTAGCAGATGGGAGAGTTTCTTCCTTAACCCTGGAGGTTTTTAACCTGGGACATACAGACAGACCCTCAAGGTATCTATGAATAAAATTTATGGAGTCTGTCCTGTGGGATGAACAAAATACACATGCTGGGGTTTTTTTGTTTTGTTTTGGTGGGGGTTTTTGTTTCTTTGTTTGTTTACTATCTTCGAATTATAGTGCAGCATTTCCCCCAATGTGAATGTCCCTATATATCGCAAATAGTACTAGCGACTGCTATGACTTTATCACCAATAGCATTTAGATATTTTACAGCATATTACAGTGTAGCAGACATCCCAAAATAGCCTTTATGCTCATCAGCAATTCCAAATGACAGTTGGCCACCAGATCTTGCTATTAAACATACTAATAAAGAAGCCTACAGATTACTCACAGCTAAGCTCTTTATTCACTTTCCTGGTAACTGTATTTCAACATAGCGAAAATACCTTTTATGGCTCTGTGTATTTTATCATGTGTATTTAAAACAATTTTCCATCAGACTTCCAAGGGGTTCAGAACTCTGGAAAGAAAAGAGGTTTTGAATTTCCAAGGGGTTGAGTCAGTGGCTACTGAAGGTCTCTAGGGGGTCCCCACAGGTTCAGGTCAGACAGGCCAGAGATAAGAACCAAATCTTGATTACAGGAGGAAAAGGAAGTTGTACTTGTTTATCTTCCCCAATGCACAATGCAGAGCCCAGGAATTAAGATGAACTCTTCTCAAATGTGTCATCTTTCTTATCCGATCTTCTCTCTGTCTCATTGTATTGGATTTTAATCAGGAGTTATCTTGTGAAGTATTGTGAACTCAGACATAAATTTGAGACAAGAACTGAACAAGTGGATCAGGTCTCCAAGGGAGCCTCTGAACAGAACAGAAACTGAAGTGAATGAAGGCTGAGCTTGTAATTCGGCGATTAGAACCACATGTGCTTCCTCCCTTGGGGTTTGAATGATGTCCTGACTTTGCCCAACCTAGGGTGTGGCAAACAGGCCCTGGAAGTCTGACCGGGGTCATAGGATGCCAAGACAGAAAAAAGAACATAATTGCTTCCGGCAGAAAGCAGCCTTATCCACAACTTCCGCATAACCAACCGCCCACCGAGAGCTGGCATTTCTGCCCTATTTAGAAAAGTAGAGAGTTTCTGTACCTTTCTGAAGGACAAGAAGTGACCTATCTGAGAAGTGATGCTCGCAAGAACCTGGCACACAGTAAACTAATATGTATTTTTTTCATGACCTCTATGTAAACTACATAGTTTAGCAAAATCAAAACAATTGATGTAGTTACATTTGTTAAAGCATCCTTGTGCATTATTTTCAGTATCATCATTAGCTACATGCATAATGCAAATATTTCTTTTATGAGAAAAGAAACCAAAGTACCAAAAGATAAAATAGCTATTTTTCAATCCACCATTTATTTGCCATATTCTATGTGCTAAAAATGCTTCTATGAGCTTTTCAAAAATCAGCTCTATTGATGTATCATTTATGTACAATAAATTGCAGCCATTTAAAGTGTGTAATTCCATCACCCCCAGAAGTTTCCTTATATAGGTCTCTTCATAATTCATTCCTCCTACACATTGCCCCCATGTGACCATCAATCTGCTTTCCTCTCCTATAACTTAGTTTGCATTTTCTAGAATTTATAGAAATAGAATCATACAGTATGTATTCTTTTATATGTGGCTTCTTTCATTCAGGATGTTGTTTTTCAGGTCCTTGTTTGTTTCAGTGGTTCGATCCTTGATTGCTGAGTAGTAGTCCATTCCATGGATATTCTCTTATTTGTTTTGGGTATCTAACAGGTGATGGACATCTAGGTTTCTCCAGCTGGGGCTATGATGAATAAAACTTCTATGTACATTCAAGTGTATATCTCTTTTTTCCTATTTTCTCTCTTTCTGAAGCAGGACCTTGCTATGTTGCCCAGGCTGGTCCTGAACTTCTGAGCTCAAGCAATCTTCCTGATGTCTCAGTCTCCTGAGTCATGGTACAACAGGTGTGCATTACCACGTTCAGCTCACGTACATTATTTTTTTTTATTTCTTGGGTAGGTACCTACAGGCAGCATGGCTGAATCACGTAAGTGTATGCATATCGTATTAGAAACTTTGTTTTCCAAAGTGGCTGCACCATTTTACATTTTCATCACCCGTATATTAGAGTTCTAATTGTCCCACATCCTTGTCAACACTCAGTATTATCAACTTTTAAATTTGACCCATTTTAGTGAGTGTACAATAGTATCTCATGGTAGTTTGTATTTTCATTTCCCAATAACTAATAATCTTGAGCATCTTTACTGAGCTTATCAGGTCCTGTATTTTTATTAGTTTGGTTAATGTGATAAAGGACCTGGCTTATGTCTATTGCTTCCTCTTCATCCACTCTCTGTTCAGCCCTGTTCAACCAGTTTTTAAAATACAAACAATTTATAGGCAAGGATCATGTCTTATATTTCTGGCATAGTATCTGACATATAATAGGTATTCAATTAAATTCTGCTGGGAAAAAAATGAGAAAATACCAGTTAATTCTAGTTTAAAATCTAATGACATTCTTGGGACCTACTAAAGAGTGCTAAGCTGTAGGTTTCTCTATGCTGAATGGTCTAAAACTACTAATATCTTTAATTGCTATGATTAAACTCTCTATCTTCATATCAAATTTCTAGCTTCCCCCTGCCTGTAATGACCTACTTTCCAAACTGGTGATTAGAATCTACTGTGGGCTCATTTAGGAAGATAAGAAAGAAGTTTACTTTGACTTCTATCTTTGAAAATGTAAACAAAAGCCTGACTGAGAGCCTTCAGGCATTTAAAAGATAAATGTATACGAGATTCCTATACAATGCCTCTTTCCTACTGAGTTCTGAGAATCACACGGTGAATAGGAGTCCTAGCCCAGGAAGCAATTCAGCGACCAAGTTCCATGAAGACTCAGGGCTTTGGAGAAACCATGAAAGAGGGATCCGGATCTAAATCCTATTCTGCTGCTTATTGCTTTTCAGAACTTAGGAAGCTCCTGAATCCTACTGAGGCTCAGATTCTTCATTTTAAAATCAGGGAAACCTGCTAGGGACACAGTTCAGTGGTAGAGCACTTCTCTAACATGAATGAAGCTCTTAGGTTCAATTCCCAGAACTCAAAAAAGGGGGCGGGTAATAATGTGTATATAAAATATAATTTATAAAATAAATATATAAAAATAATATGGTTTGTTTTAAGAATTAAATCAGAAGATGTAGAAGTTCTCCATACATCTATTCATTGCAGTCTTAATAAGTACTAGATTCCTTTATTCTGAGTAAGCCTCAGGTGGTTGCCACAATTAATGCTGGCTTAGGTCTCTTTTAGTGTCCTATACCATCTCCCAGCTGCTGCCAGAGCTGGGCTAAAACTTAAACTCTTTCTGCAGAACTGCCCTTCATCAACAAAGCTCTGTGGAAGGCTGTATCCCTGTGAAAGCATCCCCAGTAGCATCCACTGACTTACCATGGAAGTAGAGGAGTTGGGGCCCTTGAGTCAAAAAGGCTGATTCTGAGTGACTTAAGCTACCAAACTATCTCCTTGTCTGCAATAGATCAGACCAAGGCTGAGCCTGCCCCGCTTGACACATTATCTTCTTTTATGGCCGTGCCCAGTCCTACACTGCTTCTCTCCCTCAATAAAACACATGCTCAGGGATCTCTGCTTCAGGCTCCACATTTAGAAATCCTACTTATGATACCTAAGAACTTTTGGGGCACAACTGTTGAATGATTCATTAGTGACACAAAGAATAATGCTTTTTGAAGTCATGCTCTCTGACTACTGGAGTTGGTAAGGGGTCAAGGCTAAAGAAGTTTTTCATGAATCCTGAACTCCTTTAAACCCAGTCAGTCTCTGGATACTATTTTATCCAGTCTGCCTCAAACCTATCACCTAGAGGAAACTCAGATATCTGAGTAATCCAACAAGAGGGTCCTGAAATGGTTAAGGGTATACATAAGGGACATGCACAAAGCCAACCCTCCAGCCTGCCATGTCAATTGTATAAAAGACATTGATAAACATTCTCTCCAAGAAAGGAATTTAGGGGAGGCTGGGATTGGTAAATATGAAGTTGATGTGAATCTTAATCACTTAGGTTACACAACAAACACTGAAGAAGTTCTCCAAGTTGATTCTCAAGTTTGCACATAAAGATTAGAGCAGAAAAGAGTCATGGGAACTTCATAGGGATGAGGTATATTTCTTCAGACATCCAGACTTAGAGAAGTAGCAGCTAAGCCCTACAGGTTGGCCATGAAACTGACTAACCAATTACATGAAAAAGGAATAGAAAAAGGAAATATGTAGAATAAATTTTCACTTTTAAAAATTGAGCAGGAGGAGGAAATAATCCCCCCATTTGAGTATCTGAGCAACCTGAGAATCTAAGATAATAGAGAGGCCTGTGGGGGTATTGTCAGAGTAGCAGTGACAATCAAAGGCTAACAAAACCTGCCAAGGCCAGGTTTCTAGGAAAGACTGAGAGATGAGGTGTGAATGTGGGGAAATATCTCTCTTCTTCCCCTTTCCAAGCAATTCTCTGGAGGCCAGTCCTGGACCTGGGCTGTTGATGATCACCAGAGAGATGGCCAAATGCCAAAGGATTCAAGGCAGAATAATGTCAGTGTTTAAAGGGATGTGGGGCCTTGATCATGAGAAAAATGATTGGCATTAACATATGTGTGTGTGTGTGTGTGTGTGTAATATATATAAGTGTGTGTGTGTGCGTGTGTGTTTGTGTGTGTGTGTGTGTGTGTGTGTGTGTGTGTATATATATATATATATATATTGCATAAGAGGAGATAAAAGGTAAGAATCCCATCCGTACATATTGTTAAAGATCTAAATTAAACTTCCACTGGAGCTTGGACAAAGACAAGTAGGAAACCAAGCTGTGGTTCTTTTTCTTGGTGTTTTCTCAAGCTGATGAGAAACTTAGAAGTCTGCACCCACAAATGACTGACAACACATGGCACTCAAAGAAAAGTTGTCCAAGAACCCTCCTTTCTTCTGAAGTAATCATTCAAGCCTATTTCTTCCAACAAAGGACAAATGAGAGGAATAGCAGATCAGATATCTGCCTAAATCAATCTCCCCAATCTAATCCTTTACATTAGATCACAACAGTTCCATTTCCTATGCTAATATCCATCAATTGGCAATGTCTCCCTAGAGCTTAAGAATGAGAAAGGTTCTGTGATTGATTACTGATGTCTGGTAAGTGCAGTGAAGGGAGATAACAACACATATGCCATCTGTCCTTCATATTTAAAAGCTTTTAAGGAGTTCAAATGTTAGACAGTTAAATCAAACAATGTGTATATGTATTAAAAATATGCCTTAACATTTTCTAAACACAAAAAAAAATAATAGCAAAAAGAGAAGCAGAGAGAAAAGGTAAGAGAAGAATTAAAAGAGAACAAGAGAGCCAAGAATTAAGGAAAGAAAAGTAGGAGCCAATTCAGATAGAAATAAATCTGTAAAAGTAATTTTGCAAGGAAGCTTATTTCTTGCACCAAATTCTATTTGAAACAAATGTTTTTTTTAACTGACTACAGAACAAAATGAAATTTCACATTAAAAAATATTTCCAATTTTTCATTTATAAACTCCCCAGCTATGAATTCATTCCTTATAAATAGCAGAACTGGTTACTCTCAGTAATCCCTGGCTTAAGGTAGAGCTACTGCAGCCAAGAACTTCTCAGCATCGTTCTTTCCAGAACTCCTGGAGACCTCCAACTGGGCTCATGTTCTCCAGAACTGCTCCTCACCCTGCTGGGTCCCTAGTTGAACATGCCATTTACAAGGATCAGTCTTGTGATATGAATGAGACAATAATTCCAGCTAAGAGCTTAGAGACATATGCTTCACAGGTGGCAAACTGTATGAACAAAATACCAACCAGAGAAAACCAAAGGCTGACAAAACCAAAGAGGCCAGAATCAGAAATGATGATTACTTGATAGTTATTCAATCTAAATTCAGATTCCTCAGAAGCAGAACTTAAATATTTAAAGCAAATAGGTACTGGGAGGCAAAGAGGAAGGGGTGACAGAGGAAAGGGATCAACAAACGGTAAGTTTTCAAGACATTTACTCTAAGGACAAATGAAGTTTCACTGCTAGGAACTCTGGAGCAACTATATAAAGCAGGTACCTTACAGCCATCCCCATCCAACATGTAAGATATGTCAGGTATTTACATAGTGATCCTCATCAGCCTTTGGTTGAAGACTGTTCCCAGGGGTGTTCACTGCCCTAGGACTTTGGATCTGCTTTGAAGGACAGTCCTCACAGGTGTTGCAAAACTCCCAAAGCACTCAGGCAAAGAGATTCAGGCTCAGGCAGTGGTGGTTGGCTTGGACAACGCACACTGAAGTAATAAGGATTAAGGAATACAAGCTAGGCAAGGTCAATCCAATCCCTTTAGCCTGCAGAATAAGACAAACAGTGTAAATAAATGTTGGTCTAAGGCACCAGATACAGAACTGATCCAAGGAGAGAGACTGTCAGAGGAGGCAGAGACTGTACAAGGTCTTCCACTGGCTTGTTGCTATGGTCATTTTGGAAAGAATTCTTAGAGAAGTGACACTGGAAACTACTTCTTGGAGAGAAAGGGTCTCTTACCATTCATGAAATGGTATTTCTCAGCAAGACACTAAAACAGATGTAAGTTGCCAGAGCACTTGTCCTTAAAGGAACCTGTATTCCAGGAAGCTGAGTAATGCAAACAGATTTATTTCATATAAAGCAAGATAAGATGTACTAGGCATCACTTGGAAGTGACTACCTACAATATTAGAGCAGTCATCAATTGAGTGATCATGGAGGCCTTCTCTGAGGAGAAGATATTTGAGAAAGTTGTCACATAATGGAGATTTTGACCAGAACAAATGGACAGGAGGGGAGACCGTTCCAAGAGTAGAGAACTGAAAGGACACCTAGCACAGAGGTAGGAATGAGACTGAAGAGCTCACAACACAGCAAATTGCTGGCACTCCTGGGCATGTCTTGGGCAGTGAAGGAGAAAAGGTGACATAGATGGGCTGGTGTCCTAACGAAATACTAAGTATCAAACAGAGAAGTACTTCTGTCATGGAGATGCCAGAGACTCAGACTTATTCCAGACTTGCAAGAAAATAACCCTATAACATAATGGAGGTTTACAGGCATTAATGGCTGGGACATAGGTGGTGACCACACTAATACCAAAGAGGAGATTAAAAGGGTAGCCAGCAAGAGAGAGAATATTTTCTATCTGCCCTGTCCAACATCAGAACTTTCTGAAGATATATATATATATTTTTCCATATCTGCATTATCCAATTCAGTGACCATTCACCTTCTGCTACCGAAAAATCACTCTTGCAGGCAGGACTGTGATTGCATGTGTGGGATAGTCTATCAGAGGTGCTAAAATGAGAGAGTATGGAAATTTCCAATCATCTGGAAATTCCCAATCCTCCTTGAAGAAAGCGAATCATTCTCCAGAGGCCCATCTGAAGTGTGAAATGCCTTTTGCCAGCCCATAAAGAATGCCTGGAGTGCCACAATGTGAAACTGAAACCCCACATCGGGGGAGCCCTTGGCTTCTAGCAGAGCCTGAACAGATGTCTTGGGGGAAGCAAGGTCAATTACCACCTTGTTGTGACTTGCCAGAGGAGCTGTCTGTCATTGATTGGCAGCCCAGCCACAGAACACAAGCCAAAGATGGTGCAACTCTTGATTGAATCAAAGGGAAAAGTTGAGTCCAGCTCCAGGAGAGGTTTGGAGGTGGGAACTGAGCTTCACATGCTGTATTATGTGAACATTTTGCAGAAACCATTTCCTTTCACCTTCACTACCACCCCCAGGGACAGGTCTTATCACCCTCACTTCACAGATGCAAAGTCTGACTTACTTATCATTTATCTAACTCCACTGCGTGTTAGAGACAGGCTGAGATAAGTGCAGACATGGCTGCGCTCCAAGTCCATGGTCTTCACTACACCATGCATGTCCCTATACATAGTATTTTTTGTTTCTACCTCACCCTTTCACCTTTCACACTGGGCTTACTTTTTAATGGGCAAGCCTCTGATTGTTATAATTTACAAAACTAATTTTTAAGAAACTCAATCCATATTCTGTTTATTATATTGTGTTCTCTTGTTACTAGACTTCATTTTTTAGAGTGCTTTTAGGTTCATAGATAAATTGAACAGAAGGTACAGAGGTCCCAAATGGTCTTCTTACCCTGTTTTCTCCTATTATTAACATCTGACATTGGTAGAGTGTTTGTAATAATTGGTTGGCTGGTGTGGATTGTTTACTAAAGTCCATATGTGTTCACTCTTATGTATTCTGTGGGTTTTGACAAACACATAATGTCATGTTTCCACCATTACAGTATCATACAGAATACTTTCACCACCCTGCACACTCTCTGTGCTCCATTGTTGATCATTGCCCTGATAATTCACTCTTCCTTTTGATCTTTTTGCTCTCTCTATATTTTTCCTTTTTCTACAATGTCATGTACTTGGATTATACAGCATATAACCTCCTCATATTGGCTTATTTGACTTAGAAATATGTTTCCAAGTTTCTTCCATGTCTTTTTATGTCTAGAAGTCTCATTTCTTTTAATCACTGAATAATAGTCCATTGTAGGAATGTGCCAGTTTGTTTATCCATACACCTATGAAAAGATATCTTGGTTGCTTTTAGTTTTAGAACTCTCTTGTCCTTTTCCATTCTTTCACTAACTTGGCTCTATCTTGATTACTGTCGCTTTGTATTAAGAATTGAAGTCAGTTTATATCCTCTGACTTTGTTCTTCATTATTGAACAGCCTATACCGGGTCTTTTGCCTCTGCAAGTAAACTTCAGAATCACTTTGTTAATAGCCACAAAATAACTCACTGAGTTTTTGACTAGGATTTCACTGAATCTGTATATCAAGTCAGGAAGAACTAACATAACAATATTGAGTCTTCTGATTCATAAACACAGGAACATGTCTTCATTTATTGAGTGCTTCTTTGATTTCTTTCCTCAAAGTTTTATAGTTATCCTGATATAGATCTTGAAGACATTTTGTTAGATTTATACTATTTTCTTATTTATATATTTTGGTGCTCATGTAAATGGCATTATGCTTTTAATTTCAAATTCCAATTGTTCATTACTGGTATAAAGGAAAGCCATAAACTCTTGAATCCTTTTATACTGTAACACTGTTATAATCACACATCAGTTCCAGGAGTATTTTTTTTAACAATTCTTTGGGATTTTTTCATGGGCAATCTTATCACCTGAAAAAAAAGTTTTATTTCTTTCTTATAAGTACGCACACCTTTTATTTCCCTTTGTTGTCTTGTCTCACTCATTACAGTTCTATTAGGTTGCTGACTAGAAGTGAGGAGAATGAATCTCCTTGCATTATTCCTGGTCTTAGGAGGAAGGCAGCTAGTTTCCATCACTTTACTGTTAAATTCTCCCTATGACACAGGTAAGTGGGTGCTCTACCCTTGTCCCCTTGTCTAAGGCCCTTAGGGTAGGCTCAGCCCCTAGCATGGAAAAGCCCAGGATGTTTGAGAAGCTATTTCCCCAGGATCAATTCTCAAATAATGATGGATAGAAGTTAATGGATAAAATATTCCCCAGTATCCTCAGCCCTGACAAGGGAGAAACCTGCAGTGTATGTTCTGCAGGGTTCCAAAGAAGGGACCATTTACTATTATCTCCTTGGTGGACTTCCATCCTTGCCTGTCCCACTTTGCATTCCCCTTTCAGTGCTTCTTGGATTACTTCTTAAATAAATTAGTGGAACTCAGATTCTAGTCTCAGAGTCTTTTTCTCAGGAAACCCAATCTGAGAGCAAGCCATGTACTCAGGCAAATTCTGATTCCACTCTCCGCAGGTGTAAAAATGAGGATTCAGAATGCTTGCAAGTACTCTTCAGAGATGCAAACTGTGTTTCCACTAGAAACCCAGCCAAGGCATATATCTCAACCATATCATTAAACTTAAAAAATAATATGGTAGCCAAAGGCTAAGTTAAGAAGAGTTAAAAAAAAGCAAAAAAAAAAAAGTTTTTAAAAATGAGGTTAGCAATACAGTTGGCTATGACTCCACATTTTCACTGCTTTCTCCATTGTTGATCATTGCCTTGATAATTCTCTGAAGGAGGAGGTGTCCAAAGATGCTCGTATTTTCACTAACCCAGAAACCAGTGCTCAGAAGGGAAGTCTTCCATGATTCTTTCCAGGCTCTGAGATCAAAGCTGACTATCAAGAATGTAGAAAAATGGAGGTCCAAAATACTTGCAGATCAGTATTGGCTACAGGTGAGGTCCACAGGAAGTTAGACTCAAGGAGTTTAGAACATATAGCCTGGACCACACTCCATATACACCAACATATTCACCAAGCATACCACACCTGTAAATTCATATGCTAATCCTTTTTTCCTTTATGTTTCATATCCATCACCTGGCCCCTTGTCCTTTCTCCATTATCTAGCTTCACGGAACGTGTACACCGTTGTTTCCCAACACTCCACAGTCCTTCCTTCTGCACAGCCAAAACTCATTTGAAATCCTGAACCCAGCAGAAATTGCTCTCATTGGATGCTATCCCTGCCATGGCAATGCTCTATATTTTTCACCCTGCCTGCACAATTTCAGAAAATCCCATAGAGTCCCTGCCTTCAATGAAATCTTCCTTTCTGCTCACCATTTCTCTTTCTCCTTGGACTCCCAGAGAAATAATGCTGCACACTTCTACTGGGTCCAACACAATGTCTTCCATAATGAATATGAGTGAAAACTAAATCACACCATTGATGGCATTTTCTAAACACTCCCTATGCTCCAGGTGATAAGTCTAATCACTTCACGTATGTTAATAATTTGATCTTCCCCCATACCTTGGTTCTAATATTATCCATATTTTGCAGAAGGTACTGAGAGTGGATAAGGGTGAAATGACTTTTCCGTGGTCACACAGTTAGAATGATAGAACCAAGGCTCAAACTCCGGTTGTGTGGGTCAAGCACCCTGCTCTCAACCACTGTATTACATTATCTTGATAACTAACTCATCACCCATTTGAATGTAGTCTGGCCTAAACTGCCACCAGTTCCAGAGCAGACCATCAGCTTTCATTCCCCCACAAATGCTACTCCCATTTTTCAGGATCCCCCTTCTGCCTTTTCAAATTATAAACATCCATCAAAACTAATCTCAAATGTTACCTCTTCTGTGAAGCTATATTAATCAGGCAGAATTAGCATTTCCTTTAAACATAACAGACACAAAAATGAAAGTAAAAATAACTACAGTCTGCTACCAAAAACATATTCTTAACACTTAGGATGTGTATTTCTGTACTACTCTAAAACAGTTATCATAAATGTGTTCCCATGTCATTCAATAGACAACAGCCTAACTTATGATTGCCCAACATTCCAATGTATGATTATTATAATTAAAAATGATCTTAAGCATCAGATCTGTCCAAAGATTAATATGGCCAACTCAGCAAAAATTTGTCATGACAGGTATCCAGGGCCAAATTTTTGGAACACTGGCAGAGTATAGATCCCATGGCCCTATTCCAATTTCCCATAGTGTTTGGGCAAGATGTAAAGGCTGATTTATTAATGGATCTTCTCTGGCCAATGGCCCAATCATGTTTGTCACTGCCAATGTTTTTCGACATGGATTTTAAGCTCTAGGAGAACAGAAAGCTAATCAGCCAATCAGCTTAACTCACTGTATAGGGTATTACATTATAAAATTATTTAAAGGCTGGCAAAAGAAAATCAGATCCATGAATGGCAATCCATACTTATCTGTTCTTGTAGATTCAAATCAAAATTGGTACAACACCTTAAGTTTTCATACCAACTTCATGAGGACTAACAATAACAACAGCAAGAATGATAACCAATACTTAATAAAATTTTAAAGTGCTTTGGACACTCACCATCTCATTTATTCTTCAAAAACATTCCCAAAAGCCAGGCATAGTGGCACACGCCTGTAATCTCAGTGGCTGAGGCTAAGACAGGAGAATTGCAAGTTCAAAGCCAGCCTCAGCAACTGTGAGGCACTAAGCAACTCAGTGAGACCCTGTGTCTAAATAAAATACAAAATAGGGGATTTGACTCTGTGGTCAAGTGCTTCTGATACCAAAAAAAAAAAAAAAAAAAAAAAAATACCAGAGTAAATATTGTTAGAGATGAGAAAACAAAAGCCCAAGCCCATATAGCCTAATAAATTTATTCAGTGCAACTATGGGGTGGAGCTAAAATCAGACCTCTGGTTTCCAAGGCCAAAGGTTGTGCTCATCTATATCATGTCATGCTGTCATTTCCCACACACAACATGAACCACTCTAGGATAGAGGGGAAAGGGTTCCCTAATGTAAGCAAGATGACATATGAATCTATAGGATGCAGAATTAGGAGCATCCCAGAATTATGTACAGCTTTCCAGAGAACAGCACGCCATTCATTGTACAGAACACCCTACGTGGGAACTTGGCTCCCTTTGTCCCAAGCTGTGCATGTGGAGTGAGATGTGTTCTTACTCTTGTTGGACACATTTCCTGAGAACAAGCATAGGCCCTGGCCATGAATAGCTTTGCTTGTTACCACATGATGATAACTCTATAGGAAGCATCTAATTCAGAACACAGAACTCTCAGAGATGTGGCCAGTGAATTGCAGTTAGATGCACTCAGGGTCAGAACACAGATAATGAAAAGCATATAACAACTTACATTAGACCCTTCAATCCTTAGACCCACCAGTCACAGGGATTAGATGGGTGGCCACACCCTCTTATAATCTTCCATTTCTTCATTTTCAGAACATAGAACTTGGTCAGATGATATCAAAAAGGCTGCATTCTGTGGATATAGGGGAAGGGAAACTACTTCCATTGGGATCATTTCTACAGAATTCTGTTAAGTTCTAAATCAGGGTTCAGAGGTGGCTAGGAGGTGTTCTCACAGTAACTGGATGAGGGAGTATTTACTCTAAGCCCTGAGTCCTTTCATGTATACCCTATACCTGCCTTTCAAATCTTTGACATGTCAGACAATCATGTTCCCTGGGTGTTTCAGCACAGGGAAGACAGTAAAACCCTTAATTGCCTAGAATCTCACTAGAACACACTCTGCAGGTAATAGACTGGACTCAGTTCCCAAATGAGTATGATCCCAACGTGACCCCCAAACCTCTAGTAAAATACAGATTCCTAGACTCCACTCCTAGTAATTCTGATCTGGTGTGCCTGGGCAGGACCTGAACCTGTATTCAAAGAACGACTTCCCAGGTGATTGTCATAAACCTGATTGTCTTTGATAAGATAACTTCTAAAGGTTGCCATCAACCTAAAATATTTCATTGGTTTGGCCTATTAAGGGGGATCAGAACCTGAGAAATCTGAAAAAATGCCCTTATGGCCAGGCATGGTGGCGTACATCTATAATCCCAGTGGCTCAGAAGGCTGAGACAGGAGGATTGCTAATTCAAAGCCAGCCTCACTCAGCAGCAGCGAGGTGCTAAGCAACTCAGTGAGACCCTGTCTCTAAATAAAATACAAAATAGGACTGGGAATGTGGCTCAGTAGTCGAGTGCCCCTGAGTTCAACCCCCATTACCCACCAACCCCCCCCCCAAAAAAAATCCCCTTGCCTAAACAATCTCTGAAATCAATTAATTAATCCAATCTCTCTGGAGGTCCAGGCATTGGTACTTTCAGAAATCGCCAAGTGATCCCAGCCAGGCTCTGGTGTACTCATTCTGCTATTCAGTGGGAAGAACCCAGAGCCCACAGTCAAGGGTCTGGAACCAGATCTCTGGTCATCATTCACCTTGGACAAGTCATTTTATCCCCAGAATCTCAGTTCCTCACACAAAAAGTCTAGGAAGACCTATTTCATTCTGTGTGGCAAACATTCAGTGTGGTCTGCACATAAAACTACCCTGGGAAATTGTATCACACCCTCAAAGAGGCATATGATACAACTATACTTCTTATATTATTGTTTTTGTTATAAACAGAAAAATCTTAGATGACAAGATAAAATGCAGAAATCCAGAGCCTGCCATGTTATTTCTGGATGCATATTAGATATGCAAGAATCTCATTGCCAAGTGATTCCCAGCCTGTCTTGGGGAGACCTGGAAATGCCTGGTTCCCAAACCCTGTCAGTCACTGCTCTTTCCCCCATTCCAGCCTTCCCACTGCACAGGACATGGGGATGGCATGAACAGGGGCCATGCAGAGAGAATACCCAGGCCCTTTATCAAGATGCCATCTGTAGAATTTTCTAGTGATGCTGTAACAAAGTACCACAGACTAGCTGGCTCAATCAACAGAAACCTATTGTCTCACCAATCTGGAGGCAGATATCCAAGATCAAGGTGTAGGCAGCACTGGTTCCCTCTGGAGGTGGGCAGGGAGACTCTGTTTCATGCCTCTCCCTAGATCCTCGTGGTTTGCTGCCAATCTTTGGCATCCCTTGGCTTGTAGACACATCACCCAAATATCTGCCTTCCTTGTCACATGGCATTCTTCCTGTGTGCCCATCTGTGTCTAAATGTCCACTTTTTTATTGGGATGCCTGCCATGCTGGATTAATATGAACATAATAACTTCATCTTCATTACCTCTGTAAAGATCCCATTCCTAAGTGGGGTTAGGAGGCCAATATATCTTTTGCGGGGAGCAAATTTCAAACACATAACACTGTCCCAAACCTAAAAACCTGAGCCCAACTTTGGTTCATCCTTCTGCCTAAAGCTTCAGTGACAGAAGACAGACTGTGGGACATCTGCAGGGTTGCAAGACTCCAGTTACAAGGTCACTTCATCTAGCATCTCTTGCCTCACAAACCATCAGAAGAGTACTTAGAAGAGTATAGATTATAGACAACTCACTTAATTTTCTTCTTCAATTCCTCCACCTCTCTCTCTTCTCTTTCCTGTGCCCAATTACTGTTGCATGATTTATCAAACATTTAATAAAGTGCTACTATCTCAGGGTTGCATACAAGTGGTTCAGCTCTTGGTCAGAATCTGACGAAATCTGTTTTCATCTTAGCTTGGGCCCCATACTTCCCAGCTGGTTTCTGGTCCTCAGCCCTGTCTTGGCAAACCTCCCAGTCCTGGGTTAAGAACACAGTTCTACCCAGCAGGTAGACCAGGGTGGGATCTTTCTAACACATCAGGTGGGAAGCAAAGTGAAATATGACTCCAAGAATTATTTAACAATTTCTGGTTCTTCTAACACTGTCAAACTATAGGCTTAGTTTTCCTAACCTGCTCCTTTCACTTTTCCTAAAGACACAGGAAACATCAGAACTTCTGAATAGCTCAATAAGTGAAATGACACTTTGTTCTCTTATAAATTGTTTTATAGATTCAGTGATAGCTTATGAATAAATATTCTCGTGGGTTCTTCATTGAGTGTATTTATTTGTACACTCTCTTCTGCGGAACAAACACCCACACAGATCCCGAGTGAATGGAAAAAAAAAATAAACAAACAGATACCTGGAGACAAATATTAACTACCCTCTGCCAAAATGTGGCTCCCATCAGAATGAGGACTGAACTCAATTATCCGATCTGAAGCTACGGCCCAATGAATTCCCCATGGGAATACAACAGAGAGGGTATAATATGAAGCTCTGGAAGCATTCAAATTAATTACAAACAGAGTCGGGTTTGTTGGGAGCTTCATGTTCAAGAATGCCTTTCCACATTCAGCAAGTTTATAGCTCTTTTGAAGCTTGGCAAATATCCCTTTGCTGAAGGGAAGCTGTCCCCTTCAAAATATAGAAAGTCCCTGTGTGAATCAAAAAATGACATCTCCGTGGTGACCCATAGATATTTCCACTAACACTGGGCCTTCCAGACCTGGCCTTAAAAAGGCAGTTGAGAACTCTTTGAAGAGGCAAAGCCAGGATTGTATCTCAGGTTCAATCATTGTCAAGGGGCTCACCATGGTGTAGTTGGACCTGTAAAATAATGGTGATGTTAACAGCTATGTTGAGTGAGTGCTCATTTCATACACTGAAATACAGGGCCACACCACCATGAACCCACACAATCTTTACATGATTGCTTCCTCTGTACTGATGCGAACCTGAAGCTCTCAAAGTCAGCATCTTGCCCAAGGTCACACCTGAAAGAGCCAGACTTCTATGTCTTATTTGACACCAGAACTCAAACTCTTAATCTCCTCATGCTTTTCAAAAGTTAGTCCCAAGAACTGGCTGAAATAAAATAGCCGATGAGATCAAGCCATCAGGTCAGCCAGGAGGGCCTGATCCCCAAGACCAGGACAATACACTGTCTAGTCACAATTTTTACTTCTCATGAGGCTTCAGTGGCCATGTGCAGATACAGCCATAGGGGTCTTCACAAGTCTGAGAAGTAAGGGGCTCATGAGCTTCTTCATAAAGGAATCCAAGGACTATGCAGTTCATGAAAATATCAGAGAAAGAAATCCGATAGGCAGCTAGCCGACAGGCCCTAAGGTTTGCTGACCCTTTTACGTGACAGACAAACTGTGGGAGGCAGGACCGAAATCAGCCATTCTGTCACATCAGAGGTTTCATTAGCTAAAGTCATGGTAAGAATGACAGGACACTCCAGGAGTGGTGGTGCACACCCATAAACACAGTAACTCAGGAAGCTTAGGCAGGAAGATCACAAGTTTGAGGCCAGTCTCAATAACTTAGCAAGAGACCCTGTCTCAAAATAAAAATTCAAAAGGGATAAGGATGCAGCTCAGTGGTAAAATTTCCTTGGGTTCAATCTTCACTACTGCCAAAAAAAAAGACAGGGAAGAACTTGGGTTCACTATGTGGAACATCCTAAAAACAAAAAAGACTTCATTTTATAGCTTCATTCCTTTAAAGGTAAAGATGTAATGTTGTAATATCCATTGCCTCTATAAAGCTAAAAAGCTTAGTTGAAAATATTTGGACACTTAACTTTAATGTTTCATGCTGTTCAAAGACATATGGTATGTATGGCTCCTCAATTTATTTTTTTATCACCTTAGTGACAGAGCCAATGTGATAGATATTTGCAAAAATTTCTCCAGATCTTCATTCATCACTTTGCAATCAAGTTTTTCTGCTCCTCTCATCATTTTATGGGGCTCTCTCTTGAATTCAGGCTGTCATTATGACTCAATTTGACCATGAGGATCAGCTCTGTCATTTCTAAGCCTGGGCTTCAAGTTGTTTTGTGCACTTCCACTCCTTGCCAACACTGTGAACAAGTCTCAGCTAGCTACCAGGACGGAGAGACAAGTCCCAATTAACCTCCAACCAACCTCAAGACATGCAAGGTCATCCTAGTACAGCCATTCCCCTGCTGACCACCAGCTGATCACAGACATGTGGACAAGCTTATGGGACACCAGCTGACCCTGTCTTAGCAGCATGACTATTCAGTCAACCCATGGACACAGGAGCCACAATAAATATTTATTATTATAAGTAAATGAGTTTAAGGATGGTTTGTTACACAGCTGTAGCTAACTAATATGATAGGGTTCCCAATGCATAAATGGAGTCTTTCCTCAAGATATTCACATGGAAGATAAGAGCTTGTTCTAAGCAAGTGCCAATTCTCTTGGTTCATCACTTTATTTGGGAAAATATTCTGCTGTATGAACTATCATTGATGGACTTTTAAGATGTGTGAGAAATTAGGATAATCACTTTTTTCCCCAATTTTCTTGCTTAATACTCAAAGCAACTTCATTCTAACAGCCACACACAAGAATTGAGATTTAATATTCTCATATGAAGGATAAGGAAACAGAGACTTAAGAGAAGTAGATTAGACTAAGGTCACACAATAAGTGATAGATCCAAAATATGAATCCAAGGCCAACTTAGCCAAAGCTTGTGCTGGATTAAAAAGTTTCCACCATGGTCATACAGATAGTCCATATGCTCCTTAATACTAGAATTCTCATGAGTAATAAGCTGCACCAGTTTCTCCCAGTCCAGCAGAGGACAAGCACAGGCTAATCTAGCTTTGCTCTCTGCCAACAGGAAGGAGAGCATTTCATTGTGTACAAAAGTCAAAAGAAGAAATCTAGGGCCAGGATTAGAAAGCTTACTCTATGGATAAAGAAAATGTGGTACATATACACAATAGAATATTACTCGGCCATAAAGAAGAATGAAATTACGGCATTTGCCAGTAAATGGATGGAACTGGAGACTATGATACTAAGTGAAATAAGCCAATCCCAAAAAAACCAAAGACCGAATGTTCCCTCTGATATGTGGATGCTGACTTTCAATAGGCAGGGGTGTGGGGGAGCGGGGGGAGGAGTGGAAGTTCATTGGACAGGGGGGAGTGGGGGAAAGGGATGGGGAGTAGAAATGGGAAAGTCAGTAGAATTAATCAGACATAACTTTCCTGTGTTCATATATGAACACATGGCCAGTGTAACTCTACATCATGGATAACCCCCAAATGGGAAGTTATCCTCCATATATGTATGAGAAATCAAACTACATTCTATTGTCATGCATAATTAAAAAGAACAAATTTTTTAAAAGAACTGAAAAAAAAAGAAAACTTATTCTATAAAGGACCAGAGAGTACATATTATAGGTTTTGGAGGGTATACAGTCTTTTTTATGCTTTTATTAGTGCATTATGAACCCAACATTTAGTTGGGTTCATGTTGACATGCATGCATGGAATTTAATTCACTCCATTTCAGTCCACGATTCCCCCCTTTCTCTCCCCTCTTCCTTTCCCCTATTCAGGCTATATATTCTTGAAGGCACTGTTCTACCACAAAACCAGACATAAATAATACATAAATAGATGGGTGTGTCTGGGTGTCATAAAATTTTAATTACAAAAACAGGCATAGTTTTCCCAGCCCTTGCCTATGGGAGAGAGCCAGGGGAGGAAAAATATACTGTAATGTTAGTGCTGATACTCCCTGGAGTTAGGAAATAATAATAAATAGTCTATTAAAAGTGTTTTACACATAAACAATATCTGAATCATCCATTTTTTAATAAGATGTCAGAGATGACTAAATGTTTCTTATTGAACAAATTCACGTTGATTGACGTGCACTATTCGCCAAGAGTGTTGTGTTAAGAAAGACCCAGAGGCTACATCTTGGGTCCAGCAGAAAGTGCACTGTGATCGATTAGCAATGTCTGCCTTGGGTAAGAAAAAGAAGAACAATGACATGAGAGAAGCCAAACATTTCACACCTTTGTCATTCATATTCAATATTGTCCCTGCAAATTAACTGGTGATGACACAGGCTATTCTTCAGAAACAGGTGTGAATAATCCTCTGAGTGTCCTTAATGCAGCGATCTGATTGACATCTTCATCTTAAAATTTTCAGTAATGAGATCAAACCAAATGAGTAATTCCAATAACTCCTTGCAACATTAAGCCAAGTGGCCTTTACCTGGGTCTAGTTAAGCACTCGGGCAGTCTAACATACATGGATTTCCCCATCACTTAAGAAACATTCCAGCAATCACTCATCTCTGTGTGCAGAGCTAGAATGAATGGACACAGATATTTCCTACTGTGGTCATTAAAAAAAAATTGCTGAATTTCATTAATTCACTATTCACTTCCACTGAAAAAATGAAGTCCTGTCAACTAAGAGAAGCTGGAAACCCATCCAGATGAAGGGCAAAAGACTCAAGGTTTAAGAGGCAGTGAAAATACATCCCTAAATGTCATTCACTCTATCTTAGTTCTCTTAATACTACGTTTGAGACCAAGAGATATTGAGGGATTTGTTTTTCAATATCCTATTTAGACCCCTGCTATCCATGATGATAGCCACTAATCATATATAACCATTTAATTAAAATTAAGTAGAATTATAATTTCAATTTCTCGGTCATATTAGTTCTATTTCAAGCTGGACTATCATTACATGGTGCAAACAAAGACCATGTCCCTCATCACAGAAACTTCTAGACCGTGCTGGTATCGACGACAACAATGATGCCATAGTGCTCCGTTTGTATCTCACAGGCACTGCCCAGATGCTCAGCAGTTTGTTTGCCATTAACAACCTAACTTTCTACCTAAGTGCTTGTTTCCAGACTAGTAGGGCACACTCAGTCAATGCTTGGGGAAGGCCCGGTCAGCAGATGCCAACCCCTAGGAACAGTACTGACAAATGACAGGAGGGAATCAGTGGACAAGCACACCATAGTCTATGCTCCCTGACCTGCGTGACTCTGAGGCATGATCTAGAGAAGCTCTCAGGGCCTCCAGGAACAGTGAACTCCGGTTGCCCACAGCCATCACCTGCGCTCCCGGCCCTAAGTTGACTTGGGTGGTCTCCCAAAGGAACCCAGCTAAGACAATTAACCACATCACTACAATTTAGTTGATAAATCCTAAGATCATCACATTTATCTTGGCACTGAGTCTTGGTGGTTGAAAACTGATTTAACAAGTGGAAAAGATGATCATTTATGGAATCGGAGTGAGATCTCAAAAAAAAAAAAAAAAGAGGGTTTTTTTAACCATTTATTTTTTGCATTGCATTGATATTTCTCAGCTTGATCATTTGCTCAATCACCAAACCTACTTTTCAGGAATCTTAGCAGTTTTCAAAAATCAGACCACTCTCCAATGACATCTGACCCCCATTGAAAATACTGAAAAGAACACACCCCTGGCTCTGAAAGCTATTCCCACAGCCTGGCTGTCAGGATCTTTTGGTCACTAACAAGTCATTAGCATAAGTGAACCAGAGCCATGGAGACAAGGACTACCCATTTGTAGATTTTATTTCCTTTTCAAATGCAACTGTTTCATGGTCAAACCTGCCCTGATTGTTCTCATTTTGCTGTCTTCTTTTTCCCACAATTTTGTTCAGATATAATTCATGTCTAGTACAATTCAATCAAGGTTGTGGCTCAGTGGTAGAGCTCTTGCCTAGCACATGGGAGGCCCTAGGTTCAATCTTCAGCACCACATAAAAAATAAATAAATAAAATAAAGGTATCATGTCCAACTACAACTAAAATAAAATATTTTTAAAAAGAAAGTAAGAAACTTGACATTCTTTAAGTGTATTCACAGGGTTGTACAATCGGTAACCTATTATACAGATTACTCTCACCATAAATGGTAACAGGCAGTGTGATCTCACAAAATCTTCTGATTAAGAACCTTGTGGCTGCATCCAAAAATCAAAGTCACTTGCACTAGAGGATCATTTAACACCACCGAGAGGACAGACAGAAGCATAAGCAATAGTTATATTAATGGTGCTCCCTTCCATTTTTAAAAACCACCAGGTTCAATCATGTTCACTTATTTATACTTCAAAAAAATGTGCAAGACTGGACTCATCAGTAATACAACTTTTTCAATAAAATTCAAATTCCTATACAAAAATATAAACTTTTTAAAAATTCCATTTCTCCCTAGATGTCTGATCCTTAGAGATGCCACAAGCCACTTTGATGAAAAATTTCCCTCCTTTTTTCACAACAGACTAAACGCCCCTCCTTTCCCTGACACCCCAACATCTATCTGTTGGAGCCATTGAAGTCCCATCCAAGGTGCTTCACTGCCCCTCATTTGAGTATCCTGGCAGTAGTGGAGGGAGGAGTTAGAGCAGGTAAACATTAAACCAGGGATGCGGTAAAAGAACACCCTGTTCTCCTTCACCCACAAGAGATCTTACTGTAACTATGGGTATCACTGTTGAAGGTCTTCTTAAGGACATCCATTGTCTTACTGTATATTCCTCACCTTTCCCCAGGAACGTGGGTGCACACACCCACGTGCAGACATGGCCTGAAATTTGAAAAGTTTGACAAGAGCTGCCCATTCTTTAAAAATCCCTCACAGTTTGGGAGGACACATCCCTGGTCTTCACATTTTCTGTCATAGTCTCTGCCTCCACAAAACACCCACCAATGAGCTATAGGGACTAGCCACTAGTCCCTTCAGCTCACTGAAGAAAAACCTTAGTTCACCTGACCCTAACTAGGAAGAGCAAAAACTGGAAAGCTATTTAGATAGTTCTGGCTCTCTAGACTTCAGAAAGTTCCAGTAAAGGTGGCACAGGGTAGGAGCAGAGGTGGGACTCCATTAACAGGTGAGGAAGCCACAGATTTTATTTCCTTCATCAGTAAGTGCATGGGACCAATGTCACCTTCTATTTTAGGGGTTCCAGTGATTCCCCAAATGCTTCTCTGAAGCATTGAGGAGTTTCCTCCCTGGGTAATCAGGCCTCTTCAGGCATGTTCTGGGTTTCTATTTATTCTTCTTAACATTCAGGCCTGAAAGTAGCTCAACAGGGAAAAATAAAAATGTCAGAAAGAGAGGGGGAGAAAGAAGGAGGGTGAGAGAGATGCATTTTTGTCATTTTGGCATATGTCAAAGTAATGTTGGAAAAATAAATCTGGTCAATTTTTAGAGTTGCTGAAAGGCACTGAGTGACTGCATAAAGATATGCTTTGGTATGAAAGAAATCCAAGAAGAGAAGGTGTGCTTAAGTAATTTGTACTCTATAGACATTAGCACCAAGAGGATGTGGGTGGGGAGGAGATACAAGTGAGTGGTATCTGGATCTTCTCTTGGTTCCTGGATGAAGGTGGTGACCTTGTCCTTGGACAGCCATAGGAGTGGTCCACTGGCTTCTTTTCCTGCTCAGTGTCACCCTATGATTCACACTCTACATGGTAACCAGAGTGATCTTTGAGAACATGGATTCATTACTGTTAATTCCATTCCTTCAACCTTCCATCAGCTCCCTCTCCTAATCAGAATAAGATCCAAATTCTTTACAAGACCGTAAGATGATCCAGGAGCCCTTCCTAAGCTTCCAATTCTCCCTCTCCACAGAAACCCCATCATAAAGGCCTTCTCCATTCTTCAAGAACTTCTGTCTCTGTCCTGGCTCCGGGCCTCTGCAGGGGCTGATCCCTCAGGCTATGAGGTCCACTCCTGGTTGATACAGTACCAGTCAGTCCCTTCTCTCAATCAGGTTTCTCTTTCTAGGGTTCCCCATCTAAATCACCTTTCCTATGATCCCCACCAACACTCTTACCTTGGACCCCTTTTCTGTAGCATTGATCACAATCTGATGTTTTCCAGTTGTGTGTGTGTGTGTGTGTGTGTTTTTAATCTCATCTTACCCCCAGAATAGAAGCTTCATGAGTAGGGAGGTTTATGTGTGAAGCATGGAAGATGAGAGCTGACCCCGACCTGATTGATTCATTCACCCATCCCTGAAGGAACTGAGCAATCAATAAACAAAGGGGACTTCATTATTGTTTTTGATATTTTTATAAGTAATTTCTAATTTATAGTTAAACTGAAACGACACTATGTGAAACTCCCATAAACTTTTTATGAGTCTGGACTTATCTGTCAATATCCTGCCCCAACTACTTTACCATTCTGTGTATCTATATGTATATTCTCTCATTATCTATCCATCTCTCTCCTTCTACTGTATTACATATATTCTATCTATATCATTTCTTCTGAACTCTTCTAGGTAGTATGCATCATGATCCTTCACCCTTAACTCAGTATTTATTTCCAAAGAATAAGGATATTCCCTCATATAACCACTGCACATTCATCACTTTCAGTAAGTTTATCATTGGTATATAATTCTTTTATATAATCTACCATACTTTTTCAAATTTTGTCAATGAATCCAAAAACATCCACTAGAGCATTTTTTGCTCCACTACAGGATCCAGTCAAGGTCTGACATCCATCAGTCTCTTCTCTCTGGTCTCCTCTGATCTGCAGCAGTTTTTCAGCCTTTCTGTCTTGGATGACATTGACTTATTTGAAGGACACAATCCTTCTTTCCATAGGATGTTCTCTATTGGGAGTTTATCTACTACTGCTGTGTAATTACATTGAGGTTGCACATTCCTGACCAGAATACTAAGAAAATATGCATCCTTCAATCTTGGAGCATCACACCTTGGAAGACACCATGATCACTTGGTCTCATTGGTGATATCAACTTTAAGTAATTTCCCATCAAAGTACTGTCAGATTCCTCCACCATATAGTTACTATTTTTCCTTTTTGTATTTACAAGCAATCTGTGAGGAGGAACTTTAAGACCCTGCAAATATCTTTTGCTCATCAAATTTTTCCCCTAGATTTTGCATGCATTGGTGATTTTACCTAACCTAATCCTTACTGTGACCCTGCAGATATAAGAGTCTTTAAGCCCAGCACTCCTCTACATTTAGTGACCATTACTCAGTATTCCACTGTAAGCAAAACTCACCCTGGTATCCCATGTGCTTCTATCTATTTATTATAGGTATAGAATCATGGGTGGGACTTTTTTTCTTTGAAGTTTATACTTCATGTCTATTCTTAAATATTTTGATGCTCAAATCTTCCCAGATTTGGCTAGTGGGAATCTCTTAGAGCTGGCTCTTGTATGAAAGGGATTATTTTAAAGTACATCCAAAAGATTCTGGTTGCTTAAAAGGTGCCCTCTGCTTCCTGTTAAGGGGAAAATAAGCATTTCTCTCACTTTGAGGCTCTGGACAGTTGGGGGCCATCTAATTGGCCAACCCACAGCTCTACAGTGATCCAGACTGCCACCCTGGGCACAAAGAGAAACCAGCCCTGTGGAATTTTATCATGTTCAGACCCAGAGCCTGAAAAGATGCTCCTTGGCCCAGCACTGCCTAGGGAAACCTTAGACCAAAGAGATACAAACTAGCCCTCCATCTCTGCAACTAACTAAAACGAATCCTTGTTAAGGCACAACTATGTTTCAGAAGACAGCATTAGCTCAAGAATCATGTTACAGTGAACATAGTATGAGATGGTATATGATATATAAAGAATCTTTTTCAATTAAAGTCATGTTTAGAGACTCTAGATGACTAAAACACTGGTTCTAACTAGCTCAATGGGTGTCCAATAACATGACAGACTTGACACGTGTCAGATCACAGAGCATCCCTGCCTGCTGCCAAGGTCAAAACCTTGGCCTTGAAATAGCATAGGTAAGAGGATAGCACTCACTAAGTATTAATTAGAACAATGAAGCAAACACCAAACCCAGGACCAGTGAACATTTTTTCAAACCAAGACTAACTGCCCTGGATTACTTAGCTAAAATTATCTTCAGGGGGTATACTTTCCAGAACAGGAGAATTACATATGTTCCCCCTCCCACCAAAAATGATTCCTCAGTGCTTCCCACTGCCCTGTTAGCTGAGTAACAATTGTGATGGCAGAATATACAAAGTAGCCTTCATGGCTATTTAATAGAATACAGCAATCAAATATTACAACGGTCAAGATCATAATAACCTTACTTGTTGAGCACTCAAAAGTCACTTCTATGTGCCCAATGAGCTGATGAACTGAAATGTGAACAGAGGTCAGCTTGCTGTACATTATGTACTTGCTGTACAATAAATGATGGTCTGCATGTACTGACAGGAAGAAGACACATTTGTGTAATAAATAAATGGAATACAAGATTAAGATCAGTTAATCTAAATAGAAAACAAACCATAAAGTCAATAAATTCAGGGGAATGAAAACTACTCCTTTAGCGTCAACATGTTATGTTTTTCTAAGAAGTAAAAACTCCTTTTATCCCACTTTTCCTCTGAGCTACTGCATTATTTTATGTCAATCTTTTGTAGTAAAACTTCTGACAGAAGTTACCCATCTGATCTACCTCCAATTCTTTCCCCATCCTTTTATGAACACTTCAATCAGGATTTTGCTTCTATCAGGACCAAGACTGTTCTTATCCATGTCACCAGTGGCCTTGGAGCCACCTAATGTGTTGGAAGTCTTACTCTTCTGCTCATTTCCTCCTCCCTGGACACCCACCTTCCACGACCACATCTCCTGCTCTCCCCAGTCTCTTCTGCTAGCTCCCTCAGGGACTGGGCTCAGTCCTTGGTTCCCCTCTGTCCACACTCACGTCAATAGAGGCTCTCCTCCACCTCACAGCTGTCCCTCTACTTTAGTCTCCAGTTCCTATGTCCAGCCTTGACCTGTTGCCCTACATCCTGATGCACATTTCTCAGAACCATCTCTTCTCATTATTTCCATGTGGATGTCTAGAACTCATCTTAATAATTAACATTTCCAAAACAGTCCCCCTGAACCCCCCACAAAGCTTGCTTCACCAGCCTTCTTGATTGTTCTTGCACCAGCTCAGGTCAAGAATCCTGGATTCCTCTATGGGTCTCTCACCCACATCCATTCTTTCAGGGTGTTCTCATTGCCTTCAAATCATACCCAGAATCTGGTGCCTCCCCACACTCTCCCTGTTACCACCCTGTTGTGAGCCCAACCATTCTAATAATCTAAACTTCTTACTTGTCCCCCTATAAAAACCCAAACCTGGTCATGTTACTTCTTGGAGCAAGAGGTAGCCCTCTATTCCATAGTGAAAGCAAGAGACCTTCATTGGCTCAAAGGCTCTAAGGGGCCTAGTTCTCATATCCATCTTGACATCTTGCCCATCTCTCTTCTCCCTCATCGCATTCCAGCAACTTTGACGTTGTGCCACCCCATGGGCACAGCAAGCATGCTTCTTTCAACACCGGGACTTTGACCTTGTGTCCTCTTTGTTTGAATGCACATCCTCAGAAATCTCCACGGTTCCCTCTCTTCTCCTTCAGAGATTGCTGAAATGTTACCTTCTCAAAGAGTTCCATCTTGGTTTAAAATTGCAACCCACCTCACACTTCCCCAAATCCTCTTCCCCCTTCCCCTTTTCATTTTTTCCCTTTCTACCATCCTTCATATTCACTTAGATAAGTTTAGTGGCTATTATTTATCTTTTCTACTACCCTGAAGTCTGGATGGAAACCACGTTGAGTAGCGACTCTGGCTTTTATGTTCCTTGTCTTTACATCCAAGAACACATAATGGGTGACACACGGTGAATGACCAATAAACAGATATTGAATGAATGAACATGGTTCTATACGACCTTGTAGAAAGATGGACAAAAAATGAGGACACACCTAAAACTTGGTAAACTGAGAATGTTGTAGAGGGCCCTGAGGCTGGGGAGCAGAACAGTCCAAATAAGTAATATCCTAAAGCTATTTTGATGATAGGGAGCATACGCCAAGGAAATAAATCATGACAGAAGCAGAATAATAAGTGCCAAAATGAGCTTCCCCTGGTGAAAAGGAACTGAAGACTTTACTAAAGTCCAAAGAAGTACCATTGAGGTAAACACCAGGATCCTGCAGAGCAGCTGGACATGGCACACACTGTTTTTTTGGTCTGTTCTGGCAGAAGTGTGCAGGTGACCAATCAGGTGGTGCACATCCATGTCATCTTGTATGCTCCACCCTCTGGCATGTTTATGTCGAGGGACTCTTACGTGGGGAAATGAAAGGTCTTTCTTTTAGTGACCTCTTTGGGAACAAAGTGGCTGTAGCTGCCTGCTTCTCCATTGCTCTCCCTGCCTGCCGATCCATGGGGTGAGAACAGATAGGGAGTCAACAACAACCCCCTCAATTGCTAGGGAAGCTCAACGTATTTCTAATCTACCAACTCCAGCAGTCGTGAGAGGAGAGAACGTTAGAAACACAACAGAGCAAAACGATCCAAGGCTTGGTAGCTAAATATTAATGAGATATTAAAAAAAAATAAAATTAAAGAAATGAAGAAACATTAGTCAAAATAAATGTAGGGAACAGTAAGCCTCCATAAAAGGAGTAGGCTGTGTCTCTTTCCTAGCTCGGTCTTGTTCTAATGAATCTCTAAACAGTACCTAATTACTGGCAGGATTTATTTTTCCTGGCTTTCCAAAGAATCCATTTCTATAAAACAAAGGAAACAAGCTTTGTTTTGTATAAAAAAGGGAAAACTGAATGTGTTGGAAATTCTCCCTTTGCCCCTCCTGACCCAGGCTCCCCTTCCCTCAGAGGTCCAACCTGACTTCTTGGCCCTCTGACTTCCACATAAATGTCAAGAGATTAAAGGGTGTGGGGAGACAGCAGTCGGGCACTTATTTCCCTAGTTCTTTCCCAGTCCATGGATGCTCTCAAGTTTCCAACATCCACAGCTCACAGTTTGGGGGTCCATCTTCCTTTGTTCCTATAGCCATAAGGAAACTAGTAATGGCTTCTTGCTGTGGTCACTCTGGTGCTTCATCATCTCCCCTTGGCTCCTTCATTCTGCACATCCTGGTAAAGAGCCTCTTTGTGAATCTATGCCCCATTACCCCTTCTGAGCATCCCATTCCCTGCTTCCCAGATCCTGGCTAGAAAAGAATTCATATGCCAGAGGGAACAATACATTCGGAGGGAAATACACCCCTTGACCTGGTAGCTGTCTCCTCTCTCATGGGGGTGATTGGAATGGTACAAGAGCTGGAGGAGACCACTGTTGACTCATGAGAATGAGCTGGGGGTGCTTACCCAAGTCAGCACTTCAGGTTGAGAGCTGGATTCCTTCTCTTTATGGGGTGACCCCACTCTGATCTAAAGGCCACCTAAGATATTTTAGGAATGCGAGAGAATGACAAGCATGAATAAGAATGAGATGGTGTCATCTCCTATGTGTGTGTGTGTGTGTGTGTGTGTGTGTGTGTGTGTATATATATAAAAGCTCTACCTCCCATGTACCTTTGCAAGCTGTCATAACAGAAAAGCTGTGCTTCTCCAATGTCAACTTCCAGGGTGAAGACTGAAAACTGAAGATACCATGAGAATTAACTCACCAGAAAAAAAAAAAAGTTTGAGACATTTCCTGGGATGGTATGTGTCACAATATTAATCCAAATACCAGACTGTGTTAAATTCTTTGGGAAAAAAAGTAAGATAATTGATTCTTCCTATTTCTAGCTGCATAATTGGTAGTATTCTATAGATACAACCTAAGGAAATCTCATCACTGAATCAACAACTTGATTTTTCTCTGATTCTACAGATGGATAAAGATGTCAAAGCATCACAGTGTGGCATCCAGAGAGGGCACTGAACAGTGCCGTCATAGCCATAGAGCATGGTGAACCCCAAGGCTGGATGGGACCCTGGGAATATGAGATTGTGACACTTCTTGGTGTGAATCTCAGAGAGTCATTTTCATAAAAGCAGAATATTTCATTCATTAATTAGAGCAGTGAAAATGCCTCAAGATAAATGCAAAAGGTTTTATAACTTAGACAGGAAAATATGTTTGTGGCCCAATCACCCTGCGGGTGAGAAAAATATTAAAGTTAAAAAATGCTTTCAAATTGACAAAGGTAGACTTTTAACACCAAGAAAAGCACCATTCTGGCTAATGTCTCCTACTCTAATGAAGGGAAAGGACAGTCAAATTTGCCCTCCGACATCCATTTATAACTTATCGTCTACCACCATGGACAGCCTGGAGTTCTCAAATGACTGAAATAAGAGGAATTGTATAATGGCATAGGAAGACCTTTTTCTTTCATTCTGAAGTGTTTCAAGGCCAGATCATTGTGGTCACCAGAAAGGCACCATAATCATGCCCAGGGTCTTCTGAGCCCTTATTATACACAAGGTGTTGTGCTAGGAGCTCTCTCTGTGTGACCTCATTCACCTCTGAACAACCTGACAAGGCAGGTACTAATCTTGTCTATACAGATTAGAAAGCAAATATTCTTAATTTTAGATTTTATGGAAATACTAATGATGGAGCTGGTGATGATAATGTTAACTAAATGGTTTGCAAATCTATCATTTTTTTTTCTTCTTATAACCAAGCAGGGGAAGGGAGAAATTTTCCAACTAAGGCTAATTCTTCTGCCATCTTAGAAAACGAGGCACTAGCTGTTCATTTCCTTTGTGGAGAAGTCTGCTTTCCAGAACCTCTGACAGATGGTTCACAAAATGTACAAATGGTACCAAAGTGCCCCTTAGGCCTGAACCTCCCCTGTTAACCTCCTGGCTACCCTACTGGATATGATATTCATGTTGAGTACGTTTATGGTAAAGTCATCAAAGACAGCAGGCTGAAGACACACTGGCCTCATGGTGGACAGATGTCTGCATGAGCAGGGCTACCTTTGCTCAGCTCCACAGGGCCTGATTCCATTGGTTCTTAATGTCCAATTGTATTTAACAATATCTTAAATATAAAAGACAAGATAATCTTTGACAAAAACAATAGCCCAAGTTGAAAGCTCTGAGTCCTTAGGAAAATTCTAGAACATTTTCAAGTTGCAACATCCAAAAGCTTCTGTGTCACAGAGCTGCTTGCACTTTAACACCAGTTAGCACATTTACAGTTAAACTTTGTTCCAGTTCATTCTGCTTAAAATGCTCTATTCTGGATACTTTAAAAGCTTAAAGAATAAAGAAGATTGTGTTTATCCTTAACAGAAAATTTATTCATCCCAAAATGGGCTCCTTTCTGCCCAGTGTCTTTTTGTCTCTTTGTCTTTTGTCATCTTTAACTGACAAGGAGAGTTAATCCCAAAGAAGCACAGAGAAAAGTTTAAGAAAAGTCCCTGGGTTTGCTGCATTCCATGAGCTCATGGCTGCTGGCCCAGGTCCGGCATGTGGATGGCATCTTCCGAGTATGCCAAGTAGACACAAGGAACACCAGATTATTAAGAATGATATCCAATAGTCAAAAAAAAAATGCTACATTCTAACTGAATTTCACTACACAGGTAGGGAGAAATCCCAGGTCTTTGAAAATCAAAAACACCCAGTAGGAAAGGATAAGCTGAAGGAGAGATTGGAGATTCTATTAGGAACATGGAAGCTTGTGTGGGCTTTCATGGCCAAAACTGGGAATTTGTGGGCTGGGGTTTTAGCTCAGTGGTAGAGTGCTTGCCTCGCATGCATGAGGCCCTGGGTTCAATCCTCAGCACCACATTAAACAAATAAATAAATAAAAATAAAGATATTGTGTCCATTTACAATTTTAAAAAATGTTTAAAAAAATGGGAATTTGAGCTCAAAAAGAATAATGATGATGAAGATGAATAACAAGAAAGGAAGGAAGAAAGAAAGGCACATATACATACAATACACACATAGACATATATGCACATGTAAAACATGAGTGCTCACACATGTGTGTGTATGTAGTAATAATATATGTGCAATGTAACACACACACATATATATAACACATAATAAAAGGAGAGATCAAGCAAATATGATAAAACCCTGCATAAGACACTGACACAGAGGCAGAAATGTACAGTATGAAAAAGGTCAGCCCACTCAAAGCAGAATAACCATAGCATGAACCAAGTGAGGGACAACATCTGTCCCAGACAAATGAGCAGATGTCCAAACCCAAAAGCTTGAGAATAGAGGTTCAGCAGCATTCTCCTAAATGAGGTACAAATAATCTGTTAAGTTCCACTCAACCATCCCCTCATGTTAATTTCATAACTAGACTTTATGGTATTAGTAAATTACCATATTTTGATTGAAACAAAAACACATGAACACCATTTCTCCAAATGACAAAGCCTGGTTTGTCTGTGCCCAACAGAAAACAAAGCCACAGAACGGCTGCTGTGTAGGACACAGGGCATTGCGCCTCCTCAGCCCAGCTTTTTATTTAAGCATGTTGGGCTCCAGGTGCAGCCTTGGAATGCCAGCAAATTTAAGCAAACATAATTACAGGTGAGCTAGCTGTATGGGCCCAGCTTTTCCAATCCATACTGCAGCTGTCCAAGAAGGAGGCAGGCCCAGAATCTCTCTCCTGGGAGTTTGTAGGAGGAAGTTTTGGCAATCTCCCCACAGTACAAGGAGGAGCCACTGACCCAGAATACAAATTTCTTAAGTGTGAGTAACCTGCAACCCCATGGAGTCAACGGGGAACAGGTCAGCTGGTATACACCACTATGGACTTACCACTTGTTTAAATACCAAGCTTTCTCTAGCAGTTAAGAAATAGCTGCCCCGCAAACCCCTCCAGCATCTCCTCCTGTGTTTCTCCGACTCCCAGAACCTGCCCCCCCACTACCACCTTCCTATGACCCATTGACTACAGGTGCCAATATCTTGCTCCATCCAACCTAGAACAGCTCCAACTTGTCAGTGTTTCTACGCTATCATCATTGACTATTTTAAACAGCCCGCTGCCTTCCAGACTCCCGTTCTTCCAGGACAAGGAGACTACTTTATTCATTTCTGCATCCCTGCACGTATCACAGAACCACATGTTGGAGATACCAGTTAAGGGCATCCAAAATCATCTACCAAGGAATGAGAGGATACTGTGCCAAGGCAAAGCTGCCTGTGCTTGTGTTGGGGTGAGTGGCAGGGAGCTGACAAGGTAGGAATAAAACCACACTGCTTTGAGCCACACCCGAGTTCCAAGGGCAGGGCCTACAAACAGCAAGAGGCCTGAGGCACTGGTTTATTTATAAGGCAGTTCTGCTGGAAAACGCTTACTTGAGAGACACTTTTAAAATAGCATGTGCACACACATTTATGGAGCAAAGAATTAAGCCTGCCCATCCCTACTGGGGTCTCCCACAACATGCTCAAGGGGCAGTAGAACCCATGGTTCTTTGAGATTCACTTTGGTCTTCTATTTCTACTTCCCTAAAGGAAGCTGAGCCTCACCCTTGAAAACTAACTGTACCATCCAGGGCAGGAAGAAGCAAAGATATTTGGCAAACACATCATTAGGCTAAAAGAAGTGGATGCTCTGGTGCATGGTGTGGAGGGACCTCTTACATCTCCAAGTCTAGGAGCCTTCTAGAACTGCCCTCTGAGAACTGGAAAATGCTGGGGGGGGGGGGCAGGGGTAGGGAAGGAGGAAATGAACTATATGGAAGGAAAATGTCTCAAAAGTAGAAAAAAAAAAACAGGAAACCACCATTCAGTTGAGGCACCCATTCTTTATGGAACTAAACAAAAATAGCTCTCTGTCCTAGCAAGTGTGTTCCTATCCTGAGTGTAGCCCAGAGAGAAGCTCTGAAAAGTGATTTCCCACCTGTCATCCTCTCTCCCAGACCTGAAGAGTATCCCTGCATCTCTGCATCATCATTTTCCACTAGAGCTAAGTTTCTTGGGTGCCCACATTGATTCCCTCCCCACACCTACATTTCCACCTGTGAAAACTGCAAGAGACCAGAGCCAAAGGGAGCTAGGGGCCTCCAAATGCACAGAAACATATAGTATCTCACACTCTTAATTTCATACCTGATAGTAACAGCAGCTCATCTCTGGGGAAAAAAAAAAAAAAGCATGAGGAGAGTTAATTTGGCTTTTCTGGAAAAATCATGAGCATCCACACCAGAGATGAGGACAGAACACGGTTCCTTGGGCAGAAGCACCAGTGTTTCTCCAGACTCTGGTTTTGTCCTGAACCCATTTCCTTATCACGGCTTATTACTTTTTCACTATGTCTACCTGCAAAAGTTATGCGAGTATATGTCTTAGATTCAAATTCCACTGAATACTGAGACAAAGGTTCAGTGCAAGTAATTTATTTGGAAAGTGAAGACAGAGGAAAAGGAGACGGGGGAAACTTGACCAATAAAACATGTGGTATCAAGCAGGCAAATGGAGCTTAATCCTACTGGGCAATTCTAGGAGACAGAATAGACTGAGGAATGACTGTCAAAGGTATAGACATCAATTTCCATCTTCCTTTGGCTGAGAACTGCTCCAGGGGTCATAAGTCACTGACTCTTCCACCCTGCCGTGCAGAGAGCAAAGTGACTCTGATCTCCAGAGAAAGTCTTTTGGCAATGGAGTCCAGAAGCAAACAGCTGGAATCGAGCCAGCGTGCACTAAGGTTGTAAGAGCAAGGAACCATGGTCAGGGCGCTGGTGGCATCCAGATTGCAGTTATTACAACAACCAGAGGCTGGGATGTCTGAGGTCACCTTGTATGCAAAAGGATTTACACTTCTCAGGAGCAGGGTGTCCCATAAGCACAAGGTGTATTCACTCCAAAAAGCAATTCAATTTTCCTGACAAGTAGGAGAGAACTGGCAGAGATCCAAAATGCACCCCCCAAAGGTGTATATACCTGTCTACATCAACTTGAAGGAAAGACATCCAGTGTGGGATCATCTGTGTCAACTATTTTAAAGAGAAGACTCAAGGCAAGTCTGGTGGGTGGCTGGAGGACTGAATCTATTTGACCATTTGGGGTCACAGGGGTGAGGGGGGTGCCCAGGAAGGGGTGGCCTAGGGACGTGCTGGCATCTGCTTTGCCCCGAGGGCTCTTTTCCCTTTTACCTCTTTTCTGTGAATGCTGCAGGTCACAGGGGAGTCATCATGGGAAGCAGAGTGGAAATGAAAGCACCGCTAAGCAATAGAAGAGAAACAGAAACAAGAGGATCCTGATACCCGTGAATAAGCTCATCTGCCCAGACACCTGGTAGCTCACTCAAAGACTATTTTTTTTTTCTTCAAAATTTGCAAAGAGTTGGGAACACTTGAAGTCTGCCTTCTCCACAAAGACCTGGACATTTTTCTCATTTGTCTCCCACACCCCTTCTGGAATATTCATCTCAGCACAGGTGACCTCTCCCTTACCCCTTTGGCCAATCTGACCTCCACCCCGCCCCCTCCTATGGTGGTGGAGGGGAAATCAGAATGACAGTTTCTGATTTACTGCTGATTTACGACTCCCCTTGTCGAGCTTTATCCCAGAATTTTTGAACTGCTAGACATTTTCAGAATTGGATTTTTTTATTTGACTGATTTATGAGCCATAGCTCAGATTAAACAGAGAACCCCTGCCCCGTCAAATGGGCCATTGCACTTGCTGTCATGTGAGGTGCGGTGCTGATCTTTAAACAGCCCGGGGCATCCAAAGTGACAGCAGAGAAAGTCCTTCCTTGCTTTCAGTGTAAATCCCAGAGACCTGCTTATCTTCTCTGTTGCTCCTGAGCTTCATCCCACTCCTCCCTCGCCAGCTATACAGTAAGTAAATAGGGGTAGGAATGGTGGTCTCATCTTCCCCAGCATCCCTCTCACAGTAGTGTTTTCCAAGACTTCTTGTGCCTGAGTCAATAAATAACTGAACTCTGATTACAGAGCTATGATTCTCTAGCAGGCCAGTGACCTTTGGCTCCACTGAGATCATAAAAATCACCAGCTTGGGGGTTCCTGGGAACACCCCAAGCACACAGGAGCAACGTTCCCAGTAATCCCCATGACCACAACCATAAAGGAGAGGCATCTTAGCTTTGCAGGAAGAATCCATAGCCCTAAGAGTTCAAGGATCTACCCCTAGCTGTATGGCTCGCTTAGGATGGGACTATGATCCCGTTTCAGCTTAAATCTAGTCTCTTGCCAGAACAACCCATCCCCTTCTTATTCAGTGCTGGATGGGAATCCCTCAAACATAAACCTCTTCCTATGTACCTGATCTGAGTGGGGGGCATATTGAGGTCCTAACAGTATCATGCTCTGGAAAATTTGCCCTGAGGCCACAGCAGCCTGGTATACGACACTGCCTCCTTCTTATTTCTGTTTAGAGGATCACAGCCTGGTGGAAAGAAGGAGATCAGGTCTGTCTGGTCCAGAGGAATCCAACCTATTTTGGGTGAACAGCAGAAACAGGTATGAACATGAGACTAAGTGGGTCTGGGGATAGAAACATAAAGGACCCTTTCTTTGCAGAAACAACAAAACAAAGAAGTTGACCTCCTAGAACTGGGATAGGACAAGGGTGTCCCAGAAGCTGGTGACTTCTTGATTGCTAGCACATCAGCTCAGGGACCCACGAGATGAAAGCAAGTTTCCTCTTCAGAACCTTTATGTGATGTGGCCTTCATCAAAATGTCAAAACATGCAGTTTATGTTTTTAGGTGACAGGGTGATATTTGCAGTCCTATACAATGCAAACACCATGTATTAATCTCACATCTGACACATCAGGCCTCCTGCCCAGTCAGTAACCCATGTCCAGACGTACAGGCAGGCTGAGGCCTGGGAGACACCAAGGTGTGTCACGACAAGCCTTTGCTGCCTTTCCTCCTGGAAGACGGTGAGAACTGGCTGCATCACCAGTGAGGCTGGCATTCCAGGTTGCCTGAACCTTCCATGGCAACTGCATTCAGCTGTGGCCAAGGAAAACCTCACGGCTGAGCGACAACTCTCAAGAGTCTAGAACATCAGAGAAGAGGTTTATAAGAGGATCAGGCAACAACTGCACCTTTAATCCAACCTGCCTCAAAAAATATTGGCCCAAGGAAGAACGCCTCTCTGCGGGTTTGGAAACTTACAGCTAAGCCACAGATAAAATTGGGGACAGAGAATTTCCAAACGCCAAATGCTTTTTCGTCCATCAATAGTACCAGACTCTGCACATGTGCGCTGCATAAATGACCAGAGTGATCCGTCTTAAATATATCAGTGCTTACAGCACAAGAATCCCTTCCTGCATCCCAACACCTGAAATGCTACAGTGCAGCCCACATGTATGGTGTTGCCTTTATGCTTTGAAACACCATCTCCTGGCAGGGTCAGGTAATAACAACAAACTTCTTAAGCAGTAAAGGGACTAAACTGGCACTTTCTGGCTTGTTAAGGTTCAAGCACAAGAGAAACTAGCCCCATGTCTCTGTGATCCACAGGACCTCCTCTGAAAGCAGTGGCTATGACAGTCTACCTGGAATCAGCAACAAAAACAGCAGCCACAGTAGATTTCATGTCTCAGATTCTTGGTTAAATCTCAAAATCTGACTTACTAAGCCAACGAAGAAAACTAGGAGAGGCAAAGTCGGAAAGTGGGGTTGAAATGGACCACTGACTGGGGTCTAAATTAGCTCTGGTTTGGGTTCCTTGGCCATATTCAGTGTCACTCAGGTATAGAGCCCAAGGCAAACAGGGGAAGAGCCAGTCATCCCATCTGCTGCTCTTCCTTAGAAGGCTCTGATTTAATTCCACCTCTGAGTAGAAGGGCAACACCCGAAATATTCTGTTTCACTTGTCCCCCTTTTGTAGGAAGAAGGGGTCAGAGAAAAGGTCAAGAAAATGGGAAAGAACAAATAAAAATATGGGAGGAACATTTCCTGTGCCTTCTTCTCTTGTTGGTCCTGACACTGCTGGTTGCACAAAGTACAGTAAAGAGGGGACACTGAATGAGAGTGACCTACATGTATGAGAGCTATGAGCCCAGGAAATCAAAGTGGCCATGCCATGCCACAGTCACCACTGACTACCAATATTAATACCAATTCTGCTGCAACAGCATACAGTGCAGCTGGCCCATGGAGCTCTGAACTTTTGAGCACCCACATAAGCACATGGTAGCTCCCTAGTCTCATTTAAGGGCCAAAATAAAACTCACCCAAGACCCTCCTCCTCCACACATGTCAACATGCAGACTGGATAAAAAGTATGCAGAAACAAAACAACAAAACAAAATGAAAAAAAACAAAACCCATCTGGGGCAGCCATTTAGCAAGTAGCAAAATGATCAATGTTTAAATGATCCACACATGGGATCATTATGTTTTCATGATGCAAACATGTACTTGTGAATGAATAAAAGAGGTTATGAAGAATCCCACCTCCTAGCCCACCCTATTCACAATGGTGAGTGTCCTAGTGTGGCATAACTAAAGCAGACAAGATGCAAATGAAGAAAGATTTTAATTTTTTTTACTCTGTATAGTTCAGTATTGTTTGGGTTTTCTAGGACAAGTATGTATTCTTAAATGACTCTTTCAATTTAAAAAATCAAACATATAAATATAAAGGCTATATATATATATTTAAGCTGTTCCATATTACTGGAGTTTTGGAAAGTTTCCTAGGCCCACTGACAATGCCTGGCACAGTTAAAAGACCCTTCATACAAGAGAAATGAGGCCCTTCACTAAAGGAAGAATGGAGCCCCATGTCTTATATTCCTAAAGAACACTTCCAAGACTGGTATAACAGAGGGACCTCCCCTGTCACTCAAAAATAACATCATCACATTAATAGATCAATCAAGTACCCTTCTGGCTCACATGGCAATTTTCCATTCCAAGGGCTATTGTTCTTATAGTATATGTTCACCTGCGTTCACTACTCCAGTGTTGGAAACAATGAATTAGAACAAGAGCAGGAAATGGGCACTCAGTTACTCGTTACTCATGACAGAGGAACAAGAGAATGCACTGGGGAAAAAAGATCCCAATGCTATAGACTGAATACAGGCAGCCATGTTCTCAGACGGGCCAAGAATTACATCAGGAGTCAGTAAGGTATTTCTTTTATGTGTAACCTTCTGAAAGATGGATTTTAGTGAGTGCAGGAAGCAAGTGTTGCAAAATGAATTCTTTGCTGATCAGAGGTAGGAGAGTCACATTGTCTTGTTGCTAAAATATAATGGGCTTTACTGGTTTCCTAACTTCCACCTCCACAAACAGGACCTCCCAGGAGAGACCTCATTTCATCCTTTTCCTTTGGAGACACTTGTTGACTTCAACACCACCTCCTCCTGGAAGCTTTTTTTTAAATTTTTTAACCCTCTACCTTATATCCATTCTCCTCTGAGCCCCGTCAAGCCACAGGTGTACACATTTAGTAGGGTATTTGTTACTCTGAGTGAAAGTTAATTGGATTTCTCTCCCCACTATCTTCAGTATATGTGTCCCGAGGGCTTGAAATTGTGTTCTTCCTATCTTTAAGTCTCCCCACCTCCAGGAAAATGCCTGGCCCAGCACAAAAGCTCTGGGAGTGTGGGACTGTTGAGTGACTCCAACGATGGAGTTACCACCTCATCCTGATTTTCCCACACAACCCTGGAATGATTCCCCAACATGGTGAGTACCTACAAGTGGATCCTGGTGGCCCAAAGTCCCCAAGGCAAGTCTAGGGTTCTCTTGCAGTCCTTGACTTGAATCTGTGGTTTAACTTCATGTCCAAGCTACTCACTTATCTAAACTCAAGTCTGTACACACAAGTGAGCAATGAAAAACCAATCAAAATTATGCTTCTGCACTGAAGGAAGGAAAGGAGGGGGAAGAAAGAAAGGAGGAAAAGAAGAACGAAAGAAGGAAGGAGGGTTGGTTCTGTAGAGGGAAAGAAAAACAGAAAACCTCCAGGAAAGCAAAGCAACTTAGAATGAGCTCAAAAAGGCATTTTCTCAGATTTAAAGCACCTGACTGTCCTTGGAAGTTGTCTTTGACCTTTTCCCCAGAAAAGCTGAATGTGGCTAAAGAAACAGGTAGTGCAAGAAGAGGGGAGCATGCCTATACACAACATCTGGAAACTATGACTCCAGAGCAAGTTATGTAACTGTAAGCAGAAAGCAGCACCAGGCTCTGTTTATACTCTTGCTGCCTGAGCGATTGCAACACAGACAACGGCTGCCTCTAGCAAGGGCTTCACCGGTTGCAGACATCCCCGAGGAAGAACAGTGGCCCAAGTAGTAAGTTTCCTCCCCAGGTGGCCACAGGTCAGTCGTGGAGCAACCCTGACCTTCCAGAGTACAGGCTTAGATACAGAAGAGAGAGTTCTTATGAAATCCCTGTCCTGAAGTCTCTCCTATTCACAAGCTCTCCTGCAGAACCTTATTGATTTTTATTTCATACACCATATTTAACAAAGAAAGAGAGAATTAATATTTCCTGAACACACAGGAGCCCAGCACTTCTCAATGTCTACTGTGCACAGGGTCACCTGGGAACTTTTGAAATTCACTTTCAGCTTCTTTGGGTCCAGGTGCAACCTGAGCTTCTTTATGGGCAATAAAGCTCCTGGCCATGCCAATGCCTCTGGCCTTCAGGCCATACTCTCAGTAGCAAGAGTCTAGAATAGGGAGAAAGGAGATCAGATGGGGCACTGTGAAAGTAAGATGTTGAAAAATGAGTGATGAAGCCGAGTATAGTGGTGCACGCCTGTAATCCCAGCGGCTTGGGAGATTGAGACAGGAGTATCACAAGTTCAAAGCCAGCCTCAGCTATTCAGTGAGGCCCTGAGCAATTCATCAAGACCCTGTCTCTAAATATAATATGAAAAATGGATGGGGATGTGGCTCAGTGGTTAAATACCTGAGTTCAAACTCTAGTACTAAAAGAAAAAAAGAAAAAAAAGGAAAGACAAATGAATTATGAGATGTCAAGACACCTAGATAAGGTAGCCAAGAGGTGGAACCAGCCCTATCAACAAACAGGCCTGGTGCCTCCAGGTCTACTGCCAATGTCAAGCTTGGCTCTGCTCAAAACAAAATGCAAAATGCATTACAAAATAAAAGCCTCTTTAGTTTCTGCTAAAGACTCTCCCTTCTGTGCAGGATCAGGTAGGCTGGACAGTTGTACCAGAGTGAGCGTGATGTTCTGCCACCCTGTTCTTGCCGGGTGATCCAGAATTGCCCCAAGGGCACACTGTGCATGGGGTACAGGCAGTAAGTCCTGCTCTCCTAGGAAGATTAGGGAGTTCCTTGTCTTCATGTGATGATTCTTCATCTGCATGTGATTGACTAAGAAAGAAAAAATAACAGATAACCCGCTAAAAATTTTCAGTTATCCTTTTGAAGACCACTTGGACCCTGAATGCCCCATAAAGCTGAAGGTCTTGACTATCTGCAGTTGGCATATTGTTTTTTCTCCCAAATAAAGGAAAAGAAAGGGAAACTCTAGGCCATGGATTTCTAAAGCTCAAAGTGTACGGAAACCACGTGGGCAGTTTTTTTGTAGATTCTGATTCAGTTGCTTGGGGTGGGCTGGGGCCCATATATGTGCTTTTGTTGTTTGTTTGTTTGTTTGTTTATTGTTGTTGTTGTTAGTGGAGATTGAACCTGGTGCTTTACTGCTGAGCTACATCCCCAACTCTTTTTAATTTTTTTTTTTTATTCTGACACAGGAACTCCCTAAACTGCTAAGGCTGGCATCCAACTAGCCATCCTCCTGTCTCAGCCTCCTGAGTTATTGGGATTAAAGTGCTCTCAGGTGAAGCTGATAATGTTCAGCTAATTCCTGGACCACAATTAGTATCTAGGAGGCTAGATAACATGCTAGGGATGTGCTAGATACCTCCTTAGCCCCTTAATACACATTGCTAATTTTATTTAATAGCCACACTAGTAAATAAACACCTGACAGATGCAGAAGCCCCTATATTCAGAGAGGTTAGGAAACCTGATCGAGTTCTGCAGCTAGAAGGCAGGAGAGTCCAGATTTCAAGTCTGGTCTCATCTTTTTCCCATGATCTCTTCTATCAGGGTGGATCTTTAGAAGTTCAGAGGGTATGAAATTTTTGAAGGCAAGACAGGAAGTAGCAGAAGTGACAGTAGGCTCAGTGACAAAAAAAAAACAAAAAAAAACAAAAAAAACAGAAGCCCCAGTATGGATTATAAAATGGTACAATAACACATGTCCTCAAACGAAACCATGGCTTCAATTTATCAGGAGAGAAGTCAAATCCACATTCAGTGTACTGTGACTCAGAAGGCAAGAATGTTCAGAATTTACTTTTAGAAAGATATCAATCAAACGCTTATCACTTTTTCAAATGGCCAGGCACTTGAAGAGACGTTTCATTTCGTTCATTCAGCCACATTCAACAAACACTTTTTGAGTTCCTAACATGCAAGGAACTGCACTATCAGCAGCAGCCACTTGGGCGGAAACGATTTCTCCATGGTGCCAGATAAATGAGGTACTTAAGTCATAATGCAGGCTCCTTAACAATGAAATAAAGCCCCGACTGCAACCCCGCTTAATATTTCTCCATTCTGAGTTGCAAATGACACAGCTGATTCAGACACTTTAATAAAAAATAAATAATAAAAAATAGCCCGATAAAGGTTCGAGGAGTGCATCAAGTATGAAATCTATCTTAATAAGCCTCAGCCAGATACACGGCAAATGAACAGGGAATTTGGCACTATTGGGCTGACAGTCCTCACCCTCAGAAGCCAGTTCTTCATCCACAGATCTGCCCTCCACTGTCCCTATTTCTCATGCCATCTCTAAATGGATGCCATCTCTAAATGGATGCCATCTCTAAATGGACCCATGGATGCCAGGGTCTCATGTCCTCTCTAAATGATAATAATTCTGGTTAGGCGCAGTAGCGCATGCCTATAATCCCAGTGGCTCAGGAGGCTGAAGCAGGAGGATCGCAAGTTCAAGGATGGCCTCAGCAACTTAGTGAGGCCCTCAGCAATTTAGCAAGACCCTGTCTCTAAATAAAAAATAAAAAGGGTTGGGGATATGGCTCAGTGGTTGAGTGCCCCTGGGTTCAATTCCCGGTATATAAATAAATAAATAAACTGCTGTTCATTTATTCATTCATTCACCAAACAGCTCATTGCAGCCCACTCTGTAGGATGGTACCCGGAAACAGAAGGAAACATACTAGGCAAAGACCCTAACCTCAGGGAGTCTCCCAGCCTGAATATTCCTTTGCAAAAGGCTTTACACACAAGGACACAAGGTGTCTTCTTTTCTTAAATTTTATCTTTCCTCATCTACACAAGCTCTTCAACTATATTAAGAGAGATTTTTATGTCTTCTCTTAAAAAATAAAACCATTCCCCTTTAGCAGGACACTAAAAGATCATCTCATTTATCCATGCATTTCACATCCAAAAACCTAATTTCAAATGAGAATGTCAATTGAGCATTTCGTGTGCACCCAGTACTATTAAGTACTAGGCAAAATTACAAATATCCAATTTATTCTTCATAATAACATATCCTCATTTTAAAATATTTCAATTACAAAGTAATCTTTTTATTTTGGGATATTATGATTATATATAATTAGTGGGGTTCATTTTGAAATACCCATTAAAAACATTAAATTTTCCTTCATTTCCATCCCTAGTACTTCTTCTTCTCCTCCCCTCCTTCCTCTCCCTGATCCCATTTCTCTATTCATTGGTCTTCCCTCTATTTATTTTTTTATTTCTTAGTTGGTGAATTTTAGTTATATATAAAAGTGGATGCACCATGATGTACTCATACATGCACCGAGCATAATTTGGTCAACTTCATTCCCCAGGGCTTCCCCTTTCCCTCCCTTCTTCCCTTTTGGTCCTCACTTCTGGGGATCTTGCAAAAACAGAAGGCAGATCATATCCTTATTTTGAGAGAGTAGACTAACGTTCCCACCTAACTGGCTAAGAGAGAGGCTATGACCAAAAGCCAAGCTTCAGAATCCCCAATCAGTGTGTTTCTATTCCGAACTGCCTTTTAAATTTTTCTCAACCACTCTAAACCCCTGCCCCACTTCAATGAAAATCCTCAACAGGGCCAAGAACAATTAAAGCCTGAAGAAGACTCAGAATGTCTCAAAGCCTTAGAGAAGACTCAGATCTCATTCAGACAAAGGGTCGGTGAAGGGTCATCAGGCAGCACCTCCACCAGAAAAAACATGAGATAATTTTTGTTCCCACAAGTCAGCCTAGTCCAACATCTGAGGTGTACACAATCAAGCAAGGCCAAGTAAAGAAGACCAAGCACTCCAAGCCATGCCTTGGCGTCCTTCCTTAACCTGTGATGACACTTGCAACAAATCCTTTACCCTCTGTTAGTCAGGTACCTCAGTTATAAATAATGTCACTCCTCAGAAAATGGTGAATGCTAAGAAGGTGTTCAAGGATGTGAGAAACTGGAAGAATATTCCATAAATCATGCCATGATTTAGATCTTGAATGTTTCCCAAATGCCCGTGTGTTGAAAGCTTAGACTCCAACCTCTGGTATTATTGGAAGATAGAGGAATCTTCAGGAGGTGAGGCCTAATATAAGGAAGTGAGGTCACTGGGGGCATGCCCTTAAAAGGGATATTGAGACCTGAACCCTCTTCTTTCTCTCTCTTTGCTTCTTGACCCCCATGAGGGAGGCAACTTCCTCTGCCACACACTCCCCACCATGACGTACAGTGCCACCACAGGCCCAAAGGTACAACAGAGCCAAGTGACCATGGACTGAAACCTCTGAAACAGGAGCCAAAACAAATCTTTTTTCCTTTTAAGCTGATTGTCTCAGGTACTTTGTCATAGTAATGGAAAGTTGAATGACACAAACAGCTTTTAAAACTACAAAGAAAACATTTCCTCATGAAAGAGTCAATACTAAAGATCTCCTGAGAAAATTAGGGGAACACCAGAGAAGATGGGTAACAATGTCAAGGAAACTAACTCTGAGGGGGAAAAATATATATAAAACTGAACAATAAGAAAGGTGATGTTTAAGAGACACCAACCTTATGAGGCCCATGGGACCATCCATCCCCAGGGCTGTGATAGCTCATGACAATATTGGTCCTCCATGGGGAGCTGCTAACAACCCACATGGGTCTTATATGAACAAATATTCCAAGCAGCCAACAGGAAGAATTAAATTTAGAAGCACAACTGTCACTTTGCATTTAAGAAGGAAAGAAAAAAATAACCCATCAGGTCTCAAAACTCAGACAGAGCCAAAACATCCTGGTCCAAGTTTTCAGGGTGTTGATTATTTAAGCAGTCAGGCTTTGAGGATGCCCAGGAATAAACTCTTCATCACTACTGCCCTCTCTTTCACAACATCATCCTTTCCAAAAACATTTTTTCTCTGCTTTTGTTGGTAATGAGCATTTCCTCATATGCTTTCTTCCCCTCTGAAAAAATGTTTCGCCATTGACTTTCAGTTGAGGAATTTTCATATTCATATTCTTTAAAGAAAAAAAAAGCATAAGAGTAGATGGTTCAGAACCTCACTGTGTTCTTGCCTTGCTGACTTCCGTCTCACCCTGGAGACATGGGGTCACCTGGACCACTCAGGGCAACTGGATGATGTTGAACAGTGGAAAGACAACAGGTAGGGGGCTCATACAGAATGAATGGGATTTTTCTCTATTATGTCCCCAAGAATCTATGGCAGCAGTTGGGCCCTCTGGTCCTCCCCTCAATGTCCTTAAAGATGAGGACTCTGAGAAATCTGAAGAATGGGAGAATAAAATTACCATAACAGTCCCTGACTGAGCCCCGACTCTACTCTTTGTGCAGGCTACCACTTAAATAATCACCCTAATGATGGCTAACAATGACGTATGTGGAAGCGTGCGACCTCCTTACAAGCTCATGTTAAAGGAGATGGACCCAGGAACTTGTGGCTCAGGGGACACACAATCAGCTCATACGGTCAGGGGACAGTGGGCCTTCTTTATGAAAAAAAGCCAACAAAATTATGATTAGTAAATGAGATAGAAGGACTTGGAGGACCCTTGCAAGTAAGAAACCCCTAGACTCCTGCCTCTCAGTCAATGTATCAACATCCTCTGCTTCCAAAGATGAGGAAATTGAAACTCAGGAAATTACACCAATTGCCCCCAGGCCTCTCAAAGAGAAGTAGCAGAACCAGGTGGCTTAAGGACCTTCCCATACTTTGAGAAGAGAAAAGAAGGTCTTCGTTCTCACAAAAACTAAACCATCTTTTGATACATTTGTAAAATGTGGTGTGATGTTACTTGAAGCCATGAAATTTAAAGAAAAATCAGGAAGAAGAAATGATAAGTCTTTTTTGATGCTAATTAGTTTTTAAACTGCTCTATGGGGAAATTACATTCAGTTGAAATGAAGAAAGGGATGTTAACCCAAGATAGAGATGGTCCCATCTCCCAGGCATTTATTAGCTTTGCATCTTTTGAGCTGGAAGATACGGCTTCCCCTGGCCTCTTGATGCTTTTATGAAATTCAAGCCGCTTCTTGGTGGATTTAACTTTTATCTTGTCTACCCCTCAGGAAACCACCCATAACCGAATGATCAGCAGCCACCAGGTAAGAGACTTGGTGACAGTGCTGTCCACACTTAAAGGTTGGACAACAGAGATAGCAAGACCAGCATCAGGTATAATTCCCCTATCATGCACAAGTCTCTTCTCTTCCTTGAGACACATGAGGGTAATCTTCTTTTGTATAAAACATTTATATAAAACTCAATTCTAAAAGTAGTCATTTCCCTTCCTGCAGGTTTTAAAAGATAAAACTAACCAACATTTCCTGTAACTTGTCTCCTTTCCTGAAGGGAGACAATTATGGAATCATGAGAAAGACCACTGGCCTGACATAGAAGTTAGAGGATCATTCTCTAGCTTTCTGAACTATTAGAACTGTGACACCTTGGGTCATTTACCTGCTGGCTCCAAATTTCCCTGCTTGAAAAGTTAGATGATGATTATACTAATCACCCACAGCAGGACACTGAAAACTCACCTGTTTATTACTGAGGAATGGGTAAATAAATGGCAATCAAATTATACAATGGAATATTACATAAATGTTAAAATGAATTAGAGTAAAACCATCATCTCAAAAATATGTGAGGTTAAAAAAAATGCATACAATTACCTCCAGGATCTGTGTATATGATGTATAAGAAACAGATGAATTTCATGTTTAGGCTGGGGACCCATCCCCAACATATCTCACTATGTATCTCACGCCTCCCTAAGCTGAACTTCAGGGAAGATACTTGAGTGGACACAGTATTTCCACAAGTACCAGTCTTTTGCTCTGCTGGTGATAAGCCCTGTGTGGGTTGGGGCTGTAAGGGGAAATACAAGGAGTGCTTAGGCATAGACGGGTTTTAACTTCCACTCTGCTCTGTCCTCCTGGGGTGCTCCTGGAACATCTGACTCATGGCCTATTACCAGAATTAAGGAAACACTGCAGGTAGAGCTAAGAACCAAGCTAGAGCCAGCCCCAGCTCCAACAAGAGATTTGACAAGCGATTCCTTTACCTTATTCCTGCAAAGAACCTATGGAATTAAGTCCTCATGTAGGATTGCTGAGTTTTGCATCTGGAAACATTGCATCTCACAGCTGAACATGGATTGAATCAGCTCCAGTTTCTTCACATATGGTCCAAACGTAATAACAGGGAGGTTGATTTTTACGAGCTGAAGAGGAGAGGAATGTTTGGCCCATCAACAGGAATGGTGATGGGGGGCGTCTCTAAACCATGTCACAGAAAGAGGCAGCCAAATAACTGAAGAGAGGGGAGCCTAAACAAGGAAGAAATTAAGAGCTGACCTCAAAGGTATGCCATGTGGAAAATAAATAGGATATATTTTAAAAATTCAAAATGACTAAAAGAAAACTGGCTGACTTCCACAAGGAAGACATTTTTAATAATCTCATGGCCCAGGAATACAAAGTCTCTAAAAGGAGGTGGGGAAGTGGTCTCCGCATCACTGAAGATATCCAAGGACATGACAGAAGAACACTTCATGGTGATCCTACAAAGGAATTCAGGCATTACATGGCTTGATGGCCTACATAATTTTTTTTTAATATGCATTTTTTTTAGTTGTAAGTGGACACAATACCTTTATTTTATTTTTATGTGATGCTGAGGATCGAACCCAGTGCCTCACACATGCCAGGCGAACACTCTGCCACTGAGCCACAGCCACAGCCCCCCACGTGAATTTTTAAAATCTCTGAGTGTTGAGAGTTTATAACCCTAACTTACACTGAATGGAAGTAAAATAACTTCAAAGGTATACTGCTCCTGCCCTACTTGGTAATTGCTTGTTAATCTCTTAAAAGTGGCTTCTATTTCTTCAATGTCTTTTTAGATTTTCAAAGTTCTTCCACATGCATTTCAACATTTCCCCCGCAAAAGCCGGTAAATAAATGGCAGACCCATTCCTGGACTGAGCAGGGAGAGGTGCAGGGGAGGAAGATATAGAAAAGACCCTGGATACCCTCCACAGGACTCTAGCATGGAAGGGATGCAAGAGCCACTGTCCCCTGAAGCTGGCTACTTCCTAAAGACGGAGGCTCAGTTATGGAGGTCATAGCCAAATAGCAGGTTAGGTGTCCAGCATAGGCCCAAAGCCCAGAGCATGGAACAGCGAGGAAGACTGTTTCCCAAGTTGCTGGCTCTGTTGTGGTGTTGTCTGCAGGGAGAAAGGAGCAGCTACTTGCAGCCAGGCCTTGCATCCCCAACCAGGAAAGGTCAAAACAGCTGGAAACCTCACTTCTGCCTCTAGGCCACAAAACTCCACAGCAAATAGGAGACTTAGCTTCAGAGATACCCCTTTTTGTCTCTTCTCCTGACAATGACTTTCTAGGAAGCAAGAAGCATGTCAGTCACTGCATCAGAGGAAGGAAGTGCGTGATGGATGGTGGAGAGCCTTCTCTGGCCCCTGAGTCTCTTCAGCTGTTTGACAATGAGTATATGTGTATTCAGTCACTATGGCGACATAACAAACCAACCCAAGTTGGCAACATGAAACAGCAACAATCCTTTTTTTGTTATTAGCTCTACTGGCTCTGAAAGTGCCTGGGGTTATTTGTGCAGTTCTCATTCAGGGTCTTTGATGCAGTTGTAGTCAGGTGGTGGCGGAGGCTGGGGCCATCCAGAAGGCATCTTCACCCACGTGATTAGGTGTCGAGCTGGCTGTCAGCTAGGTCCTGAGCTGGGGCTGCTGACTGGAGCACTGACACGTGGCTTTCCCTGAGGCTTGGGCTTCCTCCCAGCATGGCAGCCAGGTTCCAGGCATAACCATTTCAAGAGAGAGCTGGGTCAAGCTGTATTGTCTTTTGTGACTCAGCCCTGGAAGACCCACAACTTCTGTCATATTCTGTCCATTAGAAGTGAATTATGAAGTCCAGCCATATTAAAGGAGAAGGGAATGAGAGCCACTTCATGTTGAGAAAAAGATCATAGCACTTGGGAGCATGAGGATGGTTTAGAACACCAAGAGGTACAACCCTTTCTATAGAAATTCCACTCCACCACCTCCAGGGATCTCCACATCACATTCCTGCATGGGAATTCCCTCCCACTGGGCCAAGCTTTGGGCTCAAGAGAATCACTAAGCTAGACATGTCTTACATTTGGTGGGCTCTAAAGATACAAAATCTTGGAGGAACTGAACATATCAACTCACTTTGAAGATTGATTTAGTATAAAATACAAATTCCATTTCACACAAGGGGGAGCCCACTAAGGACTTAAACCATTACCTAAAGGCATGATTCTATTTGCTTTTAACTCTGGAGTCAGAAAAGCCTATGTATACCTCTAAAATCACACATATGCCAGAGACTACACATCTGTGGTGACACTACCTCCCCACTCCTATTCAGGGCTCTAATGGAGTCTTCTGAGTTTTTTTAAATCTCAGACCCAGGCTCCAGAAACACTTCTAGAAATAACTCTTTTACTTTCATGGATTATAATATAAAAAGTCCTGCCCTAGTGAGGGGGCCCCTTGGGAGCAAAGTCCTTATTTTCTTGCAGAAGAAACAGAAAGAGAGTTATGATTTTCTTATTGATTCCCCTTTTGCTGTTTGGACATATTTTGAGATTTCCTGGGGGTCCTTGGAAGTTCAATGGCATGGACAGAGGTGGCAAAAGATGAATAAAGAAGTGTTCACTGAAGCCCCTCTCTCCCACAAATCTAAGCCCGCTGCTTGTGGTGAGGTGGCTTGTCAAGCTGTCAGTACTTCTATAAATATGTTATGAGGTAGTGAAAACTAATGGGATGAATCTTAGCACCTGCACTTAGCAAGATGAACACATGTACATGCAGAGGAAGGGGAAGAATTGCTAAGTGGTCTTCTGAGTGAGGATGAGTCTTCTAACTTATTCAGAAATGTAGGGAAGGGAGGAGCTTGCATGTCTGCAGGTGCCTGACTCACTTCCCCTCTGTTCTCTGGAACACACTGGCTCAACTTCAAATCACTAGCTCCTGTACTCCTTTACCTGATGGTCGCCTCTGGTCATGGGCACTGTGCTCTACTTGCATGAGGGCAGGCTAGATATGCCAGGGCTTTGACACCCCTTGGAGCAGCCTCCAACCAATAACTGAAGGAAACTGGCCTAAAAATACCCCAGCTCCCTTGCCTCTTGGTGGAAGAACTCTGAAGTGTGTGTTCTCCACTATATCTGGGGGTTCCCTTGGCAAATCAAGACCATATGCCCACAGTGGCAATCAGGTAACCATGTGTTGGGCACTGCATTTTTTTTCTTTCCATTCTCACTTCTCCACGCCCTACAGGTGTTTCCTGGGATCACCTCCTAAATAATCAAAACACACTCCAATCCTTGTTTTGGCATTTGCTTCTAGGGAAACTCAAACTAAGTCAATGTACTTGATGGATACAGCAATATATTCATGGTCACCAAGGATGTACCACCATTATAAATATGATTTATGCATCTTAAAATATCTATTCAATATCACCTCATCAGGAAATAAGATTTTTTTAAAAAGAATCACAAAGAAACCAATTAGGACCCAACAAAGGGTTCTTCTGGGTCAGAGTGTATTTGGGAAAATAAGAATCTTAATCTTTCCAAAAACCCTAACACATACAATTCCCTGTACTTCAATGCAGGAGGCCTGGTTTCCTTATCTAACCAGGCATCCATTTCTCAATTAAGGTGCTTGAAGAAAGAATGATTTTTTCACTCTCTGATGCTGAGATTGTAATGAGGAATTGGCCCAGCTCCAGAACTGAGCATGTGGACATCCTGACCTCTAGAAGTAGCTTCCACAACAGAATAACATGGCCGTTTATTCAACAGATCAGACCTTAGCCACCTCCTCCACTCTTCTCCATCTACAGGGTTGTTTTTTTTAATATTTTGTAGTTGTAGATAGACACAATACCTTTATTTATTTGTTTATTTTTATGTGGCGCTGGGGATTGAACCCAGTGCCTCACACATGCTAGGCAAGCCCTCTACCACTGAGCCACAACCCCAGCCCCTCCATCTACTTTTGATAGCTGAACGTGCAGCATTATACCTGGAGAGATGGGACTGATTGTAAGTCTTAAGGACCAGGAAGACCTCGTTCTCCCTGTCCTCCCACCCTTCCCTTCCTAGTCACATCAGGTTTCTGAATCAAGTTCATGATTCTATGTTGGAAGGAAGTGACAGGGGGGGCTACAAGGTTTAAGGATAACTGGCCCTTGCTAAGTTGCCTTCTGTGGTCAACCAAAGTTCTGACTAAGTTTCCAGACACCAGAAAAGTCTCTTTGAAAGTTGGCCTAAAATAAGCATCTAAGAAAAGTGGCCAAAGTCTACAAACAAGGCATTTCCTAGGGGGGAAAAAATACCGAACACATTACCATTTATCTGGGAATTTTATTCTAGTGTATGTGTTAACTGTATTATAAATGTGTATGTCAATGTCCATACACACAAAAACACATATGAATCTCAAAAACAGTGTGCTAAGAAGGCTTACATCAAACAACACATATTGCATGATTCATGCACATGAAGTTCTAGAATAAGTATCAGAAATCAATTGAGTGGCTGTGTGGAGGTTAGCTGGGCTGGAGATTTTCTGAGAAAAGGTACATGAGAACTTCCTGGGATGATGATACCCTTTATCTCAATAGGAGTTGGGTGCACAGGTATAAGTTATATGTTGGAACTTATTGATGCTCCACTTAAGACTTGTGCATTCCATTGTATATAAATGGAACACAAAAAGATGAAGGGTAAATAAATAATAAGCTTTTAGTTAATGATATGCATGCTAAAGTACTTGATAGGGAATGTATTGATTTTTGCAAAGTTCTTTGAAGTCCACTAAAATAGAATGGATTGGTGAATGGATACAGGTTTGGATACATGTATAAACGTGATAAAGCCAACATAGTTAAATGCAAAGTACGGAGCCTAGGTGCTGGGTCTATACGCATTCACTGTAAAATTCTCTCTGTTTTCTAATATGTGTTTGCAAGTGTTCATACTAAAATGTTGGAGTGAGAAAAAGAAAGAAAGACATAAAGGCAAGAATGTTGAGACAGAATGGGGAGAGAGAAGGATGCAAATCTTCAAATGAACAGCATGAAATTGGGGCATTGTTAGGACAATAATTTGAGATTATTATAATGGTAACTACTGAGAGACTCTGCTCCCCGAGGAACCACTAAGCAGAGCTACTAGGAACCTTAAAGGAAATGTTCTTTTCTGAGCCATGAACCCAAAATGATTCTGCAAAGAGACCAATATCCTGCATGAAACCAATGGATAAAAAACAGCCAAGAGAGGGAGAAGGACAGCTGTGCTACTATTTCCTTTTTTAAAATTCAGTATTAAATAATTTAATAATAGGTGACTCAGGATGTGGTTAACATAGAGAAGGTAGTGGAGAAATGTGGAAGAACAACATGCATGCACCATGGGTCACCTCTTTTGGGGATAACCTGACTGAAATTATATTTGAAGGGCAGACTCACATCTGAACAATCACAATGGCGAAAGAGTGCTAATAACTAACGTTTAGGTTCCCTCTGAGCTCATATGTTGAAATAAGAAGTAGAAATAGAATTAATGTCTATATAAAAGAGACTGTGGAGAGTTGCCTTGTCCTTTCCACCATGTGAAGTTGGAGAGAGAAGGTGCCATCTAAGAACAATAAAGAGACACCAACTCTGCTGATGCCTTGTTCTGGGACTTTCCAGACTCCAGACTGTAAGCAATAAATTTTGTGCTGTTTGGAAGCCACCACTATGTACTATTTTGTTATAGCAGCCAGAATGGACCATGACAAACCAGAAGAGAGTCAGGCATAGGACAAGTCCCACTTCTTTTCCACCTGCTCACAGCCCTTCAATTCCTCTTCGTAATCTACTGGTTTCCATTCTGTACATCCAACTTTGCATACCTGGTCTAAAGCCCCCCAAATCCCCATCATCAATAATTTTTGTATGGATTTGTCCTGGGAAAATCAATAAGATTTGAGCATAAATGAGTTCCTGTTCCCCAATTTAAAAAAATGCATTGAAAGACTTATTTTGATACTCATAGACCATTCTTGTAACCGGCACATTAGCTCTGATAATTAAGATTATTTCTACTTTCCACCTGAATGTTTATAAGATTAGAACTTGAAAGAATTGTTCTATTGCCCTCCTAAAGTATAAAACTCCCATTGCCTAAAAATTAGAATCAATAGCATGAATAATAATCACATTCACCTAAACATCAGTGAGACACTGTTTGTGAGGTTCCTTAGGAGTCACACAAAGTGTGTGCTCAGGCAATAGGTGGTCACTCAAGGCTGAGCATTGGCTGTATGCAAAAACACTTCACACACTTTATTTCACCAACTCTGTGCCAGGAATTATCCCCACTACCCAGGGGAGGAAGCCAAGGCTCTGGGAGCTTAAATGGCTGGTCTAGGGTCCCACACTCTGTGCATGAGTGTCAAGGTCAGCACCCCCCACACACACACACTCACACCGGATTATGAGACCCAGGCCTGTGTCCCAAACTCTACCCAGGGGTACTTTACAATTATGAAATGTGGGCACCCTTCATCTTCAGGGTCCCTCATGACCCTAAGGCAGGTTAGGTACTCTGAGCACCATTTTAGCAACTTCTAATGAATCCACCATGCTCTCTGGATCCTAGTTCTTTGCTCCCTCCAGAGTAGTCTGTCCCAGCAGTCTGCAGCCTATCACCTTTCCTTTCCTGATCCCAACAGTGTGGCCCTGAGTGGGCCCTTAGATCCCCTTACAGGCCCAGGGCTGGGGAGCCCAGGCTGAATTCATGGAACAAAGGCCTTGACAGGGATGGATAAGACACTGGGCTGGGTCCAAATCCATTTTGTTCTCAGTCAGTTTCTAAAAAGGGCCACTAATCTTTTTGTTCAATTAAAGAAATTTCAGCCAAACAAATGGGATAGCATCAGAAACCCCAGAGATGCACATATGATAACCAAGGTTGTGTTCTTATTTAAATGTACTCTCTGAAGTGGACTATGTGCCCTATTGTGGGCCTAACTAGAGTCCACAGTTTTGTAGGGCATATAAAGTGGAGGGGTGGGCATTGGTTACTGGCCATGGGCAGTTTATGTCCAAGCTCACTCAGTGGGTAGCTCAGACCCACCCTCCTTGCAGACCTCAGCCAGGCTGCTCCCACTATTCAATGGAGCCTGTAGAAACTGCAGGGAGTCTTTGGGGATTAGCTTGGCCTCACTGGGCCTTGTCCACCCCAGTAGCCTATATCTACCTAGACCTAGAGCATCATACTCAAGGTCAGAGTGTGGCAGGGAGAGCTGGTCAGTGCCCTAAGATCCTGCCCCAAGTCCCATAGGCACTTCAGTGCTATACTTAGCCAGCCCAGGTTTCTGAGCAGGTTAGGGAGGCAAGTATTCAGACAACCCAGGGATAGAGGCAAGATAAGATCTATAGATAGGACCAGGCAGGAACACTGCTTCCAACTTCAACATACAGGTATTTTAAAATCTAGCCAGAGTGAAACTCCACCTGATGTTTCTAAGAAAGCTTAGAAACAAAATTTATGCTTGCCCAAGATGGAGTATAAAAATGAATATTTATACAACACAAAAGAAACCTTCAATGAATAAGGAGCCTACAACAGAACAGATTTGGAGTCTTACATTTGGCAAGTGCTTGCCTATTGTTTGTATTTGCTTGTAGAGGGTTGGGAGAAGAAGGGTTGGAAGAACTGGTTTGCAGGCCCACCTTTCTTTCTCTCAACTAGACAGACATAGTCAATACATTCAGGTGGGTCTAAGGCTGTGGTTCTCAGCCAAGCTGTTCATTACATCACCCAGTATCCTACAGTACTTTCTTATTTAGGATTTTATAACAGAATAACATAAACTGGATTGGTCCTCAACAACATAAATTTATTGCTTATAGTTCTGGAGGCTGGCAGATTCACTGTTTGGAGAGGATCCATTTTCTGGTCCATAGATGAAGACTTATCAATGTGTTCTATGATGAAAGGAGAAAGAGAGAGCTCAGGTCTCCTTTTATATGTAAGGGTAATAATCCATTCTTGAGGGTGCCCCGTGAATGACTGAATGACCTTCCAAAGGCTCCACTTCCTAATACTTTCACCTTGGAAGTGAGGATTTCAATATATGAATTTTGTGAGGATACAAACATTCAGACCATAGCATCTAGGAAACCTAGAAACATCTGAAGCCTGATTCTCAGTCCGAGAGACTCAATTTTCTTGGCTTAGGGAGGAGCCTAGGTTTAGAATATCCCCAGGTGACTCCAATGAGCTGAGCACAGCGGTCTCATCTAACAACCCTGGAGACTACCTAACAGGCTTTTGAGGGGCTTGTGAAAACTGGAACGTCTAAACCTTCTTCTGAGAGGCTCTGATCCAGCAAGACTCAGACTGACAAGCCCCAGGGGCACAGCTGCTGGAGGACCTAGGGCATCTGAGAACACTTGGACAAAGGCAGAGCCATACCCTACTGGCAATCCAGATTTACATATGCAAATCAAGACTGACTTCACACACCAATAAGGCAAAAGGAAGAGAGCCTAACCTTGTGGCCAGGGGCAAAAAAATACCCTGGTCCTTGCTCTAGCACCAACTAGTGGTGGACTTTGGAAAGTCCCCCTTCACATCTGGACCTCAGCCCTGGCTTGATCTGCAAATTGAGATTATCTGGGAAACAAGATAATTTCTGAATGATAATTGCCATTCTAACTGGAGTGAGATGAAATCTTAGAGTAGTTTTGATTTGCATTTCTCTAATTGCTAGAGATGAAGAACATTTTTTCATATATTTACTGATCAATTATATATTTCTTCTTCTGTGAAGTGTCTGTTCAGTTCCTTAGCCCATTTATTGATTGGGTTATTTGTATTTTGGGTGTTAAGGTTTTTGAGTTCTATATATAACCTAGAGATTAGTACTCTATCTGAGGTGCTTGTAGTAAATATTTTTCCCATTCTGTAGGCTCTCTCATCATGTTATTTTTTCCTTCACTGAGAAGAAGGTTTTTAGTTTTAATCCATCTCATTTATTGATTCTTGATTTTACTTCTTATGCTTTAGGAGTCTTATTCAGGAAGCCAACATGATGAAGATTTGGGTTTACTTTTTCTTCTTTTAGGTACAGATCTCTGTTCTAGCGTCTAAATCTTTGATTCACTTTGAGTTGCTTTTTGTGCAGGGTGAGAGATAGAGATTTAATTTCACTTTGCTACATATGGATTTCCAGTTTTGCCAGCACCATTTGTTGAATAGGCTCTCTTTTATCCATTGTATGTTTTTGGCACCTTTGTCTAGTATGAGATAACGGTATTTGTGTGGGTTTGTCTCCGTATCTTCTATTCTGTACCACTGGTCTACAAGTCTATTTTGGTACAAAACCATTCCATTTTTGTTACTACTACTCTGTAATATAGTTTAACATCTGGTATTGTGATGCCTCCTGCTTTACTCTTCTTGCTGAGGATTACTTTGGCTATTCTGGGTCTCTTATTTTTCCAAATAAATTTCATGATTGCTTTTTCTAGTTCTATGAAGAATGTCATTGGGATTTTAATAGGAATTGCATTAAGTCTGTGTAACAGTTTTGGTAGTATGGCCATTTTGACTATATTGATTCTGCCTACCCAAGAGTATGGGAAATCTTTTCATCTTTTAAGATCTTCTTCATTTTCTTTCTTTAGTGTTCTGTAGTTTTCATTATAGAGATCTTTCACCTCTTTTATTAGATTGATTCTCAAGTAATTTATTTTATTTTTTGTGGCTATTGTGAATGGGGTGGTTTTCCTAATTTCTCTTGCAGTGGATTTATCGCTTATATATAGAAATGCATTCTATAGAAATGTCCCCTAGTTCCCCTGGGCATGTCACTGTTCCAGGAATGATTGAGGAGAGGAGATCCAGGTGAAGAGTGAACCCTCAGAGGGCTGGAGACATGGCCTAGCATTTATTTACTCTTTAGACAGAAAGGAGACATGCCCCCAAGTGGTTGTAGGCAATGTGGATCCAAGGGATGCATTGTGGCCAAGACTTTCTCTTGGTTGGATTCAATGGTCAGTATTCCCAGCCACCACAATCCAAAACCCATTGCCTCTACACACAGGTCAGTATGTTGCTCACTACTCTGGGAGTGCCTGCAAGGCAACCTCTGAGGAAATTGTCCATGGGTGGTATGGTCCGGTAAGCCTGCTTTGAAGCTTCACTCTGACCCAAGAGAAAAACAATTCCATGGAGTGATGAGATTTGGACAGATGGTCTGGACACCAGATATTTTGAAATTGAGGGCGGGTAGTCCAGATCAGTGATTCCAAAGCATTTTTAGGGGGGTGGAAATTTGCTTTTCAATGACATTTTAAACAGATCTCCAACACATGGACAGAGAAATGTTGACGATTTTTTATTGTGTTGGGTAGAAGAGGCAGAAAGGGGAAGGTAACTGACCACAGACTCCACCCCCACAGGGTGACGTTAAAAGTCCTTAACATGGTCTAGACACTATCTGGGGGAAGGGTCAGGGACAGCAGAGAGCACTTGGTGAGGTCATTCCTGCCTCAGCCTCCCTCCAGGCCACATGAGGCACAGGTCCCAGGGCCTAGGGCTGGGGTCAACAGTAAGCACTTCTGTGAAGGGCTAGAGAGTAAATATTTAAGGCTTTGCAGTCCTGTGGTATGTGCTGCAACTACTCAACTGTGCGTTCATAGACAAAAGGAGCCACAGACAAACATAAATGGATGTGTGTGGCTGTGTTCCAACAAAACTTTATTTACAAAAACGGTCAACAGGCCCAATTTGGCTAAGAGCTCCTGTTTGTTGAGCATTGGCTTCAAGGAAAATGATTTGGAAGTCACTACAGGCCATAATCCCTATGCTTCTTTTCACATTTATGACTCTGGATTTTCAATTCTTTAATTCAATTTGCCTTGTTCTCAAACTTCTAGGCATCAGAATATAGTCATTCCTGACCTTGAGTTATTTGTTCCAAGGGCCAAACAGTTCCAGTGAGCTAATAAACATGAAATGCTTTGAAAAAAAATCTTAAAGTATTTTGCAAATAGGTCCACAAGAGCACAGTTTATCATCCTTTACCTGTGTTTCAAGAAAATTCTAGGAACCACTCACCAGATTAGGCTCCCTGGGCTACTTAAAGAGCGGAGTTTAAAAAAAAAAAAAATGACTCAATAAAAAAAGTCCTAACGGGATATCAAAGCTAGAAGAAATGAATACTGTCTGAACCTTTTCTCCCAGAGCCTGAGACTTCTAAACTCTTCACTACCATGAACTAAAAAATCCTCTACTCTCTATTTTATCCTGTTTATCTACATTTTTGCTTTTTAGGTCAGAAAATCTCATTAGTCAGAGAGTCATAGTGAATACCTTTCTTTGTCTTCTGTGCATAGTTCAACCTGTAAAATTTGGCATTGTTGCTGAACTACCCTGAATAACTTAGTCTTAAAATAATCTTGTTCTGCATGTGCCGGCAGGGTGGTAAAATCCCAGTAAATGATCCCCATCAGTCTACCTTCTATCGCATTTCTGGTTACAAGAGATAAAGTAGTTATAATTGATTAAGCACACACTGATTGAGGACCCAGTGCCTTCACAGAGCTTACTTCATTTAGTGATTACTATAACCCCGTGAAGAAGGTATCTTCTCTACATTTTATAGAAGATTGAAATGAGGCATTAAAAAAAATTTAGGAAATTTACCTGATATCACATAGGTTGGAAGTGATGGAATTTGGATTTAGGATTTAATCCAGAACTCAAAACTCTTTCCACATGATTGCCAAAGACTTCATCTACATAATAACATGCATCATTTCCACACCCCCCACCCCTGCAAGGTGCTTTTTGTTTCCCAAGGAAAAGTTACAATTTACAAATGGACATAACTGGGAAAATTTCTACCCAATGTCAAATCGTCTCAAGTAAAAACAGAATCAAATTGCATCACTTTGACCAGTTGAGAATCATGGTGATTAAGCCAAGAGCTAAAACTGGGCTTATAAGACCTAAGTTTGTGTGCTACGATTTGTCTTTTTTTTTTTTTTTTTTTATGGTACCAGGAATTGATTCCAGGGGCATTTTTCCACTTAGCCACACCCCCAGCCCTTTATTTATTATTATTATTTTTTAATTATTTTGAGACAGTGTCTCATTAAATTGCTCAGTCTAACCTCAAACTTGCAATCCTCCTGCCTTAGCCTCTGGGGTCCCTGGGATTACTACCAAGACTGGTGGGTTATGAGTTTTTTCTATGGAAGTACACTGCCTTTGTAATAACATAAGCATACAGGAAAGTTGGGAAGTTTGTTTAAAATGATGGGGGAAATTAATGTAGCAGAGACTAGCTCGCTTATTACCAAAACGGTTTCATCTTCTTTCTACATCCTGCTAATATACATATCCCAGCCTCCCTTGCAGTTAGAAGTTGTCATGTAACTGAGCTCCAGCCAATGGGATGAGAGCAGAACCCAGTATCTAGACCATAAAACCCTTCTGTGCATAATCCTCCATGTTCTTTCCCTCCATGCAAAGAAACACAGTGTCTTGAAGCCAAGTTTGAGGATGGGGAGCCAGAAGATGAAAGGCTCTGGAGTTCAAGGACCACTTCTTGCAACAGAGCCAACCACAGACCAGAACTCTGCATGAGAAAAAGGGAAACTTCTCTCATGTTAAACCCCCAAATCGGTTACGGCAGCTACTATTGCCCCATCTAAACTAATTGAATAAAAAGTTTGATACAAATTAAAAAAACAGATCACATTAGTTTCTAATTTGTTCCACTTAAGAATGCCAATAACTTCTATTGGAATCATTAAGAAAATTACAACTGCAGAGACAACTTAGTGAAAGTTATATGAGCTGGTAAAATAATATATAGATTTTAAGACTTTAAACTTAGTTCTTTCCTGGATTCAAACCCAGCAATATTCACAATGAGGTCATTTCAATTTGTCATTCCTAATATTTAGGATATATTTGGTAAAACAAAAAAGTATTGAAATTAATTTCATCTATTTCTTTGTAATTTTGCCAAGTAGTTTCTGGAAAATCTAAACTTCCATTTGTAATCCACAGTATGATTCTATTGGGTGTAGCGCCCCCTTGCCCGCAAGGAAGACGCAACACTCAGGAATCTTCTTTCAGCAGTTTATTCAGGCCCCTGACAGTTCTTCTTTTCAGTTCTCCTCTTTCGGATGCCCCTCCCAGCCTTAATAAAGCATCTCAAGCCCCAATGCAAAGCAGCCACGTGGAGCTTTCTCATAGAGTGATGAAAAGTCATGTGCCAACTCTCCCAAACAAGGAGTTGTTTATCACAGACCACAGCAGAGCCAGCGCCATCTTGTAATGGCGACCATAATTTGCATAAACGGCAGAAACGGCTCACCACAATTGGGTAGAAATATTCTATTCTAGATTGCGTGAACATCCAATTTTGCATTCACTTATTCATATGTACTGTGTATCTCTACTGAGTAGGAGCTAGATGGCCCTGCTTTGCTTCTGAGAAGTTCTGTGATTGATCTTGGGCAGGTTGTTTATCCCTCCTAGATCTTGATCTTTTTTCATATTAAAGATGACAAAAGATAAATATTTCATACTTTGTAGATTGCTTATAATCAGCTGTATCAGACCGGCTGACCACCATATTATGGTTTAAGCCCCCTAAATGGTTGGCATCCTGATACTTAACATTGTTCATGGCCAGAACCTTGAACAGATTTGTCCTGCTTGCCCATCTATGTTTTTGGGTTCTTCTTTATGGACCATACTTATTCCTTAAACCCACCTATATAATGCTTCTCTCATAAGGACTTCTAGCCTTCCTCCTCTATTGCAATTCACATTTATCTCTGAGGTAATGTGGTTTCTGGCCATTCTCATAAACAGCTGATCTGGCAAACACACCACAACCCTCACCTTAACTTGCAACACAAATGTCTTCCTCACCTTACAAGACCTTAGAGCCAACAAAGCAAGAGAGTCAGAGTGAGATGACGGCTAACCAAAGGCTTTCTCGGTGACCTCACAGTGAAGCCCACACCAAAGGCCATCTTTTAAAATAGTTTCTTCTTCCAAAGCTTATTTGAAAGAGGCACTTTGAGGAGAAGCTCATTTCCTTGAAATATCAAAGAACTTCAAACCAAAAGATGATAGATTTTTCTGGAGACATGTTGCAAAGCGAATACATAAATTCCTGCAGAGTATATGCAGAAATATTATGAAGAATTCATTCCTGCTGCAGTTTGTCCACCACCCTCAATATTACATTTAGCTAACTTAATTTTCCGTGGATCAAATTTATTCAAAGTTAAATTTCTCTTAATAGGTCATCTGAGTAAACAATTTCAAGTGTTATTTGCCAAAAAAAACAATATGTTTCCAGGCTTCAGATGAAATCGGCAGTGTCAGGCTAAGAAAACAACCTTAAAAATTCACAGAGAGCTGGAACAATTACAGAAAAAAAAATGAAGCCTGGAGGTCAGTCTTTGTCATGCAATTCTGGAGGTAAAAAAATAAAATTACAAATTTCCACTAAAACCAAGACTTTGAAGAGCAGAAGAATGGCGTTTAAAACACACACACACACACACACACACACGCACACACACACACACACANATATATATATATATATATATATATATATATATATATATCAATGTGTCTTTAAATGGCCACTGTCACGTGAAGGCAGTGCTGCCACACTAGTCAGTGAGTCAATATTGTCATTCTGAATAGGCCTCCTGCACCCTGGGCTTCATTTTATCTGAAAACTGGATGCTCTGTACTCTTGGCTTTCGAGGAGAGGAGCAAATGAATTAGAAGACAGGTTGAGGTCTAGCACAGAATTTTGCAAAAGCAAAAGAAGTTATTAAGAGAAGTGGAGGCCAGTCGGACAAGGTGGTACATGCCTGTAATCCCAGTAGGAGGGGGATCGCGAGATCAAAGCCAGCCTCAACAACTTAGTGAGGCCCTAAGCAACTCAGCAAGACCCTGTCCCTAAATACATAAAATGTAAAAAAAGGTTGGGATGTGGCTCAGTGGTTAAGCACCCCATTTTGGGGTACTGGGTCAGTCCCCAGTACCAAAACAACCAACCAAAAAAAGTGGATGATGTCGTGGAGTAAGTAGAAGTTTTTGGTCAATTTCTATTCATGAAATTTCTCAGAATTTTTGGATTTGTGCAATGGACGGAATAAAGTATTTCAAGATCTATTTCATTGGTGAATAAATGGACATCTGAGAAGCAAACCAGCCTGATATCCTCAATAGGAAATACAGTCACAAAAGAGGTGATTCTATCTCTAGTCCCTGAATCTACAGCCTTTCCTCTGATGGCATCTAAAGGCAGGCACACCAAGAATCTGAAAAACCTGTGATATCACAGGTAGCAAATGGATATGAACAGGCATTGAATTAACTCTTGAAATGTGACCTTAATACCATTACTCACATAGCTGCAGCCACGGACACACTGGCACCTCGAATGCTCAAGTTCCTGTGGAAATAATCACCCCTATGAACACAGAGGGAACCCTGATCCATCGTCTCTGTTCAATACCAGGTTGCTGCTGACATCACCACAAATAGGAAGGGAGGGAGTCCAAAAACCACAGGGCTCCTTCCTACCCCTATATTAAGACTTTTCAGAGCAGAAACCACCATATTCAACTAGCACACATCATATTCATTGCATTCAGGGCCTCTTAAGAGGAGATGAATACAGCAGACCCCCTTATCCACAGTTTCATTTTCTTTGGTTTCAGGGACCCACAGTTTCAGTTACCTGAAATATTAAATAGAAATATCAAATAGAAAATATTAAATAGAAAATTCCAGAAGTTAACAATCAGCTCTCAAGCAAAGTTGGAAAGAATAAAAGATAGATCCTCCTTGTGCCCAGACCCCAAACCCTACATAATCTATATTATGTCCCAAAATATTAAATGTCCCAAATATTAAATAGAAAATTCCAGAAGTGAACAATTCATTATTTTTACATACATTTTATTACAGTATATTGTTATATTTGTTCTATTTTTTATTGTTGTTAATATCTTACCATGCCTGTTATCCTAAGTATGTATGTAAGAGAAGAAAAACAGTATATATAGGGTTCTATGCCATTGGCGGTTTCCACTGGGGAGGTCTCGAATACTCCCTATGGATAGGGGTTTATTGTCCTATTAAAAATGTAATACTAAATCAGAGCTGTGCATGCCTGTAATCCTCATGGCTAGGGAGGCTGAGACAAGAGGATCGTGAGTTCAAAGCCAGCCTCAGCAATTTAGTGAGGCCCTAAGCAGCTCAGTGAGACAGTGAGACCCTGTTTCTAAATAACATACAAAATAGGGCTGGGGATGTGGCTCAGTGGTCAAGTACCCCTGAGTTCAATCCCTGGTACCCCACCTCACCCCACCCCCCCAAAAAAGGAATACTAACTTAGGACCTGACAAGCACTTTGTTATCAACATCTTTTCATGAAATACCTGCTCAATTGAAACTGAGAAACAGACCTCCCACAGCATTCTGGGAAGGGCACTGAGGCAACTGGGTGTGTTACCTTGGTGTGTACATGTGTATGTATGTGTGTGGCAAGTTTGATCACATTGTTCTTAAATACAGAGATGATGAGCAGAGGTGGTGGTGCTCATTACCATGTGTGGGATATTCAAAGTTTCTCTGTGTGAGAAGAGAGTCCTTGAGCCTCATTTTCTAGCTAACTGGCTGCTCAGACTTGAACCACCTAAAATTGTGGATTACTGACAAAACTAGATAGTTGCATCTGCCTATTCTTATAGAAATCAACTAGAGCATGTGGCTCTAGAAATACTGCACTGTGGCCCACCCATAATGTGGAAATGTGTACCCCTCAGCAGACAGTGGGAAGTTCGTAAGTAACTACTACAGAGCAATAAAACACACAGTATTAAGCTGTACATACTTCATTACTTCATTACCAATTCTCACAGCAGTCATGAAAGGTTGGAATGATTATTACAATTTCACAGAGAAGCAGACAAGCTTAGATAACCTCATTATGTTGCCAAAGCCCATAGCTTTTAATCTGGGATTCAAACCCAGGTGAGCGTGACTCCAATACCCAGGTTAGATATGGGCTTTCAGATATACACATCACCTTAGCCTTGAGATATTTACAAAAGAGCTGGAAGGACAGGACATGTGTCCAAATACAACAGGAAGCTCTAGACCAGCCAATCCAATAGTCCTTTCTGTGCTGATGGAAATGTTTAAAACCTGTGCTGTCCGGTTATGGCAGCCGCATGTGGCCATTAGATGTTTGACATATGGCTAGGACAACTGAGAATCTGAATTTCTTATTTTATTTAATTTGAATTCATTTATATTTAAATCATCATTGAATGTCCACATTGGTTGGCACAGTTAGAGACATTTCATTCCAATAGCATTCAGAAAAACGACTGGTCCCCACTGTTCAAACAGGCTTTGTGATGGATACATGCTCTGACAAGTTAGGGTTTGAACAGGACTCTTCCTGTTTCCAGCATGCTCTTCTTCCCTATAGAATTAAGTTCACAATCAAGGGCCCCCAAAATGAAGCCCAGTCCCTTTAGTCTACAGATAAGGAAATCAAGAATGTCTATTCTGGTTCCTTATCGTTTTGGGACCTGCTATACATAACGTGACAGCTGTCTTTTATTGCCTCCCATTCCCCTCCTAAAGCCATTCGTTTCCTCTCCTTCCCTGTGCCCTCCCTGCCATCTCCAGAAGGGGTTGAGTCTGTGCTCTTTATATCAACCAGGACATATTCCTTGCTACCACAAAGCTGGTCCTTCCCTCTCTTGGAATGGCTTTCAATGCACTTGAGGTTTCTACACCTGCCACTCTGAGAAAGCCATTTCTTAGTACAGTTAGCAAGGCACTCAGAGACAGCCTGCCCACCTACCCCCCAAAACACAACCCCAACAATAGGGAACAGAAGCCCTCCATCCCCACTGGCTCTGCATATGTCTAAATCCAACACAGGAGCCTTGTCACTCTATCTTGTCTACTCTATTCTTTCCATACCAAAGGTGACAACTGGATTCTCTAATACTGTGTTTCCTGTCTTTTAACATTTCACTCAGCATCAGCTCTTAGTTGAGAAAGATGTTGTCATGGTTTGGATATGAGCTATCCTCCAAAAATCTTCTGTGTTAATGGTCAGAGGTGAAATGATTAGCTCATGAGAACTGTGACCTAATCAGTGTATTACTCCATTTGATGATTTAATAATTTGAATGGACTAATTACATGCTGGGGCACACTGGGAGGAAGTTAAGTGACTAGGGACATCCTCTGGGGTTTATATTTTGTTTCCTGATCCTCCCCTTGTCTCCCTGTCTCCCAGCTACCGTGAGCTGAGCAATTTTTCTCCCACACCCTTCTGCCATGATGTTCTGCCTCCCCTTAGGCCCAAAGTGATGGCATCAGTTGACCATGGGCTGAACCTCTGAAACCATCACTCCATCATAACTTTTTTCTCTTCCAAATTGGTCTTGTTGGAAATTTGGGTCACAACAATGTAAAGCTGACTAACAAAAATGTTGAAAAAAATGTTTGACTATGGGACCAGACCAGCTAACAGAGTCCCTGGCCCAGAAACTGCGCTGTTCTTGTCATGTACTTTAGGACAGCCCTTGGTAAGTCTATGTTTCTTAGAATCTATATGGCTCTATGCTCTCAGCTGGGGCACTCAAGCCCATCATGGACATCTTCATTTCTAGCTAATACACTTCACTAACCTTCGAAAATGTTCCTTGTGAGCATTTAATAACCACAGTAACCTTTGAATTCTCCAACTTGAGGAATATAGGTTATGTAGGGTTTGGGGGCTGGGTACAAGGAGGATCTATCTTTTATTCTTTCCATCTTTGCTTGAGAGCTGATTGTTAAGATTCTCAGTATGGTAGTAAAGGGTACTTCTACCTACCTTCCCCAAATAGAATAACCACACAACTTCCTGAAACACTTTCTATACTCAAACGTAGGTAGTTTTTGTGGATGCATTGATGACTGTTATATCCATTCATGATGACACTAAAATCAGACTGGTTTTTAGATGTGGGATCAACATGTTGTTAAGCTCATGGGCCCTTGGAAAGAGCACACATGAGTCCCAAGTGCACACTAGGAAAGGAAGGGAAGCCCCAAAGAGCTTGGAAGTCTATTTCAGGGTCATAAAATATAGCTACAGACCTAATCCTTCACACAGCTGGTTTTTGTATAGCCTGTGAGCTAAGAATGATTTAAAATTTTTTTAAAAGCAATGTAAAGAAAAAAAATAAAAGACACACAACTTTTTTAGAGACTGTATTATAGACACTATTTTACTGCCTGGCTCTTTCCAGAACAAGTTTTCTGACCCCTGTTCTAAACTTTTAGCAACTTCATCCACCCAGAGGCATACCTGTCAGTTTCCTGAGGACTGATAAACTGAGTCCCAATAATCCCTAGCTCTCATTGATCCTCTTTGAATTTATTTTCTTTTCAGGTCAGTATTACTAGAGCTAAAATATTCCATGTATCTTTCCAAGAATAGGCACAATACATATCAAATAGAACAAAAGATAGATGCATAAATGCATATTTACTTCTTCCAAGAAGATCAACGTCATGTGTCTTTCCTGTGACAAAAATCAAGGCTCCCGATTAAAGACCAGTCAGAAAGGATCCCAGGAATCAAAGCAAAGAGAGCTGCAAAGCATCCTTACTCATCCTTCTCCTGTCACAGCCTCTCACTTGCTAGTATCAGACTCCATTTGATATCAGTATGAAATCAGGACACCACTGACTTTGACTTACCTTCTTCTTAACTCCACTAGGAAAAGAAGACAGAGCTGGAAACATACCTTTATAATCCCTTCGTTTCTCACCTTTGAGTTTCTTAGACACCTACCTAAATGTCCTTCAAGTGTCTCAGTATTTGAAATCAAAGGCAAAATATGTCATCCAGCCATTCCTCAGCCATAACCAAAGAAAATGGCAGCCACCACTGAGTGCATAGACATTGCTGTTACCTGGTTCAGTGCAGTTCTTGCTGCTCCGGAATCCTGTATCTTCAGAAGTCAGAGTATCATTCACCTGCATTAGCTTCCTTCCTACCATCCATTTTCTGTCTTCCCCTATGAGGTCCATGAGGTCAAGCTCTAGAGAAAAAAAAGACAACAACCACACATTAACTAACAGCTGTTTCAGCCTTTACCAATGTTGGATGTGCAGTGCCTTTATCAGCCATCATGTTCTCAGCCCTGCCTAGATCCCCTTCAAACCACCCTGCCTTTACCCACGTAAGGGCTTTCACTGGATTCTATTGGGCCCAACAGAGGCAACCCTCAGCCAATGATACCTAGAATTTGTTGTATAAATACCTAACTGCTTGAATGGGATGACTTTATGGTGTGAATTCGAAACAGGTTCCTAAGTTTTCCCCCAATAATTGATAATTGATAAGCTCCAATTATCAACAGTATAATTCTCTTGATAAAGCACATTTCATTAGTGGTTGTCTCTTCCCTGTCTCTAAATTTCCTGCACCCAATGTTTAACAATCAATTCTCAAATTGGAAAAGTATTCCAGAAATGTAGCCATTAGTCTATTTCCAAGCTATCAATACTCCCATTAAGGCCAATTTTAAGTTACCTACATGACATCCCTGAGAATGGAATTAGGAAGAGATGAGTGCAGTCATTTCCATTATGTCAGCAAAGCTGTCTTCAGCTTACCAACCACTGGCATTTCTTTGAATTACCTTCTGAATAAACCATCTGCCACTGAACATGAGCTCAGGATCTGTCTCTTGGGGTTACCCAAATTAGGATACCATTTCACCATCTCCAAGCATAGGCCAGTGAGCACCACAAAGTAAGTTTTCCAAAAAAACAAGAAATTAAGGAAAAAGCAGAGCACAGAATATATGTCAGAGGCTGAGCATGTGACAGAGTTCAGGTCTCTGGCTAAGATGACCATGGGAATGGAAATGCCAGGGGAAAGAACAGAGATCAAAGGGCACATACAAGAAAAGAACACAGTCTATTCTGTTTAGGACATGTTGAGTTTGAAGTATCTTCAGGGTATCAAAGGTAAGTATATAACCTGTGGGTAAATGTTCCTCAGGTGAGAAAACTAGTGTACAGAAGGCCCCAAGAGAGCAATGAGCAAATAGGGAAGAACATGAGACATATGTCTGGGTGGGATCTCTATATGTTCCATGTGAAGATAGAGATCCCAGGATGACGACTGAGAAGAAATGGAAGAAGAAATCTTGGGAAATCTAACATTACTTCAGGGGGCAAATAGAGTAAAAGAATCAAGCAAAGGATCAGGACAGGAAGGGAAAGAGCAAGGGAACATGGTATCAAGGAAGGGAGGCAGAAAGAGAATTCAAGAAAAGAATAGTGAATGGATGGAGCTGGAGAATATTATGCTAAGAGAAATAAGCCAATCCCAAAATACCAAAGGCTGAATGTTTGCTCTGATATGCAAATGCTAATTCACAATAAGGGTTGGGGGTAGGGAAAAATAGAGGTACTCTGGACTAGGTAAAGGGGAGTGAAGGGAGGGTAGGGGATATGAGGGTAGGAAGGATAGTAGAATGAATCAGACAATATTACCCTGTGTACATATATGATTACTCGACCATTCTACAGCGGGATTCTACATCATGTGCCACCAGACGAATGAGAAGTTATACTCCATTTATGTATGATGTATCAAAATGCATTCTACTGTTATGTCTACTATTTAGAACAAACTTTAAAAAAAATGCTCAGATAAATAAATAAATAAGTGGGAGCTAATAGCACCTAATAAAAAAGAAAAGAAAAGAGAGTAGTCAAATATCATAGACAAATTTTAAAAGACAAAGGCAAAGAAATGGCAATTTGAACTAGACATCAGAGGTCATTGGGAGACGGAGGCAACAAATTACGATGGCTCTTTCTAACAACTTGGCACTAAAGGAAGAAATTATATGAGACCATGACTAACTCTTGGATGTCTAGAACAGCTATGGTCAGAAAATGGATATAAATCCAAGAGAGGGCCTAATTTATGGTTCCCAGGGCCTTCATACAAGGTCACAGGTTCACCCAGCCACGTTGACATGGTATTCTGAAATGGTCAAGGAAGACCAAATGTCATCATGCTCCCTTCTCTATTCCTACAGTGGTTCAGTTCCCACGTGATTCCACCTTCACTATTAAATTTGATCCTCACAGTACCACTCGGGAAAGAAAGGGGAAACATGAACATGGTTTCTCCAACACCTAATCGGTACTGGCTCAGAGTTGGTGCTCAGTAGGTACAAGTTGAAATTATCATTCCCATTGTACCTATGCATAAAGAGAGACTAGCGGAAATTTCTGGAAATGACAATGTTTGTGGGTACCTCACCTAAGCCAAAAGAACACATAGAGTATCATATACTGAGGTCTTTCTCAGTCAAGCACAGACCTACTCCCTGAGGTAAAATTATCAAGATGCCTAATTATAACTTATATGTATTGGTCAGGACATCCCCAGATTTTTTTTCTCAAAAAGGGGGGGGGGGCAGGCACACTGATGCATGATTGTAATACCAGTGGTTTGGGAGGTTGAGGCAGGAGGATCACACATTCAAAGCCAGCCTCAGCAAAAGCGAGGCACTAAGCAACTCAGAGAGACCTTGTCTCTAAATAAGATACAAAAAGAGCTGGGGATGGGGCTCATCAGTTGATTGACCCTGAGTTCAATCCCCAGTACCAAAAAAAGGGGGGGGGTGGTGGTGGTGGTGGTGAAATACTAATAATTTTTAGACTGAAATACAAAAACCTACATTGTAGCCACAAATTGTCAAAACACCACCAAAGGAATAATTCAAAGTTTTCTAAGCATTTGTGCCACTTGGTTAAATGGAATGGTTAATTCTTATGCTTGAGAATAAGAAGAGGGAAAAAAATTCAAGAATTCATGAAAAAACAATGAGGTCAGAGGATTTAAACTCCAACAAGCAGTCCTCAATGTGAATGTAATATTATATCATCAAAAAAAAAATGACCTAAAAGTGTGGATAAAGGCATTTCCTTCATCTCAGGCTGGGTTTCCTCAGAAGCAACCCCTCAGGGGAAGATTTGAGCACCACTGGTTATATGGGAGGTGATTCCAGGAAGAACCTATAAGGAAATCGGGAAGTGGGGCAGAGAAGGTATGTTTTAAGCCAGTTGCCAAAATGAGTGAGGAGACCTTGACGCTTGTTGAAAGCTCTTGGGAGCCAGGGTATACATGCATCTCAGACACTAAGATGTGAGGGAGCTTGAGTATTTATCCACCTACTCCTGGTCTGCCATTAGTTGAAGACTGTCCCAGAGGACATTAATTCTCCATAATTTTCAACCGACCACATGCATATCTAAAGTGAGCTCTGGTGCCCAGGAAGGATCCTGGACAATGAAATGCAAGTTCTAGAAGCTGTAATTTGCCAATATGCACAGAAGAAGCCAGTGCATGGGATATGGACAGGGCACCATGTAGCTGCCAGCCCACGTGGTATCTAGAGAGTCATGCTGTGGCTGGCTGACTGGCCATTTACTGTTGTCATAATCTGGGTCAGAGAAAAGCATTCTATGGAACTGCAATTCTAAGGTTCATGAAGACCCCAAAGGTCTGCAAAGAAATAAATGTAACCCTTCCAATAACTTCCAAAGTTCTTTCTTATGCCAAGTTTCCATGGTTCTGTAATTCTAAGAGAAAAGCTGATACCAATTAAGAGATGTAAAAGTAAAGCCAGCTATTGTAGCAGAAAATTAGAGGATTTTTTTACATAATGATTCAATATCTTCAGGAATTAGAGACTATTAAGGCAGCACCTCTGGATTCCAAAACCTACAAACTTTTATCTCAACAAAAATATACTTGACCACTGACCACTGATATAATAATGCAGAGACTACAGTCTGAGAAAATATGATGAAAACATTGCATTTCATTCATTTTCCTTCCAAGTGAGAACCAAGTTTGACAGCATTATAACCCAGTGAGTTCACTTGTCCTCACAAAACTCCCAGTGAAGGAGAAAACGGCAATTGATTCTGTGGTCAACTTACCTTCAGGGTAACTAAGGCAAAGCAGATGTGATTTGCCTAAGATCAGAGTCAACCCATGGGCCACTTCAACCACCTTTCCTGTCTTCCATTTATTGAGTGTCTGTTGTATACAAAGGGCTTTCTATTCTTCAACATGTTTCATCTTCACACAAATCCTACATGGAAATATTAGCTCCATGTTTGCAAATAAGGAAAGTGAGGCACTCTGAATAACTTGCCCAAGATTAAGGAAGCAACAGAATAAAAATCTAAACCCAACTTAACGGACTTCAGATTCCAAATTTTTGGGAGTCCCCTGGATAGGATGAAATTCATTGTGGTTGCACCATCCAGACAATAGTAAGGTAGATGGATAGTGTCTCACTGGAGCTATGTTCCCAGAAACTATTAGGAATAACAGTGAGGCCCCAGCATCACCCCTGGGAAGCATCACACACACACACAAAAAAAAAAAAAAAAAAAAAAAAAAAAAAA
>NW_026000026.1:43422812-43466485 GCF_001458135.2 Marmota marmota marmota | reverse complement strand
AAAAAAAAAAAAAAAAAAAAAAAAAAACAAGAAAAAAAGACCTTACTAAAACCCCACTGTATGCCTGATGCTCAGCTCAGTGTAGATTTCCTGGGGACTAAGCTGGTCCCACTGGCCATGACATGAAGGGCTGCATTCTTGCATTTAGGGAGGAGGAGCAGAGGGTGGTCAGTAGGGAAGCTGTGGAGGGTGGGGAGGGCAAAGGGGATACCGAGAGGTGCCCACACTCCTGTTTTCACTGCTCTCTCCTTGCTCACCTACCCCAGCTTCCTTGCACTTCTCTGCTACAGCAAAGAGGCTGCTCTGCAAAGCTACACTTGAGCAATGTCAACAAAAACACTTGGCCCCCGTCCACCGCATTCTTGGCTCCTCATCTGCCAGGCCCTGGAAGTTGCATGTTGGCCTAATTAGTCGGGGGAAGGGGTGAGTGTCGGGGGTGAAGAGGGGAGGCTCCCATGACACATGTCACCAACAGAGGCAGTTTGTATGACTGTGGGCTCCAAAAAGGGAGGACAGGAGTGAAACTGGAAATGGTGTGGGGTGCTGCTGGGAGGGAGGAAGCCCAGTTCTCAATCCCAGCCTCAAGCTGCAGGCACTGAGGAAGGAAAGAAAGGGGAGGCTTCATGCCAAGTTTCCATTACAGAGCTGTATGCTCACCCTCTTGTGTGTGCTCTCTCTCTCTCTCTCTCTCTCTCTCTCTCTCTCTCTCTCTCTCTCTCTCTNGTCTGACACTCAGTCTTACTTCACTTGTGGAATTGGAGCTTTTTTGAGGACCACTGTATCTTCTTTATCCATGTGAAAGCTTGAATCTTGAAAAATGTACTGGGATCTTGAAAAATGTACTGGATTGGAAGGTGATAAGGAAGAATGAGATGGAGAGATGGACAGTGCCTGTTCTTGTTAACTTTGAACCCAAACATGCCTCTCCATGGCTTCCACTGATGCTTTCCCCAGTTCATTATCTTCAGATCACTCACACACCCCTGATTTCCTTAGAAGACCCTGAGTCTTCTTTCCTCATGGTGGGGCTACATTAATTCATTGCCATCCATATCCTCATCTAGGCTGCTCCCTACCCATGTGTCCACACTACTGGGCAGCAAAAGAGGTCAGAGCTAATACCCACATGTCTCAGATAGAAGCTTCTGTAAACACAGGCTACGCTGCACCACAGCTGTTGGTGGTTACATCTAATTATTCATGTTGGCCTTAATGTCAATGAGGACCACTGTGTCTTCTTCATTCATGTGAAAACTTACCTCTCCTACCTATAATTACCTCATAGTGTCACATGCTTACCACTCATTCACAATCTTCTTCAGTCATTCCATTTATTAAACATTTACTGTGTGAGACACCATGTTAGGTGCTAGGAGAATAAGATCTAATAGGGTGCTGGGTAAAATATGGTGCTTGTTATAAATGTAGGACCTTATTTTATCTTTGTTTAATATCTTTTTGGTTAAGATTTCCTCTCTCTCTCTCTCTCTCTCTCTCTCTCTCTCTCTCTCTCTCTCTCCTTGCTTTCTCCATCTCTCTGTGTCTCTCTCCCCCTCCTCCTTCTCATGACTGGAGCATAGAGAGCCCAAGGATTTCTGACACCAAGAATGGGTCTCCTTGGGTCCTCCCTGACAAACAGCCTCAGCTCACAGCCTTCATCCCAAGGGTAACACACAGTCTCCTGTGAGCAACTTTATCCCATGGGGCTTCTAGCCCTAACTGAGTGCTGACCCCAGGCCCAGCAGGGAGGTAGGGCTGCCTGCTTTCTGCTGAGGGGATTAACTCCTTCAGACACCTGGGGAAGCAGCACAGAGGGACTGTGCTGCATAATCAGCAAAAGCATCTTTTATGAGCCAAGTATCCTTCCTGTACCATCTCACCACCTCCTCTTATAGAGTGCTGCCCATTTTCTTTGCTGCCGTTGTTGGAGTTAAATAATCAAGCTGGGGACCAAACCTACATCTGACTGCAAAGTCCAGGTATGCACTTACCACCTTCTCTGGGAGTTCTGGGAGCCTGGAGGAGTAGTCTTATAGAATCAAGGCTTTATAACCTTATGTCTGAGAGGACATACTAACTTTCCCCTCCCTGTGAACTGAAATGCTGAGCTGCTTTTTGTAAACTAGAATGGAGAGGGCCACCATTCTCAGATATCCAAAGAACCATGCAACAGCCCCTGCCCCCATTTTCAGATGCAGGAACTGAGTCTTGGAATGCCTGCTTAATGCATCCACCTAGAAAGAAGTTAATGGGCACAAGAAACACAGGGATGGCAGTCGCCACTGACTTTGGGCTCTCTGGGCTGGCTCAGTGCTCCTCAACCAAGGCTATAAATACCCCACCCAGCAGTTTACACAGCTGCGTCTACTCTATGCACCCCAGGTCTTCACCCCAGAGTTGGAGGTCAGGTTTACATAAGCCAGCTGCCAGCGGACTGCCTTTTGCAGACTCCAGTGAGCAGCACCAATCTCCCAATGACCCCCTTCCTTTCCCTACACCTTGAATCTCAGGAGGCTTTGCCTGGTGGTTCGCACCCTCTGTGAGTGAGTGAAGAGAGGGCAGTGGAGTCCTGGTTTAATTCATGTGGATATTTTTGCATGGATTTTTTTTTTTTTGAGACAGTGTCTCACTGTGTTGCTAGCTTCAAACTCGCAAACCTCCTGCCCCAGCTTCCCAAGCTGGACTGACAGTTGGCTTCACATGGATTTTTGAGGGAGGATCACGGGCGAGGTACCAGGGATTGAACTCAGGGGCACTCGGCCACTGAGTCACCTCCCCAGCCCTACTTTGTATTTTTTATTTAGAGATAGGGTCTCACTGAGTTGCTTAGCGTCTCGCCATTGCTGAAGCTGGCTTTGAACGCCTCTTGTCTCAGACTTCAGAGCTGCTGGGATTACAGGCATGCGACACCATGCCCGGCTTCCACGTAGATTTTTTAAACAAAATCTTCCCTTTGCATTTGTTTGTGGTCCTTAGAAAGGAATACAAATTGTAGAAAGGTTGCAACTCACCAAAGTGAGCTCTCCAAAACCACCAGGAGGAGAGAAGCTGGGAGCTAAACAAACTCTGCAACTGGGTTCCCTCAACTCCCTCAACTTCCTCAAAGCTTCCCAAAAGACAGGAGAGATCCAGAAAAGGAGTCTGGAAGAAGAACTCAGTTGCAGAGAGGTCATGGATTCCATTTAAACTTCTCTCCTTCTAGCTGTTTGCACACTATGTCTGGTGGGCAAAGGGACTCTGAGAAATAGGCAGGCTGGGTCAAATACTCCCTCCAGTGTCTCCAACTCAACCATGGCACTCACAGACAGCAGCCTTCATACTTGATTTAAACTTCTTCCCAGAACCTCCACTCCAAGAGGAAACATATAGAGATTAAACCCAGTTGGGAATCTCAGTCCCTCAAAGGAGACCTCTCTTTCACTCAGAGGGGAAGGGGGAGCAAGTAACCAACCCCAGTCACCTGGTCAATTGAAAGAGGGCATTTCACTTGATGCCCTGTCCTCTGCACCTGGCAGCATTCAGAACTTCCTGGGGCCTGAGTGGAAATCTGCATCTAACAAGACCCACAGGAGATCCTTTTGGGCATACTGGAGTCTGAGTTGCTATTCCAGACATGATCAGCAAAAGGACTACAGAGCATGCAAGGACCTGGCATTGTTGCTAGGCCAAGGACACAGGAAAAGCAGGAAGAAGGGAAGGCAAGGACCTAATCAAGCTGCCAAGGCTCCGGGGCTTCCCTGTGAAATGGGTGATATTCAGTGATGTTCTGCATCTGTGGTGACTGGCCCCATTACCAGTCTCCATGCAAACTTACCCAAGAAAACACAAAGACAATGGCCAGCTTCCTCACTACGTCCCACCCAAATCTCCTCGTCTTCCTGTCCACCTCACACTGATCCCTCCACTGTCTCCCTCTGTTGCCTACACTGACCCTGACAGTTTTTGTATGGGAAGGGGTGAGGTGGCTGAGCCCCTAGCAAGTATGGCCTTGGGAACAAAGGACAACCCAAAGCACTCAAAGGCCTGAGCCAAGAGTCCAAACTTCCCCAAATGCATGTTCTTCCATGGATATTGGAAGTACCAAGACGGGTTGTTTGTGAGACTGAGACTGAAAGAACAAACAAGGCTTGTTGTCAGAGCAAATGCCCATTTATTGAGGAACAGCTCTGCATATTTATAGAGCCAGGGGTGGTTTGACAGTTGGCATGGGGTGCTTTTTGATTGGAGGGTAAGGATCAGGTGAGCCAGCAGGGCTAGTCTGATTGGTGGGTAGGATCAAGTGAGCCAGCAGGGCTCTGATTGGAGGGTAAGGATCATGTGATCCAGCAGGGCTCTGATTGGTGGGTAAGGATCATGTGATCCAGCAGGGCTCTGATTCCCGGGGAGGGGGAATGCCTCGCTGCTTGTTCCCCTCTCTCAAGGCTTGCCGTCCTGGTCCACTCTTTCGAGTGCTATTTACAACAACACATCTTCAGTAGGTGGGTTCCCCTATCGGGTATCCAACTTCAGATGGGCTACGCAGGGGCTTTGACCGTGATCGTCTGGCAAACCTCTGATGCCCAATCTGGAGGAGAGAACGCACCCCACCACGACCTTCATGGTCACGGTGGACTCTCTGGAACCCGGTTCATGAATAGGAGGTACTGAGGGGTGGAAGAACAGGCACTCCTCTCTCTCTCTCTCTCTCTCTCTCTCTCTCTCTCTCAACCACCCTTGTCCCTCTCCTGACCTATGGGGGCCTCTTCTTCCCTCCCTGCAGACTCCTCCTTATTAAATTCTGCACACAAGTTTGGCCTTACTGTCAATTACAATCAAAGTCAATGGCCCCCAGGAGGATCCCTAGATCCCACAATTCTCAGAGATCTGTTTAACTTCTGCAAGCTCTCGAAAAAGTGGAAGGAGTTCCCCCATGTTGAGGCTTTTTCTCTTCTTCATTCTCACCCCTACCTATCCGGCAGATGAACCCCCTCCCTACCGACCTCCCCCTTCGGCTCCGTCCACCCCTCAGGTGCTCCCCCTGGCTCGGCCGACACCTTTAGTTCCCCCCAAACTAGGTCCCACCCCTAGTCCCACAAACCATGGCGCCTTTAAGAGAGGTTGCTGGACCTGAGGGCATTATCCAGGTACATGTCCTGTTCTCTATTAATGACCCCATGCAACTTGAGCAAAGGCTGGGTTCGTTCACCACAAAAGAGAGTTTCAAAAGGGCCCTCCAGGCTTATAGCCTCACTTATATGTTATTGGCTATACTCTCCTTCTTTTTTTTTTAATTGGTTGTTCAAAACATTACAAAGCTCTTGACATATCATATTTCATACATTAGATTCAAGTGACGTACCAGAGTCTGGGAACTTGCCAGAGCCCATGCGGATGAAACTCACCGAGTTAATCCCAATCATCCTCTGGGGCCACTTGCTGCCCCAGATCAAACTCCCAAAACCCCAGATGGCCGATGACATATTTCCTCTCACAGAACTACCCCGACATCTGGGCCAAACTAAAAAAGCTCAGACAAGGCCCTGCCACCCCCCAGACTGAGAAATTTCAGATGCTCACCCAGGTCCTGCAGGGTGCTTCCTTGGGTCACCGCCCATCACCGAACCCCCCCCCCCCGTGTCTGCTTCAAGTGTGGCAAGGAGGGACATTGGGCCAGGGCATGTCCCGCACCATGCACTCCATGTACCCCATGCCCTAAATGTCAAGAACAAGGTCTTTGGGGCTCTGACTGTCCTAGATCTCGTAGGAGGCCTATGGCCAGGGAACCCTCTGACCTTCTGGGCATGGCAATCAATTGACGGTGCCTTGGGTCCTTGTCCCTGGCAGTAACAATCAATAGACAGAAACCCAGGGTGCAGATTCAGGTGGATAGGTGCAAGGTTGACTTTCTCCTTGACACCAGCACTACCTTCTCAGTCCTGACAGAATTCTGGGGACAAACAGTGCAGTCCACCTCTCCTATTGTCGGGGTAGGAGGAAAAACCATCTATCCAAGAAAGACTCCCCTATTACTCTCTTCCATAGACAATTTCCCATCCTCTCAGAAGTTCCTAGTTATGCTCCAATGTCAAGTTCCTTTGCTCGGCTGAGATATTCTCTCTAAATTCAATCCAACAATCAACATACGAGCTCCTGGCATCAGTCAGGTCCCAGAATCGGCCTGTTCATCTTTTCTGGCCCTTTTGGCAGAAAACTGGCCATTCTGCTCCACTTGTGAGGCTGACATGAAATATCATACTAACCTAGTTGACCCAATTGTATGGGATACCCACACCCCCTCCACCATTTCCTGATTATTCAGGACCTTCTTAGCAAGGGGTACTTCTGTCCTGCTCATTCCCCTTACTCCCATACTAGTGGTAAAAAAGCCCAATGGGTCCTACCTATGACTCATCAACACTTCTGTTAGGCCCATAAAGTTCTTCTGGGCCTACAACATACAACCTTTGGTTCCCAACCCATACCATACACTCTGCTGTCTCAGATCCTCCACACTGCCACCCACTTCTCGGTCATAGATTTCAAGGATATCTTTTTGCCTTTAACCTGGACTGTCCTTCCTCAGGGATTTTGAGATAGTCCACACCTCTTTGGACAAACCTTGACCTCCGACCTCAAATCTTTTCACCCCCAGTGCCCCGAATCCACCCTCTTGCAATATGTTGACTATCGTCCGGCAAATCTCTTTGCCTACTTGCGGGGAGAAAAGCACCCCACCACAGCCTTTAAGGCTATGGTGGCCCTCAGGGACTCCTTCCTTGGGCAGATTCTAAAGTCCTAGTCCTCTCACCTTAAGACACTTACCCTCCCCTTCCTCTCCCCTCTTTCCGGCCCTGGGAGTATCCGGCCTCTCCAGGAGGGGTCCTGAAAAGCCTTGGCCAAGGTCTCCCACGGCTCCGGCTCCATCCAGGACGAGAGCTTCGACTGTCAGGATTCCGTGACGACCAATCTCTGCAGTTCGAACCTGCCACTTAGGCACTCCTGATTTTTTGGCTCTAGCGGGGACGCCAATAAATCAGTTTCCTCCTTCTCTGTGTCCTCTTCCCTCCTCCTTACATGGGTAATGTGTCCTCTCTGCCTGTCAACTCTCCCCTACAATGCCTCTTGGATCAAATATAGCACCCAGGCCTGGCCCACTTATCCCTTAGACAACCAAAGCAGATGGCCCCTTTTGGGGTCCCTGGATCCCTCCATTCTAAGGGATCTCTTCCAGGCTTTTTTCTTGCTCTGATCCAATCCTGCTCTCTGCACCTCTTGCAAACAAATTCTTCTAGCCATCCAAAGCGTGCTCAACAGATGACAGAGTTCTCCTACTTAATTTCTTGGCCTTAAAGGGATATCGGGCCTCTCCACAAAAGGCCCAAATAGCATGTATCTAGGGTTCTCTATCTCTCAAGGGAAAAAGGCCATTACAGTAGACAGAAAACAGCTTATTGTGTCTATACCTACACCAAAGACCAAAGATGACTCTCCTTCTTGGGTTTGGCTGGGTACTTCAGGGCCTGGAATCTGGCCAAGAGCCCCCAAGATGAACCCCTACTCTCAGCAGTAGGGAAGCCCTTTAAAAAGGCCCTCCTCTGGGCATCCACCCTGCATCTCTCCGACCTCTCCCGACCCTTCACCCTCTATATAAAAACAGGGACAAAGTCTGGCATTCAGGGTCAGGAATATGGCCCCACATTTGCACTAGTGGCCTACCTATCCAAACAGTTCGACCCCACCATCAGGGGCTGGCCCCCATGCATCAGAGCCCTAGCAGCAGCCCATGACCTCCAGAAAGAAGCACACAAGCTTACCTCTGGCTCCCTGATACCATCTCATTTCCTCACCATTAAAGGATTTTCTCACTTACAAGGGGACTACAGTCAATTCCTCCTTCCAGGGTTCTATCCCTCCTTGTCTCTCCTTGAAAATCCCTCCGTCTCTTTTCAGCCCTGCTCTCCATTAAACCCTGCCTCCCTCCTCCCATCTTCTCCCACACAAGATCCCATCCACAAATGCCTGGAGGTATTAGGGATGATTTTACCCTGCCCTACCACCATTTCTGAGGGACCCCTGCCCTCTTCGGACCTTATCTGGTTCTCAGATGGTACCTCCTTTATACACTAAGGGGTTAAAGTGGCGGGGTATGCTGTCATTTCCATCTCATCCATCATAGAGGCAAAACCTCTCCCACCTAATACCACCAACCAACAAGCCTTGTTCGTTCTTTCAGAGACTATGGTAGGGGAATCCATACAGCCTCCTACTCCTCACTGCTTACACTGAGAAGCCCTTCTCCCAGGCAGCCTTCCAGGGCCCCCCAGGAACCTGCTCACCAGTTTCTGCCTGTATTTATTCAATCATTCATCCCCAGCCTCTGGCTTTGTTTTCTTATCACTGGGTCTCTAGCCTCATCTGCCCCCCAAAAGTTGGCATGAAACTTAGCAGATGCATCATAGCCATCATGTCCTAATGTTTCATTAAGGCCACCACCTGGGGAAGACTGAGGGGTAGTCAACAAACCCCCAAGAGAAAAGGAAAGCATTGAGTGTCCAGGGAAGATCTCAGATAGGCCATCAGCACCCCTCAGGATCATGTCCTTTGACTTGGGGGTTAAGTAATAGGCACAGGAATTTTAGAGGCAAATCTGAACCAGAATCCGGATTTTCTGGGATCTTAGCCTTGCTACTCAGAGGACCAGCAGATCCATATCACTTGGGAGCTTGTGAGAAATGTAGAACCCTGCATCAGACCCTGTACTTTCAAAAAGTGACTCATGTGCACACTGGAGTTAAAGAAGGATCGTCCAAGTCCCCACTATTTAATCTCTCAGTCTCTAAAGTCCAAAATCAGAGTTCCCCGCAACATCTCCAGGAATTTAAAAAGCCCTTCAGAAAGACCACATAAGCCCCCACTAAAGGTGGGTTTTAGCATCCACATGGGGTCTGGACACCCAGAGTCACTTCCTCCCTTATATACCTCGATAGTACCCTTTTATAATTGCCTTGAGAGCCTTGAGAAACATCAGGTCCCAGCAGCCTGGTTTCAGAGCATTCACTTTTCACAGCAGCCCCATCTTGCTTTATTGAACTACTAACTAAAGCAAATGGGGCTGTTCAAACAACCTGCAGGGCTGACCCCCAGGAGTGTACCCTTCCCAGAGCCTGCCTTCCTCTTTATGATCTGTAGACACCTCAGGGGTCCAAGCTTAGCCCTGAGAACTGACTTGCTTCTCTGTCTCCCTTTTCTCTGCTCATCACTACTCCTGAAGGCTCTCTGATGTCTTTTGATGACTTCCCACAATCTGCACCAGCCCCAAGGCTCAGGTCTCCTCATGAATCTCTCTCCTGACTAGCCTCACTTGAAGAGGACCCCCTTCTTCCCCCCCTCCCCCTCTCTCTCTCTCTCTCTCTCACACACACACACACACACACACACACAATGTCTATAGGGTTTTCTTGCAATGGATTAAATGTTTGTATCCCCCACTCATTTATGTGTTGAAATCCTAACCCCCTATGTGATGATAATAGGAAGGTGATTAGGTTATACAGCTGGGTGTAGTCACTGAAACCCATGGATGGGATTAATGCCCTTATAAAGGGATCTCAAGAAGTTTTTTAACCTTTTTTATACCACATGAGGGAGGACACAATAAGACAGCAGTATGCAACCCAGATAAGGGCCCCCACCAGAACCTGATCATGCTGTCCCCCTGATCTCAGACTTCCATCCTCCAGAACTGTAAGAAATATATTTTTCTTGTTTAAGCCACCAAGTCTATGGTATTCTTCTATACCTGGCTAAGACATTTATCAAACATTAATGCATGTATATGCACATAACCTTGTTTAAATGCAGATTCTGAGTCAGAAGACCTGGGATGGGCTCTGTGATTCTGTAGTTTTTACAAGTTCCCAGTGGACGCCAGCACTGCTTATCCAAAAACCACTCTGAGCAGTGAGACATAATAATATCTTTAAATAAATGCATGCATGCATTCATGAAAGGGTCTGACTTGGTACATGCAAATGTGTGCCCCAGCTGGGCTGAATTTCAGGAAGAAAATTGCAAGTTTCTGGGCAATGCATTCTGCAGTAGCCCCAAGAACTCTCAAAGACCTCCAGGTGGGTGGGACTGCGCAACTCCAATGGAATACATGCCTTTGGAAGTGAAATGGTAGGAATTAAAGCGAAGAAGTGATGCTTTCATCAGTTTTGTGTCCCATCTAACAGGAAAGAGAGGATAAAGGTGTTAGAGACATTCATCTCTTAGTGCAGTCATTTTGCAGAACTATTGTTAGCCCTCAACAAAACCAGGAACCTATACCTCACTATACCTCATGAGGGGTAAATAGAAATAAACCACATATTTCCCAGGTATCAGGGGCATGGTACAGCTTTTACCCTACCCATTCCCGTTATCCTGAATGATCTAAGGACAAGAAACTAATTCATCTCATCCTGTGTTGATATCTGTGAAACTGGTATTATAACAAAGGCAGTATTCAAGAAGGGGAAAGGGTGGACTAGAGTTGTGGCTCAGTGGTAGAGCACTTGCCTTGCATGTGTGAGGCCCTGGGTTCAATCCTCAGCACCACATATAAATAAACAAATAAAATAAAGGTATTGTGTCCATCTACCCCTAAAAAATATTTTTTTTTTAAAAAAAGGAAAGGGAAAGGGAGGAAGAAAAAGTAGGTTGATGGTAACATTTTGATAAGGGAAATGTGGACCCACATTTTGATAAGGGAAATGTGGATCCCTAATTCTGAAATGGAAATCGTCTTTCAGATAGAGGCTGCCAGTTAAAATTCTACTTTTCACACTCCCTGGGCTTTTCTTTGACCATCTGGCCTGATTCTAACCTGACCAGGAACTTTGGGATATTAAATAGAGAAACATCTGTTTAAGCCACCAAGTCTATGGTATTCTGCTATACATGGCTAAGATATTTCTCAAACATTAATGTTCACGCATGCACATAACCTAGAAGAGTGGCTACCAATCCTCTTCTAAACTCTTGAAATGCTCCCCAAGAACATTCTAAAAAGCAGAACTCCAAATACCATGGTGATCAGTCTAGATCTGTGCTGTCCAAAAAGAACTCTCGATTAGATTGCAGGTGCCTGCACTGTCCAATATGGCAGCCATCAGCCACATGTGGCTATTATTCATTTTAAATATGACTATGTAACTAGTAATGACATCTTTAAAATTTAACTTTAATTATTGTAAATTTAAAGAGCTACATGTGACCAGTGGTTACACTAAGAGTTGGCTTTACCCCATAAGCAGGATATATTTTACCTTGGAAGCAAGGTAAAGAACTAAGGTGGAATCCCAATTCTGTCAGCACACTGCAGGAGCAAGGCAAGGCAAAGAAAACTGCAAGGGCATTTAGACAGAGGTGATCAAATATTCTAATAAGACAAAGAAGAAGATGGGGCTGACTGACTTTTTATTTGGGGACTGACTTTTTATTTGGGGCTTCTTTTTTTTTTTTTTTTTGGCCTGGAATGAAGAATCATCCATTAACAGTAAGTCATGACATTAACAATAAGTCAATCTCACTATTTGAAGAAAATGGAAAGAATCATCAGTACTAAAAAGGAGCCTGTTAAAATTTGGATCTGGAATGTACCCCAAAGGCTCATGTGTAGACAAGTGATTTTGTTCTGTGACACAGAAGCATCCCTCAATCAAGATTTAAAGAAAAACCAACTCAAGTTAATCAAGAAAAGCATCTGAAGTCTACATAGGAAGGTAGCTGGGCTTATGGTAATAGGGAATCAGTATCTTGGGCATTTGGCAACTAGGAATTCTGGCCCCAGATCTGTCACTAGCTTTAAACTGTTGGAGAAACTGAATTACTTTATTTCAAATATTGCATCTGAAATTGAAAGGCATGAATGAGGTAACCTCTAAAGTTTCTCAAGTTTGGAATTTAAGGATTCATACATGAATGTGTGTGACTGTGCGTGCAGGCACAGAGATGTGTATGTGTGTTAAATCTTGGGTACAGTCATCTCATGAAGGCTAACTGGGAACCTTTCCCAGTCTTCAGAGCTATATACTCCAGGGAGATGGTCCACATGTCCTTTTTAAGAGTGGAAAGAAAATATTAGAACATTCATATCAATATCACATGCCTCTCCGAAAATAAGAAAAACACATTTATTTAATATTTAAAATAAGGATAAATATTAATATATAACAATATGGGTAAAATATTAACAATAAAATATGCAGTGGCACCTATAGCGTTCATGTGCCAGCATATTCCAAATAATGTAACAGAAGGGCACCTGTTACCCATCACATAGTGGGAGCTGAAAGAAGATCACACTTAATATCCTTCCTAGCTTTTAGAATACACTATAGCATAATGTGCTTTATATGGATTCGCTGGAAATGATTCATCAATGTTATTTGAAATAGCAAAATCTTTACAATAATTTGAAATGAGATGAGAACATGATCTTGAATTTTTATACCATACAGATAGACGTGTGCTGATTATTTATTGGCAAAGAATTTTTTAAAATGTTGACCTTAAAAAGAAATTACACAACTATTATTAGTATGCTAACCTTTTCTGAGAATACACATAGCCACCAGGTAAGTATGCACCTAGTGGACATTTTCAGAGAATATACACTTGTGCCCAACCACCCCACCCATATAATGTCCTTCAAGACAAGTAGCTGCTTTACTATAGAAATCTGTTCTATAGAAAGGGCATCTTGAAAACAAATATCAAGTATTTCTGTTGCCCTTCCTGCAGTGATAAAAGTCAGTAGATTCTAAATACATTTTTATGTTCCTCCTTAAAACTTGGAAGTAGAATTATGAAATCTTATGAGAAACACTCCAAAACGAGAAGTGCCAATGAGTTTTGAGCACGTTTATTAACCATATGTAAATACAACATCTTTTGAAAAGTTGCAGGATCTATCAACAGAAATCAGAAAGATGAGAAGTCACTGCATAACTGGTAAGCTAAATAGAAAAATTAATATCTTGATTTAGTAGATCTACCTATGATCTTTTCTATGATTAGGATCTGTGTATCTTAATTAATTGTCTACTTCAGATAAGACAGCTATTAAGCTTCAATATTTTTTAAAAATGAACCTTAAATTGAAATAAACAGGACTTCAAATAGAATTTCCCAAAGTATGGAATAATTTAAAAAATGGTTTCATAAACTGGTGATATGTCTCAGTAGTAGAGAGCTTGCCTACCATGCTTGAGGCCCTGAATTCAATCCCTAGTACTGAAAAAAATTAAATATATTTAATCAGGTACTTTAAAAAGTAGTACTCATAAACAATAACATTAATATTATTATACTTTAGTAAAATCAAAATAATTTGTTCTCTGAAAAACAAACCATTATTCTTATTTTATTTTTTTGTACCAGGGAGTGCTCAGGGTCACTCAACCACTGAGCCACATCCCCAGCCCAATTTTGTATTTTATTTAGAGACAGGGTCTCACTGAGTTGTAAGTACCTCGCCATTGCTGAGACTGGCTTTGAACTCAAGATCCTCCTACCTCAGTCTCCCAAACCACTGAGATACTATTATTCTTATATGGCTTTTCTTATCTTTATTTTCTTCCACTTAAGTTTATGTTTCAAAATATGAAAAACTTTGGGGTGAACTAGGTTTTATGTATGGGGCCTGAGGCCTATGTAATACTGGGGTACCTCTTTAAAATACAAAAATTAAATATAAAATTTGGTGCAAGGCTTAATGAAATGCATGATTACACATATTTATACATAGTATAAAACACTATTGAAATATATAATTCTAAATAAATACACATTCTTCAGAACAGTCTGGAGATCGTAGCCTTGAATGGTACCTTCCACACCAGCAGGACCATATGTCACAGCCAGGCTCCAATGCCCATGCCTATATTTTTCACACACACACAACACTTTTAATAACTACAAATTTGCCAAATTTGAGAACGTGCATTTCTCTTTAAAACTCACCTGTTTGCAAAACTTGACCACACTGTATCACATGGCTTTTCAAAATCACTGTCATTTCCCATCATTTGTGTTTGGATAAACAGTCCAATTTATTTCTGAGAGTAAGTATAAAATTTGTCTGTGTTTCCTTTTTGGCTAGCCTTGTCTCTGCCATCCGAGAAGAGGGCAAGAAGCAAGACTTCTCCTCATTCTGGGCTTTTCTTAATTCATACCAACAAGCTGAAACATCATGAAGAGTCAGGCAGAGGGAAGAGAAATGGGAAGCAATTTCCTCTTCCAATCCCAACAGGCCACCTTTCTTCAAATATACCAAGTATCAAGGCTCTCCGGGGGATGGGGAGAAGGAAGAGCAATGGCAGGAAAGAGGAGATACAATGTGAGCCATGAAAGAACATTTCATCTGCACGCAAAGAAGAAGAAACTTGTCTTCAAACAATTATTACACTACAGTTATCCACATGTTTCCTTTCCTTTTCCTTTTTTTAAAATTTTATTTTATTTTATTTTATTTTGGTACTAGGGATTAAACCCAGAGGTCTGTAACCACTGAGCCACATCCCTAGCCCTGTTTTATATTTTATTTAGAGACAGGGTCTCACAGAGTTACTTAGCACTTTGCTAAATTGCTGAGGCTGGCTTTGAACGCACAATTCTCCTGCCTCAGCCTCCTGAACCACTGGGATTACAGGCCATGTTTCTTATTTCTTTCATTAGACAATAAGCTTGACATCGTGTCTCTCTCTCTCTCTCTCTCTCTCTCTCTCTCATTGGCCCTCAGTACTCACACAGCACAAGGACTGAATAAATCTTTATTGAGAAATTTAAGTGTTAACCACGCTGGGAGTTTGATGCCTATGCTTCCCCATCCCTAGCATTCCTTCAACATCCCTTCTCCCTTAATTTGAATCAACCTCAGACTTTCATTTGGGAGCAAACTTCTACCACTCCCAGTCCATCTGCTATGAGGGGAAGGTTCATCCTCTACACCAAAGATGAAGCCTGTCCCAGTGGCATGGCCACCTGCTATAATTTTAATGTTGAATGGCCCCCAAAGGCCCACAGTTAAAGGCTTAGTCCCAGCTTCCTGCTATTGGGAGGTGGTGGAACCTTTAGGTGGTGGAGTCGAGCAGGAGGTTTTAGATATTAAGGGTGTAGCCTAAAGAGGGTGCTGGTCTTTTTCTCACACTCTTTTATTTATTTCCCAGCCACTATGAGGTGGGCAGCTTTGCTTCACCATGTGTTCCCACCATAATGTGCTGCCATACTACAAGGTTCAGAGCAACGTGAACAAATATGGACTGAATCCTCCAAAACTGTGAACCAAAAATAAACCTTTTCTCTTTATTACTTGAGAAGCTCAGGTATTTGTTATAGTAGCAGAAAGCTGACTAACATACCAAAGGGTCACATCTCACAGGCCATGATGATTTTTTTCTGGGAAACACTCATAACTGAAAGATCTATGGGAATGGCACAGTTCCCAGGAGATAGACACCCACTTTCCCCCAGTGGGCTTGAACCTGGACTTAGGAGAGACTGGAAGCATAGAGTCCAACAATGCTGCCATCACACAAAAGTAAATACAACCAGACCAAGAGGCAAACAGTCAAGAGCTTGATGACATCACACATCAGCCTTGAATACTTGAGGTTAGACTGATCTAGCTTTTCAACTATACATTGCAATGGCTTCCCTCTGTAGCCTGAGCCACACAGGGTTGGATTTTCTCTAATAGCACCAGAGAGACTCCACATTGATTCATGATTCCCCCTTTTTTAATCCCATCCCACATAAAATCTGGTGAAGTCCAAAACAGAAAGTAAAAGTCTTCCCCAAATCTTTGTTCCTTCATCCTGTATTCATTCATTCTACTAATCAGAGAATTATTTTCTCAGCTTAAATGCCCCTCATTCTTCCATGAACATAGAGCCTCCCAAATGGCTTCTATAAATCAAAGTAAGAGTAACTGGGAAATTGTGTAGGAATTCATATCTGAGTAAGGGGGCACAAAGGGTTCGAGTACAAGGTGCAGTGGCTGAGGGTGAATTACTGATGGTGGATCGACATAGTCTATGAACAGCCCCCAAAATATCAGCTAGCCTGAGCCAACTGACAGGCATATGCTAGCTCAGTCAAATAAACAAAAGACTCAAATGTCATTTTGATATTGCAGTAATGCTTTAGATTGCAAAACAATCTTGCAATCCATGTTGGCAGGTGTCCTGGTTGTATTCCCCAAAAGCTGAGTTTGAGACAAAGACTTGGGTGCAAGTAGTTCATTCTGAGGGAAAACTCGGGAAGAGGAGTGAGGGAGAGTGGAAAGCAACACAGGGAAAGGGGAAAGAAGCATATATAATGGGCATAATGGAGGCTCTTCCCACCAGCAACAAGGGTGCAATCCTGCTAGAAGCTCAGAGATGCATTCAGAATGCTTCCCCAAATTGCCCACCTGAACAATGTGGAATGTACCTTTTGTCCTCACAGTTTAAAGGTGCTCAGGAGCATGAACTCCCCAAATTCCAGAGAGCACTTTGAACGGGTCAAGCCTGGTTCCACCCCAATGGGAGCAGGAAACAGAAAGACACATGCTCCATGCTGGAGGTGGCACTTACCACCATTATCACAGAGTCTGAACTCAAAATGAACTGCCTACTGACACTGTGGCTGGAACCCAAGGAGGGCTGAGAGGAGATCTCAAGGGACACCAAACTGTGTCAGCTACTGAAGGTAACTTTGGCCTCATCTTGGAAATATCTCTTGAAGTCATGGACACATTGATTTTCTAATGTTTTCCCTTTTGGTTCTCTCCTCTCACCATGGAACTTGACCTCAGAAGTAAAATATCCTCCTGAATAATGAGAAATACAAGAATGAGCCAAGGACTGGCAGTTTTCATTTAAACACAAAGTCACTTCATTCTTCTCACTTTTTCCTACTCTTTGGCCCATGGCTTACACCTTTCCAAGTTGGAAATTGAAACTAACAAGGGGAGAATAATAAGGCTGAGTGGAAAGAAAGATAGGATCCATGTCCTCTCAGTTTCAATCTGAACCTGAGGTCCCCCAAGAAGAAAGGGAAGATTGAGAGAGAGGACACGCATGACTCAGTGGGACAGGGAACAAGCTGACACAAGCAGGACTCACCTGGACACACGTGCCCTGGGCAATGAGCAGAACTGTTTTCCACCATTCAGCCAGAAAGAAATGCCTCCCTTATGCTAATTTCTATTAATTAGGGATATACTTAAGAAATCAGACCTTGTTTATTTTCCAGAGTTCTGACAAGTAGCACTGATGTCTAATGCAATCTTCCATGACTTCCCCCTTGAAAATACTTATTGAAAATGATAATCAGTACTCAGTCTTTAGTATCTTCTGCATGCACCTGACCAAGGGCTCCTTGCCCACCCTCTGTAGTCTACTCCTTTTGCCTGCTCCCTTCTCCCCAGCCTGTGGTCTCTCTCCCAAATCCACACTTGGACTGACCATTCTCTTGGACTGCTATGAGATACCCTGTCCACCATGGTTGCTACCAGACAAGGTCCGTGAGTCCTTTGACAGGGAGCCAGAAATGAAGAAAAAGGTGTGTGGGGCCGGGGTGGGGGGGAACTCTTCCACTGTTTCTGAAAGTAGAGAAAAGAAAAGGAATAACAAAAGAATACAAAACACACATACACACACACACACACACGCACGCACGCACGCGCACACACACACTGCTAAGAGAGTTGGTGGAGCAAGGGATTCTGGGAATGAAGTGGCACATCCATCTCTTCTGAAACCATGTAAGGTTGCTCTATGGCAGAAAGAGGAGTGGGTGGTGAAAGGTCAGAAGGGTCACAGACAGAAGGGTAGGGTTCGTAAATGTCTCCATGGCTGATATTACGGATGTTGTCCTTTATTCAAGATATTTTCCACCCATTTCTTTCACCACTTGTACCAGAAGGACCTATGGAGAAGCGATGGCTTGAGCCCAGCTCAGTGCCAGGGGTGGCTAACAATGTTTTAACTGGAAGAATCTGAAAAGAGCATCTCTCTGGCCAACAGGATTAGTTCAGGACTTATCCTAGTCAGAGCTGTGAAAAATAAAGTTTGCTGGAAGATTCAAGGAAAAGAGCGCTTTCACTGTTCAGAGAGAATGCTGACATCATCTGTTCCCCTTTGCGTGTGAAGAGGAAATGCTTGGAACCTCTGCAGCAATTTTGCCGCCATGGGGGAAGCTGGCTTTGGGATGAACTAACATAGGAAGGGAAGGAAAGAAGAGAACAAAACTGGGTTCTCGAGGTGACTGCTGATCAACTGCTCACCCCAGCCCCGATGCCCACACTACCTGCAGAAACATCTGCAGATAAGTCTCCCAGGAAGTTCAGCATTTTGAATTGTTTTCTATTTTGACAGCACGAAGCGGCATGACTGGTGTGTCATGTTAAGCTTTTCTGTTAAGAAGACACAAGCCTTGCCCTGACAAGCATCGTCCTTTGGTTCAGAGCATGGCTCTGCAACTTCCCAACCTAGGCATCTTCATATGAACTTCTTTCAAGAAGCTGGCCCTACATGTGTGTGAACTCTTCTATACATCAGCCTCCCTGGAGATGAACATTTTTAATAAAGGCGGCAAATGCTCATCCAAAAATCTTCTCTCCTCCTTCTCAGGATCCATCACCCATCAGGTCAAATTGTGTTCATCTTCAGGGTGGGGGAGAGCACCCATGTGTGTTCTCACCTTGTCTCCATCAGGGCAGCCTAACAACTAGCTCAGTAGAGAAGGAGAGCAGAAGAGGAGGATGGAAGAGAATTAGGTGTCCCCAAAATAACTCCCCATCTCTCTGAGAAGACCTCTTGCCTCAGAGAAGTTCCATGACGCCAGCACGGCGCTGTGAATGGTGTCATCTGATTTACGTGGCAGCCTGAAATGTGTTGGGCCTCGTGAGGGGCTGGGGGTGCATCCGAAGTGCTGTGGAAAGTCTTTCCTCACTTCCTGCCTCCCAGGCCACCCTGATTCGATTTCCAATTAGAAACACATTGGATCTGTGACTCAAGTTGAGGCATCCTCTCTGATGACAGGCTGTCTTGTCTACTGCTGGATGACAAACCAGAAGCCACTGAGTCAGTCAGAGGAGCATGTCTGTCCACGCCAGAGACCAGTAGCTAACAGGAGGGCAGAGCTCCAGCAGCCATGTCCTATTCTGAAAAATGACACCTTCAGCACTGATGTCCCACCAGACATCTCTAAAGGGCCACAGAGGAGGAGGATGGTCTCCTAACTTCAGTCTTTCTTGGAAAGCCATAAACTAGAAATTTATCATTTGCAGAGGCAAATGGAACAGTTCTTTTCCTAAGGATGCACAGGTTGTGAACTGAGAAAAAATTTTAAACCCCTGATTCTTTGTGTTCAGTTTGGGTTTATTTACACTCGTGGTAATTACAGCTTTTGCTCCTAATACTATCTCTAAACATAATACTGTTTTAGTAAGCTTTTTCACTGCTGTGACTAAAAGAGCTAACCAGAACAACTGTAGAGGATAAAAGGTTTATTCATGGGTTCACAGTTTCAGAGGTCTTAGCCCATAGAGTGCCGACTCCATTCCTCAAGACTCAAGGTGAGGCAGAGGAAAGCAGCTTACATGACGATAAAGAAGCAGAGAGAGAGGTCTCCACTTGCCAGATACATATATATACCCCTCCACCAACACCGTACCACTTTAGTTGCCACTCAGTTAATCCTTATCAGGGGGTTAACTCACTGATTAGGTTAAGCCTCTCACCATCCAATCATTTCTCCTCTGAACCTTCTTGCACTGCCTTACACATGAGCTTTTGGGGGACACCTCACATCCAAACCATAACAAATACCAATAGAGCTTCATCAATATCAACCCTCTCATGAGTTTACGTGCTGGGCATTGTGCAAAGGTATATGTTACTTGCATTTGTAATATTTGCCCTTCTGACTCTGCCTACCGAATGATAGAAATGGTTAGGGGGTACCTTCATTGCCTCTCAGTTCCTCACTTTTTTTTTTCAGTACTAGGGATTGAATCCAGAAAGAGTCTTGAGCTTGCTAGGCAAGCCCTCTACCACTGAGCTATATCTCCAGCCCTCAATCCCCCACTTAATGTGCTCACAGCCTTGTGAGTTGGGTGTTGTTATCCCTATTCCCCAAATAAAAAAGGAGTAGCTCAGAATCTTTTCCAGCAACTTGCCAAAGTCACCAAGTGTCAAGTCTCTACGTTGAGCTACAGGTAGCACTGAATCCAACATCAGCCTTATGATCATCCTGGCAGATCATAATCATCTCAAGTTCTTGAGCTTTTGAACAGTACATCCTGGCCCAGCACCCTCACCTTTGGGCTCCCATCAGGGACCATTCTTTGATCTTTTGCTGCTTTACACTAAGGATACGTGGACCTCAGATTCACTAAAGTGATCTTCCCCTTCAATGTCCATGTCTGAAATATGGGAGGAATAGAGCTAGATTTAAAATATATATATATATATACACACACATATATATATGATTAAGTCAGATGTGGTGGTATGCCCCCCCCCCCCCATGATTCCAGCTACTTGGGAGGAAGAGAAAGGAAGATCCCAAGTTCAAAGCCAGCCTGAGCAATTTGGCAAAACTCTGTCTCAAAATAAAATTTTAAAAGAGTTGGGTATTAAATAGAGGCAGGAGCTGGGGATATAGCGCAGTGGTTGAGTGCTTGTCTAGCACGAGCAAGCCCTGAAATCAAACTCCAGTACCACAAAAAATAAACAAATAAATAGGGGCAGGAACTTCACCATAGCAAGAAAAAATAAGCTATACACATATCAAAATGTTAATAGTATGATTTCAGTGGTGGATATCTCAGTGTTCATTGTGCAGTTTTTTTTTTTTCAATGTTTCTGTAGATTTGAACATTTTCATCTGGAGATGGAAGTGGGATTGCAAAAGCCTCAGTGCTATGTTAATATTAATATCACCCCCATGTAATATATTTTAAAAGATCACTGTGAGGGCAAGGGCTGTGGCCAAGCTCAATCAATGTGTACCAAAGGGGAAAAAAAAACTCCAGATGTGACCACACCACACCTGGCTGTGCTGTCACACCACTTTGGCTGGCTGCGAAACATGAGGAGGCACTGCCACCATCATCTGCTTCCAACACTGTGTCTACTATTCTTTAATGGCCTCTGAGTGACAATCAGAGCAGAGACTGTGGCCAAGCACACTGCTAGCATCCATCATTGAAGAGATATCCTGGTGGCTTCAGGCAGATGCAAGCAGCCCAAACCAGAACCACACGTGCCAGAGCCTTCACCCCCGAGACATCTGCATGTCAGAGGCAGGACACCCCAGCAACTCACAGTCTCTCTCAAGCTGCATACTCATTCCAGTTCCTCTTCCAGAACTACAGAGGGGCTTAGAGAACTTCTGCTCGGTAGCAAAGCCATATCAGCAAAATGTCCACTCGTGGGAGGTCCATGAATTAACTTAGCTCAGAGGCAAATGATCTCTGAGCGGCTCTATTTTCAATTGTTCCTCAGGATGTCACTAGTACTAAAAATCTTACCTGACTCTTATTTAATTGTGAAACAGGGCCTATCCTGCACTAATATTAAAATGGAAATCTTCCAGTGAAATGGCTCATTCCTCTAGTGAATTGTTGCCAGAACAAGATAGAGCCTCGATGCAATTCACTCAGTGTTCTGCAGACCACTCTGATTTAGTTTGGAAGATGGGCCTTATTCGATACTTATCACCCCCATGCAAGTGACGTGCTTGCTTATTCTTCTCTGGAGATCTCTGACAAGCTTGTGCTTAGTGGAAAATCTATAGGAGAGTGAATGCTCATTCCTATCTGCCTTATTGTTACTGTTTCTATTGTTATTCCTCTGTGTTCTAATTATTGAAAAAAGATACCCAGGACCTAAAGAAGATAGATTTTACCTTGTTCCAAGGAAAAGTCTTAAAAGTGGCTTTTAACAAAAGCCTTCTCTTCCCCATGCCTTTGCCCAGACTTTGAAATGGACAAGAAGAACCCATGAAGCAGGAAGCAACCAGCTGGTCAAGAACCAGATGCCAGATTCTTGGAGCTTGCACAAGCCCCCCCAAAGCCTAAGAAGGCTGTCACCAGCTGCTTCAATGAAAATCCGTACAAAGAGAGGTAAAACTGTACAGGAACCACGCTGCAAACAGGAACACACCCAAGCGCAGATGCCGAGGGATGCAGAGGTGGACCAGGACTTCTGATTCCAGGCTCTGACTCTGACCAACTTTTAAGGAGCAGGTGGAAAGAGCAGAGGGGAGAGAGACTCATCCTCACAATGGAAATATAAACTGTATCCAGGAGTTCAGTTTTGTCTGGTTTGTATGCACACTGACACTCTCCAGATCTTGCAGAAGTCACTTGTCTCTACAGAGGGATCTAACTTAGACTTCTGAATTTCCCTACAGCACTCAGGACAGCAAGCAGAATAGGCATTCAAGAAATCATTCCTATGGAGGGCCTGAAATAAAAACATGCTTCCTAAGATTGCCTTCAGACCTCCCTGCAGGTGCGATTAAGGGCCAAGATTTGTGTTTTGACTCAGACCTCTGGGGGAGTAAAAGATGATCCCCTTCCCAGCGGGACCATGCAGGATGAGAAGAATCCAGGCACACGTGGAGCCCTTTTGTCACCGGGGGTTGGTGGCCTAGTCCTCTCAGCCTCCTGCTCAGCAGCGATAGCTCCCAGTCAACCTTCCAAGAGGAAAAGCCATGGAGTAAGGAAGCTGTGGCTCAATCCCAGACTGTCACTTTTTAAAAACAGTCCTGTCCATAGTTATAGATGGTTCCAGGTGGCTCACAGGGGTAACAGAAAGTGACAATTCAGCTCTCAGGCTCACCTTTTATGACTCTGTGACTCCTTCCAGGATTTCTCTTTAAAAAGCTATTTTGCAAATGACGTTTAAAGAAGAAAAGCCCAAATAACGTTTTTCTTTTTCAAGTTGGGCTTTAGCCATGATACCAGATGAGTCATCAGAAGTCCAAACCTGGGGATCTTTTCATGGGCAAATATAAGTTTGGAGCTAGGATGGTCCTTAGAGAGGGTGCAGTGCAGCGGTCCAACAGAAATATGATGCGAGCCATGCAAGCATTGCAGATTTTCTAGCAGACATATTTTAAAAAGTAATGCCAAACAGGTGAACTTAACTTTCATAATATATTCTACTTAACCTGATATACCCAAAGTGTTATCATTTCAACATGTCATGATTACAAAAACTGCTTCATCAGCTTTGCTGAAATATAACTTACCTGCCATAAAATTGACTTGTGTGAGAGTGTACAATTAAGTGGTTTTTAATATATTTGCAGGGTTGTGTAACTATCATCAAATGTTAGAATATCTTCATCCCTGCAGAATGAAATTATGGTATTTGCTGATAAATGGGTGGAACTGGAAAACATCCTGGTAAGTGAAAGAAGCCAGCCAGATTCAGAAAGTCAAGGGTTGAATGTTTTCCCTCATAAGTGAGAGAAAAATAAGGGAAAAGGGGGGGCATCCCATGAAACTAGAAGAAAGATCAGTGCGGTAGAGGGAGAGGGTTGAGGGGGAGGGAGGAGGAACAGGAAAAGGAGGAACAGTGGAATTAATCTGACAGATCTTTCCTAGGTACATATATGAAGACCCCACAGTGAATTTCACCTTTGTGTATATCTGTAACGCATCATTTTAAAGAATTATAATTAAAGAGAAGAAAGACCAGTAGAGTAGAGGGAAAGGACTGGGGGAGAGGGGGAGAGGAAGTACTGGGGACTGAATTGAAACAAATTGAATTCCATGTTTGTGTAATTATGTCAAAATGAGCCCCAATATTATGCACAACTTAATGCACGAATAAACAGTCTTTTAAAAGAAATATTTTCATCATTGCAAAAAGCCACTTTGTAGCCATCTGTACTCATTCTCCATTACCCCCTTGCCCAGCCCCAGGCAACCACTAACCTGCTTTCTGTCTCCACAGATCTGCCTACAGACATGTCATATAAAGGGAATCATACAACATGTGGCCTTTGATGAATGGCTTATTTAACTTTGCATAATGGCTTCAAGGTCCGTCCACCCTGTGGCATGCGTCGGCACATCATTCCATTCCATCTAGTTGTCAACTACTATTCCATTGTGTGGATAAAAGGTTATCAGTGAACAATTTCACATTCTCTCTTTTGAACTAATCCTTCAAAACCCACTGTGCCTTTTACACTCACAACACCTCTCACCTGGACCAGACACGTTCCAAGGGCTCTGTGGCCAAGTGTGGCTCATCACGCTCATAAGAGATGGCACAGGTGTAGCCTCTCTCTCTCTCTCCTTAGGAGACTAAGTAAAAGCCCTGAAAGGATAACTACTTGCCCAAGGTCACATGCCAGTCAGTGACTACATCTGACCTTGAACCCAAGTGTTCTTGGGCCCATCCTATGGCACCATGCTTCCTCCTTGCTCACATTCTGGGCCACATAGGATAAAGATGGAGATTCACCCAGCTAAAAAGACATGACATGTAAGGGGAATCATGCAACCTGCAAGTCCACTCTACTCCCTCAACAACTCTGAATCTTGTTGGCCATCATTCTGTTTCCAAGTAGGGCCCAGGCCCAGTGAGAAAAGAAGTGGAAAACCCAGCCATGATCACCTCAAACAAAACCTCCCGATCTCATAGACAGCTGACTGCAGCAGCAGCCCCTATTGACAGGCAGCAAAGGTTGAAGTGCTGGGTCACCAGGAATAAGACACTCAACACCCTGAGACCACTGCTTTATAGGGCAGCCGTGGAGATGAGACGCAGACACACCTTGGGGGTGGAGCAATGAGGGTCAGTGAACTTGTAACCCTTGTAAACAGTATTGTCCCATGGAGCCCCACCCAGTGAATTGAAAGCACTTACTACCTCTGGGAAAAGGCAGATGCATCCTTTCTCACATATATAGTACAAGAGTAATTAATAAAAATAGTTATCAATTGTATGGCTGTTAAGATGTACTGGAGAGACTTCTAAGAGGTTTACTTACAGTAGCTTTGGTTCTCATGACCCCATGTGGGAGGTATTATTGTTTTCATTATGTATATTTAAAGAGGAAAAAAGTCTGGCACAGAGAGGTTAAGTAGCTTTCTCAAGGTCACAGAGCTAGTAAGGGATACAGCCAGCACTTATCCCAGACAGTATGGCGCCGGGATTCAGGTTCCTGACAACCAATGCTGCCCTTGATGAGCCTGGAAAGTTCAGAGGGCCCAGTCCTTCCCTGTGACTTTTCCTGCCCCTTTCAAGAACCCAAAGACTTCCCATCCCTTGCCACGTGTCCTCCAGAATTTTGCCTTCCAGCTCCAAAGAACATTTGTGGCCACCCCCCCAAATAGAGACATGAGTCAGAAAGACCAAAAAAAAAATTCCTTACTTTTGCTTATGAATTATTATTACTTGTCATCACGCTTCTTATAGGAGCCACAAGGGTCTGGATTTATTAAATTGGAAGCAAAGCTGCTGGGTTTGTTAATGAGGAATGACAGACTCCACAACACTTAGATTCAACACTTTTGCCCCCAAAACCATATCCCCAACTTGGCTGCCTAAAATTATTTCCCAGAAATCCTAACCCAAGACAGCGAGCAAGCAACCTGGATAGCAGAGGGACATGGTTTTCCTGCAGGTGAACCCTGGGTGCTGGCCTTTGCCCGCTGAAGATTAAGGGGGTTCTTGGGACTCTGTCAGTGAAGAGTTATCACATTAGGAGGGATGACATCAGGCTGCCTGGGAAATGTCATCCCACAGGAACATGATAGGATGGTACTCTCTAGCAGCCACAATCTGGCTGGAGATGGGTACAGACAGGTTTAATTTGTTCCTGTGATGTTATAAAAGTTCCCCAATTTCATATAAAAAGCCAGATTTCCAGATTGTCTTGAAAAACCAGAAAACCTGGAAACATGAGCCACAGTTCATTCCATGTAGGCTCCAAGGGGAGGATCTCTCTGACTCTCACCACAGTCCCCACCACTCCCTACCACCTTCCTCTGACATGGACAGAGAGGATGCACAGTGGACCCAGCCACATTCAGATCACGCTGCAAGATGTGGTCAGTCTGCAGTCCTCCTCTCTGTGACACCTTCCCTCTCTATATCCAAGCCCCTTTTCTTCTCTGCCTGAAAAATGGTAGATCTACTTAACCTCTCTGTGCCACACTTTTTCCTCTTTAAATTTCTTCTCCATCCACTCTAGGGCTCCTGGAGGACAGGGCCATTTCGTAGGCTTCTTTGGGCTCCTTCCCTGACAGCCTGGGTTGGACCCGTAGTAAGTTCTCAATGAGGGGATACAGCATGAAAAGAAGAGCCTTAGGGTGACTCCATGGAGCTCCTTGATGATCAACATGGGCCGAGACCTCAGAAGGCCGTGGAAGGTACACAGATGTGATTCCTACAGGCAAAGATGCAGATGACTCAAAATTAACAAGCATGAAACAATCAGAGAAGAAGTGGATGCCAGACTACATGGAGAGGCTACAGGAAAAGTCAGAGGATGCCGCTGGACGGCTCAGAGGAGCTCAGGCCCTGAGGGGAGCAGTGAGGCTGTGCCAAGGTGACGCCTGGCAAGGAATCCATTAGCATGTGCCATGCATGCCTTCGTCAGACCCCGGAGTCCAGAGCAATTGCGTGCCTCGACTGATGTGAAAACGCCCTGTAAACAACGCACTCCTGCATCCAAGAGCGGCAGGTCATTCACACTCAGCATGTGGGGTCACTGGTTGAAATTTCCCGAACATGCACTGAACATTGGGCCATCTCAACAAGTCCCCAGGGCATGTGATAGGCCTGGCCCCTCCTCCACCTACCCCTATAGGAACAGGCAGGCATGGCCATAAGCCACCAGGGCCAGGGCCTGATGCCTTCTATAAATGGTACCATCCCATCTGTGGCCTGGGGGCACAGGAGGAGCAGCACTATTGCCTAATCCTGTGGGAAGACCAAGCATCCAAGAATTGCTCCACATGCTGCCACATGACCTTGCATCTCTCCAAGAGTCAAAGTACGCATTGCAAAATTATATAAATCTAAATGCACACATAGCTCTGACCATAAGACTGCAAATCACGTAAGCCTTTAGAATGAAGTATACAGTCACGAACACATTAATTCTAAATATAGCTTGACCCCTTCCCCTATATTAGGGACTATAGGAGGATTCAAAGAAGGTTACCATGGGAATGCCATCAAAAAAAAAAAGTTGTTGAATAAATCCATGGAGCTGTTATCTCTCTAATTTATACCATCAAGGACCCAATATCACATACAACTCAAGGAAAGTTCTAAGAGGATTCTGAAAAGTGTGGCGCTCCCCACCACCTCCTCATGCCAATGAAACAGTTTTTGAAGCTAAAAGAAAAACTGTAGGAAGGGAAAAGAGAACAGCTTTGAGTATCCGCTTATTGGAAAAGATGAAACTGAACCACTCCGTCAGCTAGCTAATTTCAACAGATGACAGCGATGATTAAAATCAGCTGTCGGGGTTAATTAGCGCCTATTACCGCAAGTGTATCGTTACCCTGTCACCACCACAGCCTTTTCTTCTTGCTCCAAGCTTTGGTGGCAATGATTCTGCTACCAGTAACTATTGGGATCCCCCCACCCCCATCGATGAGGGTCTTTCCAGTACAAAGGTCATATGAGTCCATCCTGCCTCCTATCTGCCCTTCTATTGTGGAAGCATTGTTTGGCTCCATTTCAAAGCTAGTTATTTTGGCCCCAACACCTCTTTGGTCTTCAATCCATGGTTGTCTGGGGTAACATTTGCTCTGGCAGACATGGTCCGCTAGGTCCAGAGGAACAATGCTCGGCTGAGATGGTTGTAAAAGATAACAAGGAGTTTATTAGGAGCTATGCACAGCACTCTTGTCATTTTTGATGGAATCAACTACCACCATAAATTTCAAATCCACAGGGTTACAACCACTGAGAATGTAGCATGGCCACAGACAGAAGCCATTCACAGTATGTACAGCCCGTGGCATTAAGTTTTCAGAACGTACAGAACCTGGGTGACTTTCTAAAGCAAGGAAAGTGGACTCAGCTCACTCTGTGCCCACCATATGAGAAAATCACCCCATAGAGCCAGACACGGTGGAGACATGCTGGAGAAGTCCTCTCAGCAACCCTCTGTATATCCTCATGGCCTTTTGCAGTGTCCTGCCCCCCAATTCTGGGGCCTGCATCTCCCAGCTGCTCCCAAGGTGCTATCTCCAGCATCCATGCAAGTGAGAAGTATAGAAGATTTAATCTGGGACAGTGAGGAATGTGAACAACCCTCAGCCTTCAGGGAACTGGATTTGATGGATAAACATCCCAGCTTCCTTGTCCCCATGTGGGGTGATTCTAAAGCCTACTTCTACAGTCTCTAGAGACCTCCGCTGGGGGGCAGCCCCAGTGGCACTGCAGGATTCTACTGAAAAGTAGACCTTTCCTCTGCCCTTCCCCCATTTTGTCTCTCCTCATTCCCTGTTTGTTTCCTGGGTCTCCTTCTCCATACCTAAGTCCTTGTCTGAATGTCTGTTTTAGGGAAACCAAACCAAGACATTGGCTAAGCAAACAGGATTGAAATTTGCAAATTCTTGTTTTTCTTCCCCGTCTGTGTTTATTCCACAGGGAACACTTTAGCGCTCTCTCTTACTACTCCTAATATAGAAATAGTGGGCATAAGAAAATGCCAGGAGGAGAGAGGATGGCCCTCAACAGTGAGTGGCCACATTGGTCTAAAAGCTGCCCACCAGGAGCTACACCAATGGCTCCTGAAGCTAATCATTCCTAAATTCTCTTTGCTTACTTTATCTTTCATTTAGAGAGTGAGATGGATTTTCTACTCTTGAGTATCATTCAACAACCTCATGGGTAGCATACAATATCACAAGGCAGGAATGATAAATAGGCTATCAATTATTGATGTCTGTAATGATACCAGGATAGGAGAGCTGTGGCCAGTATGACAGACATTTGTGATCTTTTCTATATGGATCAGCGTAAAGATTTGGGGATCAGACAAATCAAAAAATTAAAATTCAATTCTAACACTTAACAGTTGTCAGGTCTTAAGCATCTTAATTTTCCTGTCTAGGTCTTAGTTTCAACTAGATAATGAATGGTTCCTAGCCTATAAGGCTATTGGGAGGATCAGATATGATGATGTTTCAAAGCTCCTGGCACACTCCTCACTCAATAAATGTTTGCTTCCCTTCAAACTGGAAGTCGGGGAGCTCTTTTATAAAAAGTGTTTTGGATTTCTTCGGCAAATACATTATTTGCCAAAACTACTTAAATGTATTTAATGGCAAAGAATTGCAAAGGGATTTTTCTTTTAATTTTTAAAGCTTGAAGATCATGAACTTCTCCCTCTGGCCCCACCCCTCTTCTGGTTGAAGTAGTTTTTCAGTGGAATTTAACCCTCCAGGCAAAGACATCTGATTCTAAGTAAACTATAACACACCCCATAGAGCATGATAGCCATAATTCCCAGGTCAATTAAAAACACCAAAGAAAGGAGGTGCTGAGAAATGGGAAGGCTTTGATGAAATATGCGTTGAATAATTAACCAGCAACTCTGCAAGTTTAGATCCTACTCATTAGTTGATTGTTCTCCTTAGAATAGAGACTGTCACTGTCCCACTTGACAGGACAAAATGGAACTGTATCCCAATATGAGGAACCTGATGCTCCTAACACCATGTGTATCCCAGCAATGAAGATAGTGGTAAATTGTGCAAGTGAAAAGTCACTTTAAAATCTTGTGCAAATGGTATAAGCGGTGGTTTGGAAAATATGCTGGAAAGTTGGCTTCCAAAAACCAAAAATGAGAGCAATTTCAGGCATTTTCAATTGCCAGCAAACATGCCAGAGTCTAGTACTGGGCCCAGCCCAGAAAGGATTCTGGGCACATGGCTGTCGAATGACTTAATGACTGCTGATCCCTGCACATCTCTACTTCACACTTGGTATGCCTGCAAGACAGCATTTGAGGGATGCAATTGGGAAAGGTGTCCTCTCAGATCAGACAAGGAACAAGAGATTGATTCAAGAGATAGCAGTGTCTCTCCCCAAGGGACAATCTCCTGAGTATGCTAAGTATAAGAAGTTCTCACTTTGCACAGTTCTGATAGACAAGTGCCCTAATAACGCAGCTCAAATTTGATTTACATTGTATGGTCACTCTGATTGCTAATGGTATAAACTTTGCTCTAACTCTAACCATGAAAATCACATGCACACCATGATCAGTGACTAACGCATTGATTTTAGCCCAGTTAGTCATAATGGGTCACTGTCAGGTACTCAGTCCACCAACAAGACAGCAAATTGTGGGGTTGTTTCCTCCACCTCCCAGGGATTAAACCCATCAGAAGATGGATAATCAAAAGAAGAAATGGAGCCAGGCATGGTGGCACAGGCCTGTAATTATGGCAGCTCAGGAGGCTGAGGCAGAAGGATCACAAGTTCTAAGCCAGTCTCAGCAACTTAGCAAGGTCCTAAGCAATTTAGCAAGACCCTGTCTCAAAATACAAAAAAAATAAAAAAGTTCTGGTATGTGGCTGAGTGGTTTAGCACTCCTGGGTTCAATCCCTGGTACAAACAAAAGGAGGGGGAAGAGGCGGAGGCGGAGGCGGAGGAGGAGGAGGAGGAGGAGGAGGAATGATGCAATGAGATGAAAGTGAAGCAAGGAAATGAAGTGCTACCACTGAAAGTGAGATGTGAGCAGAAGTAAAAGGAGTTACAGACAAAATAGCTGAGCATGAGAAAACAGGTGGCACCGCTGTGACTGTGGGACTAGATCTGCAAGACGCACCACACAAATCAGAACAGGGTCATGGGGAAAAGGATACTGAAAGCACAAAAAACAAAGTAACAAAGGGGCCTGCAGCCAGCCAAAGCATCAGAAAGGAAAAGGATGTCCCCTCCATAGCACCACGCTGCTCAAACTACTCTGGGTGAGTGTTTTGTTTTGTTTTTTTCTTTAACAATAAATAAAACACTTTGATTCTCAGCATTTCTAACACTTTAAATTATGTATACTAACAAAATATTATTTTTATTATTTTCTGTCTTATTATACATTTATAACCAGTAATAAGAGAGTTTTTAATAATCTAACAAAAAACACTGAAGTTCATAAAATCGTCAAAATTTTTCATATGGATACTAAGATCACTTTGCATGGTTTCAATTTGCATGGTCCATTTTTAGGATTCTGTACCACCTTGGTGTGATGAAAAGGAAGCTGGGTTGGGTACATATAATCAACTCTCTCTGAGAGTAGAAGCGCCCATAAGGAAGACAAATAGCAAAACTTTGCTTAGAGGTTGGCTCTGATTTCTGGATCCAATAAATCAGCATGATGCCAGCAATGTGGTGTGTCTCTGTCTGTCTCCATCTCTCTGTCTTTCTCTGTCTCTCTCTATCTATCTATCTCTATTTCTATCTCTATCTCTCTGTCTCTCCCAATCCCTGCCTCTGATTTCTGCAGCTGTGCCATACTCTGGAAAAAAAATGGACTGCCAAATAAGACACAAAAGCATCCAGTGTTAGGTTTTATAAATTTTGCCCCATACCAGTCTATCCTTTGAAGTGTGGTTTGCTCAACTTCTGTCAACCACCTACAGGACAAGAGACACTTACCATCTCTGTTTACAAAGGAGAAAACTGGAACAGAGAGAAAATGGGCACTAATCCCAAACCACACAACCAGGAAAGAGAAGACCTAGAACCCTGCCATCCAATGGAAATAAAACATCAACAAATGCAAACCTCATGGGTAACTTTAAATTGTCTCATATTCACATTTTAAAATTTTTCTAAAAGAAACTGTCATAATTTTAATTAACCCAAGATATCAAAATATCATTATTGTAACATGTACTTAATAGAAATTTTTAATGAAATATTCACCATCTTCAAAATTTGTGGGCACTGGACACGTACAGCACGTCTCAGTGCCACAGTTCCAGAGCTCCGTCGGCTACATGTGACTGTTGGCTACTGTACTGCACAGAACTGGGAACTCTCTTCTGCCAGGAATGAAAATTTCAATGGCTACAGGCCTCATATTTTTAGCCACAAAATTATTACCTCAGGATAATACCCTTCCCTCCTAAAGAGTGTTCTGAGAAAGTCATAGATCACTAGAAAGTGCTGAAATGTGAAAACATTTCAGAAATTGGATTTAGATTTTTTTCTCTCTTTAATTTTTTTCTTAGTCAGAAAAATAATCAGCAAAGCAACCAAGGAAGAAACTTTGGTGAGTTTGGGCCAGAGTCTGGGCATCAGCTATGGCAGCAATGATTTCTGGACCTAGACAGGAAGGTTAACTGAGGTTGACCAAGGAAAGGCCCTCGTGTGACAGATGGTGACCAAGGGGGTTGCTGGCCTTGCGTTCCAAATGGTACATGGTTTTCTATTTATATACAACTAAAGTGTAGATATGGAGTCAACTTTTGTTTCATCTCAAAGAAATTTATTATAAATTGTGATCATCTGTATACTTTCTTTTTTATTTAGAATATCATATTTTAAAATAAACTTATTTTTGTATTAAGATAATTTACCCTCAATATTTACTGACTTATTACATTTACTACAACCCCAGATAAAATATTGATTACAAGGAATGATAATGATCACTCTTACTAATTCCTAACTTTAAAGGAAATGCTTTTAATGTTTAATTAATAATTATATTTATTTTCAGGTTTTGATAACTACTATCTACTCCCTATTAGACCTGCTTGTCACAGAGACAGAGATAGACAGAGAGATAAAAGTAGAGATAGAGATAGAAGTGGAGAGGAAAGAAAGATAATGAATAGGTTTGAATCTTTTAAAAGTTTTTATCATGTTAAAATAATCACATTTTTTCTTTATCTGTTCATGAGATGAATTACATTATTAATTTAAATAAATATACTTTAAGCTACTTATTGAAGTTGTTAATATTACATATTCCTTAAATTTTTAATTTCTTCTCTGGTCATGTATCAAATTGCACCTTTCTACAAAATGTCAGTTTTATCTGGGTTTCCTAACACATTGGCAAAAAGTTGATTACTCTTTTTAATCTCTACTATATCTAGGTTCCACTTTTCTTGCCTAATATTATGCTTTTTCATTAACCCAACTTACCAAGGGCTTTGTATATTTTATTGTTCTTCATGAAGAACTAAATTTGGTTTTGACATTTTTATGGATTATAGCTCTATTTTCTATTTCATTGATTGTACTCCTACATATATTATTCCCTCTCTTCAGATTTCTTTGGATTCATCTTTTGGTTCTCTAACTTCTTACACTGAATAATTAGCTCATTTATTTTTAGTCTTCCTTTATCATAATATAATACAGTCATGTGCTGCGAAGTGCCATTTCAGTCAACAGACTACATATACAACTGTGGTCTCATAAGATTACGAGAGTGGAAAAATTCCTCTTACCTAGGAGTTGCCAGTGTTCTAGCTATCCTAAATCCAGAGCACAGCACATCACTAACCTGTTTGTGGTGATGCTATAATTCTACTGCACTGCCAGTCATAGAAAAGTATAGCACATACAATTACATACACACAGAACAATGGACAATGAAAAGAAACCCTGCTACTGGTTTATGTATTTACTATACTATCCTTTTTCTCCATTATTTTAGAATGTACTTCTTCTACTCATTAACAAAAAGAAAAGGTGAACTGTAAACAGCCTCAGATAGGCCCTTCATGAGGGATTCCATAAGAAAGATTGTCATCACAGGAGATGACAGCTCCATGTCATCTGACCCTGGAGACCCTCCAGTGAGACCATATGTAGTAGAGGTAGAAGACAGTGATATTGTTGATCCTGACTCTGTGTGAGCCTAGGCTGATGTGTGTGTTTGTATCTTAGTTTTTAACAAAAATGTTTAAAACATAAAGATGAAATTGAGAAAAGCTTATAGAATAAGGATATTTTAAAAGTATGTTTGCACAGCCATATAATGTGTTTGTGGCTGAAGCTAAGCATTATCACAAAAGAATCAAAAATTTTAAGAAGTAGAAAGTGTATAAAGTCAAATGGCAACAGTAATGAAGGTTAATTTATTATTTAAAAGAGAAAATTATTTATAAATTTCTAGCCTTCATGCACTGTGTCATTTAAGTCTACAGTATTGTACAATGATGTCCCAGTTCTTCATGGTCCCTCAGGATTCACTCAGTGACTCACCCAGAGCAACTTCCAGTACTACAAGCTCCACTGACAGCAAGTGCAGTGCACAGGTGCCCTCTTTTCTATGATTTGTACCTTACTTTTATGTGGATGTTTAGATACACAAATATTAAACCATGGTGTTACAATTGCCTACACTATTCAGTACAGTGATGTGCTCTATGAATAGCTGAGGAGTAGTAGGATATACTACTCAGGTTTATGTAAATTTACTCAATGATACTATAATACCAATGTCACCTGACAACTCATTTCTCAGAAGGTGTCCCCATCACTAAGTGGTGCATGACTGCAGGATAAATATAATATGGCACAACAGAACACACTGCACAGAACACAAACTATACATGCCCCTCACACACAAAGAATGTAAGCTGGTGTGACACTTATTCTATGATTTTTTGCCCTTGAAACTATTTTATTGGATAGTAATATCCAATCTAGTGTTGTCTTTTTTAAAAGATTTTTTTAGTTATCAATAGACCTTTATTTTATTTATTGATATGTGGAGCTGAGAATTAAACCCAGTGCCTCACACATGCTAGGTAAGACTCAGCCACTGAGCCCCAGCCCCAACCCCAGTGGTGTCTTATTTATTTATTTATTTATTTGTTTTGTTTATTTATTTATTTATTTATTTATTTATTTGATTTTTGAGTACTGGGGATTCAATTCAGGGCCTTGCACTTGCTAAGCAAGCACTCTACCACCGGACTACAGCTCCAGCCCCTTTTTGCTGTTTTTGTTTGTTTTGATTTTTTACTTTGGGGTTTTTTTGTTTGTTTTTGAGAGAGAGGGTCTCAATAAATTGCCCAAACTGGTCTTAAATTTGCAATCCTCTGGCCTCAGCCTTTTGAGTAGTTGGAATTACAGGTATGCACCACCACAACCAAATCAAAGGTCTTTTGGGCCAGACATGGTGGTGCAGGCCTGTAATCCCAGTGGCTCGGAAGTCTGAGGCATGAGGATCACAAGTTCAAAGCCAAGCCAGCCTCAGCAAATAAGTGAGGTCCTGAGCAAGTGAGCAAGACCCTGTCTCAACATAGAAAATAAAAAGTGCTGGGGATATGGCTTTGTTGTTAAGTGCCCATGGGTTCAACGCTTGGAACACCCCTCAAAAAAAAAAAAAAAAAGGTCTTTCCATTAGTATTCACCTACTACTACATCTTTTTTCACTATTTTACTTCCAACTGTTTGTATCTTTATGTTGTAAATGTAACTATCCCTTTTAAACAACATATAAATTAAATTTGTTTTATATAATCGAATAATCCAACCTGACAATCTATAATAAATTTAGACCATGTATATTTAGTATTCACCTACTGAAATTTATTTCTCTAATCTCATTTGGTATCTTTTATTTATCCTGCTTTTTCTCTTTCTCTATTTCTTCTTTTCATTGCTTTTTTTTTTTTTTTTTTGGCACTTGGGATTAAACTTGACCACTGAGCCACATCCCAATTCCATTTTTGTATTTTATTTAGAGACAGGGTTTCACTGAGTTGCTTAGCACCTCACCATTGCTGAGGCTGGCTTTGAACTCACAATCCTCCTGTCTCAGCCTCCCAAGCTACTGGAATTACAGGGATGCATCACCGCACCCGGCTCATTGATCTTTTATTCCCCTTCTTTGAAGTGACTAGGTTCTGTTCACCAATTTTTTCATCATTTGGTCTGAAAATCATATACCTTATTCTTATTATTTTTAGTATTTCCTCATAAGTTTTAGTGTATATATATATATTACACATTTGACTTAATAAAAAAAACTGTCAATCCTTCCTTCTCAATGCCTCCTATTCCTGCTTCCCAATTTCTTCTCATCCTATTGTTCCACCATGATCCTGGCCTTCAACCCTTCAACAGTGGTTCATCATAATAATTTCTGCTTTCATCTTAATTCAATCAGTATTCTCCCCAAAAAAATATAAGGACTTAAAATGTTTTAATTTTGATTACCTATCTAAATCAATCATACTTAAGCAATTATAGTTGCTTTGTAATCTAAGTGTTTCAATGTATATGTATATACACACACACATAAATATATATTGTATACACAATTACTGACATGCGTGTGCATGCACTATTTTATGAAGTTCTTTAGAATTTAATTCTACTGAGAATTTCAAAGAAAATTTCAAGTCTTCTTCTAGGAATCCCAGGGCGACTGCCAGTTTGGGACACATTATTATGTTGATTTCTTGGCATGGGGTTTCTCCTGCCATGAAAGTAGTATCAAAAAGAACTCCAAACCCACTTGGAGCAGGTCCATGGCAAGGTGTTTTTGGAGAAGACTCCCCTGCCCCAGCTCAAAAGGGACAAACTTCCTAGCATTTTCTTTTGTGGTTAACAGAATTACTGAATGGTCCTCCATTTACTAATATTGCATGGCAGTGTCGTAGATTTAATCCCTCAACCCACTTACACCTCCAGCCCTGCCTTCTGCCTAGCATGGTCACTAAAAGTACATCTCTTATTCACTGAGAAAGGCAAATGCTACCAGAAAAACGAAGCAGTCAGTGCCCACATGCTCCTTGGACATTCTTCTTTGTCTTTATTCACAGAGTCAAGAATATGTCCTAATTCCTGTGAGTTCATCTCAGCTCTAATATTATCCAGTATTTCCTCTTGTTTTGGATCAGGGGGATGTCTACTGGACATCACATAGCAGTCACATGACCTTTAGAAAAGATTTATTTAATCATGTCGTCCCCTTCCTCCTGAAAACCCTTCAGAGACTCCCTTTTCTCTGAGGATAGACACCTGACAACTTCTTACCACTTAACATTGTCTGCTGCTACCTTCGCCCACCCCGCTCACCCAGTGTCTCTCTGCCCCTCACTCACTTCCTTCTAGCACACAGGTCTTCCACATTCAGTGTCTCCAGTGCATGATGCCTCCAGCTACCCTGTAGACTTGCAAAAGCTGGTCTTTGTCTGGAGAACTCTCCCCCTCCATCTCATTCCCACTCCTACTCATTCTTCAGATACTCTCTCAGTGATTGTTTCCTCAGAAATCTTGTCTGGATCTCCAGACTAATTTAGGGTTCCCCAATACATGCTCTTGCAGCACATTCCTTCTAGCACTTATTTTGGTTATGATTATATACTTAATAGCATAAGTATCTAATTGATGTCTGTCTTCTCAGTAGTCTCTCAGCATTGCATCTCGAGCAGCTGGGTCAGCTTCTGGCTTATGGTATCCACTCACAAGGCACTAAAAGAATACTGACTGAATTGAGATGAACACAGAATTTACTGCAATGAAGGCCAAAATTATGGTGCAATAATGGGATGAGAGGAAAGATTAGACAGGAGGATCTGAGAAGGAAGGATTTGGTAAATGAATGTGGTATTATGTTCAAAAAGTAGCTACATTTCATGGTAAGAAATTGTATTACTGACATTGTAGACTCAGTGAATACGAAGGGTAAAAATATTCGGGTACAGAAGTCTAATGGTCATTAGAAATGCTGAAAAGATGCTCAGGAGCAGAGTGAGGGTCAAGGTCATCTGAACCAAGGTGGAAGCCAATCCTAATGAGGATTCAGGGTGAGGAGGAACACAGATCCTGGGGCAGCATTCTAGAGACAAGGGGATGGGAGTCAAAGGGTGCCAAAGAGAGAATAAGAACAACCTCAGCAATGAAAATCAGACTATAAAGAGTCAAAGAAAGCAAGGGATGGGTTTCCAACAAGACAGGCGGGTCTACAAAGCCAAAAGTTGTACAAAATCAAGAAAAACTGAGCTGAGGGTATAGCTCAGTGGTAGAGCACTTGCCTAGTATGTGTGAGGCACTGGGTTCGATTCTTAACACCACATATAAATAAATAAAAATAAAGTTCTATCAGCAACTAAATTTAAAAAAAAAAAATAAAAAAAAATTCACAACAAGTGAAATGTTCTACTATGTAAGTTAAATACTGCAATGATCCCCTAAGTCCTCTCAGTGTTCATGAAAAACTGTATGTCTTTTCAGAATAAACTTCAGACAAGATAAAGAGATCTAGGATTTAGGTTTCTTCTGAATTGTGAAAAATGTCAGCTTTGATCCAATTACTCTAAATTTTTTTTCAGAGATTAAAAATAATGCATGAAGAAGTTCCCAGTTATTTTTTCAGGAATTATGTTCTGAAAGTATCCAGATGTTTCTGAAAAATATCCTTTTCCCTCACCTCCCACTGCTCACTCTACAACAGATAAGCTATGGAACCTTTTGTGGTATGTAAGCCATTCTTAAGCCATTCTTTTCTGGTTCATAGATTCACTCTTCCAATGTTAGTTATAAATCATATATATATGTAATAAATCATACTTTCTACTCATTAATACAAGTCCTAGGAAACTACACGGGGTAAGTTCAGTAATTCTCTTCGAAAGTAACTCCTTCAGTTACATTAAGAGTAATAGACATATTTTAACATAACAGAAATAAAACACTCCAAAATGGAACAAAAATTTTAATTATACTACTTCCATATTAAAAGGAAAAGAGAAAGGCAGTGTCTGAACACATTTAATACTCAAAATACTTGATTTTACAAAGTTAGGGCACAGGGAAAAAAATTCATGTTTCAATACAAAATCATGTATTCTCTACAGCACATCCTTCCAGATTGTCTGATTCTAACTTTTCATTGCCCTGGAGCTATTTTACAACACTGTAAATTGATAGTGATGCAAAATAATTACCTATACATGCAAATTTTGTGAAGCAGTTTCCATTGACTTTTCTCCCCTACTGTGGGAGAAAACAATTTTGTCTCCATGTGTACATTCATCTCAATATTCCTGATCTATAAACGTGTCTGTTCTTTGAAGTGTCTGTTGACATGTTTGCAACATCTTACCAGTTTCCTCATTTGTAATGAATTAAATGAAATCTTTAGTGCATGTTTATTTTATATCTGGAGGCAGGTCATGATCTGCCATTTCTGAAAATTATCATTTAACAAGGAGTGAGAGAACTTGCCCCATGAATTCAGAGACAACTGAATTCAGAATTCAGTTGACAATCAGCTGGTACTTTCGAGGTACCATTGTCCTGTGTAGAAAATGTTGGCTGAAATCCCAGCTGCTTTAGGCAGAGTTTTGAGAAAAGAATTGCTTCTCGCCACATCCCAAACCTCAACTGTCCGACATCAATCTATATGGGACATCTCGAACACCGTACAAGCAAAACTGACCTCACCTCACACCTGTCTGTTGATTCAGTGAATGAACAAATAAATCAGTGAAAGAAGCTGAAACAGTGACAAAAAGTGGAGTTTTTATTTACTCCCATCAGGGCCCAGACAGACAGAGACAGACTCCAGATTACACCAACACCCATCCCTCCAAGTTGTAAATTAATCTTCCTCTTGGATCCAAGTTCCAGAATGCCCATTCACAATCCTGCACTTTACCTCACTCCTCCACCTTTTCCAGGAAATTCTTTTGAGTTACTATTCTCAAAACTAAAAACTTACTATTGAGTCAGGAGTCTATGGTGGGGATCTGATAGCACTGAGGCCCAGAGAGATATGCTGAAGTCAATCACTTTTTTCCAAAGCGCCAGGTCAGGGACCTTGAAGGTATGACTGGGTCAATCAAAGGGAGCCATTCAGACTTGCTGCCTGGTGGGATCAAGTTCACTTATTATTCAGCATTTCTACAGCTCTTAACATTCATTTCTCAGAACCCTTTTGCCAGAGAGACAAAGGGCAGCCATTTTGCAGTAAAATGACCCCCATTGTCTGGGGCTGCTGATTCACTATTCATCACAATTGCCCTCAATGTTGGCTAAGTGTGCCAAAGCTCCTTAAGTGAAGTCAGAGCCACCAGCCTGGGAGGAGCATCTCCCACTCAGCCAAGGAGGGACAGAGCTGAAAACTCCACTATGCATCCACTATGCATCGACAGGCACTAATGACAGACATACTCAAGTGTTAGTTATCAATCATCCTTTCCTACTCATCAATGCTGGCTTTAAGAAATATCCCTGGACATTCTCAGTCAGAATTTTTACTTTTTTTCATAATTCAGACCTGGATACTTATCCCAGCCTGTGTGAAAGAGAGATGATTTTCCTAATCAGCAGGACCACCTCAAAAAAGGAGAAATGAAGTGGACAGAAAAGGCAGGCCATCCTTATTAAAAAAAAAAAAAAAAAAGTCCCAGGCCTGAGAGCACAGGTGGAAGTGACAGCTCAGAGCCATGGGAACCTGAGAGAGCATTCCAACCCTGCTTAGTGTTTGCACCAACCCTGGTGTCTCAGCATATGTGGGCTAAGCAGGAACACTTGCCTTAGTAGAAATGCCATCCATCACTAATCTCGGACAGGACTCAAGCAGGGACACTTCCCCAGACATCTGCCCTAGGCCTCACAGCCACATCTGTGCAGCTCCACTTTATAACTTGTGTGGTCCTCTTGCATACAGATAGTCTACTTTCCCAAAATCTACTGTCCAGTCCCAGCAGGGCCACAGACCCATCCTAATGACATGATGCAAATTGGCTGGTCCACAGCAGCCCTGTTCACAAAGACAGAGCTGAGGGAGTGCAGGCCTCTAGCAGGCTGGCCCCCCCGGGCATGAGGCTCCCAGATGGTGCCCACTAGACACTCTTACATCCAGGCATCACCTTTACTCTCAGCTGCCCCCATTTCCAGAGAAGCTGCTTCCCCAGAATGGCCACAAATCTGCCCTCTGCCACATGCCACAGGCAGTCAGGGGCTAGTGAGTGACAGACTAGGGACTACAAGAGGTGACTCTTTGCTCCTATACAGGATAGACACTGTGATGACAATGTGCTCTGGAGCTCCCAATAGAATCACAAAGATTCCAGAAGAGAGGTCATTCCCAGCTTAGTCTTCATCCTGGGCCTTTTCTGCTTCCTTCCCTCAATAATTCACCTACCCAAGAATCAGGTTCTACCAGCCAGAAACAGTGGGTGACTCAGAGCAGGAGGCTTATAGTACACATGTAGCTTGGTCCATCCTAGAGAAAGTTTTCCTGTCTCTGGAGCTCCCATTAACCTGGAATTGGGAAAACACTGGAAAGAAAAGTTTCCTTTTACAGTTCAAACGCAAATTTCAGAACCACCTCTCTGTCTAGTGATAGGACAATGTGATACTGAAGGGCTGTACATAATTTAATGAAACCAGAACCTCAGACCCACTGCAGTTAAGGGTGCAATGGCTATCAGAAATGCCCATAATTATACAAAATCAGGAAGTCACACCTGAGTATTACAGAGTAGCCAGAAGCCCAACTGGCCTAATATGAATTTCAGGAGAAAAGAAAGAGATAGATGCTTTATTAATAACAATATGGATTTATTGTTCCACAGAAACTTACAAGATATCGAAAGTTTAGAATACACCAAGAGAAGGGACATGGGAAACCACCCTTTTCACATCTTGTTAAAATGATCCTGTTAGGCCCTTGGACTTGGGCAGCCAGGAAGAAGATGGAAGAGATGCAGGTCACCCCCTAAATCATGCTTCTCCACCAATGATCATGACATCTCACATAGTCCAAGGAGTGACCTGAAAACCAAGAGGGTATCTTCCCAGCCCCGGGCTTTGCAATGGTCAAGGAGAGGGGTCTGTCCCTGCCCAAAGGTAGAAAGGGCTCTTGATAGTGACATAAAACGTCACACAGTCACTGTGGCCACTTACCTTTGCTTTAGGTATCACCCCCCAAGCAGGATACCTCCTTTGAGTCCAAGGGCCCAGAGTTTGTGCCAAGGCTGTCTGGATGGTTCCCTGTCTGTGTCCAATTGGTTTCCTCATTGACACCTCCTCTGTATTCACTTCCTTTGGAGAGAGAGGACCAGCAGAGGAGAGAGGCCAGCAGAGTCCCTCAAGCCAGCAGCCATAAGTCCCCAAGTCTGGCCAGGAGCCAGGGTTCTGCAGAGACCCCTAGGTAATGGACCCCACATGTACAAATAGTCATATGGGTGTGGGTGTAGCCTCCACTTCCAGAGAAACTCCTCCCACTAAGTTGAGGCAGCTGCTACTGTGTTCTATGGATGGGTGGGGAGGACAGCCAGATGGGATGGAACAGGACAGCCCCTCCACTACAAACAAGTTGCATGATCTCAGACCTGACTTCTAAACCTCTCAGGGAGAGATTAAAGCAACAGTGCTGCTGCTATCTGCTAATATGAATAGATGAGCAGATGTCAGACCATGGAATAGAGAAGGGAAGGGTCAACTAATGAGGGACATCATCCTCTAGTGAGTTGACCAGTGTCTCAAGGGAATATCCTCCTTCCCAACAGCACACTGTCTCTCTTGTGTGCAGTAGGTCCTCAGGTCAGGGGCAAACTCCCACCTCATCTCAAAGCCCACCAAAGGGAGACAGCCTCACAGATGTCATGGAGTTGTTGGCAGTGTGATCTCCAGTCACAGAAGATAGGTCCAGAAAAGCATGGCTACTGAGAAAATTCACTGCCCTGTTATTTTGAACTGAGGGTGTCTGGCCTGTCTCTCCCTATACTGCTTAATATGGGCTCAGCACATTTTAAACACTACAGAGAGCACAGGAGAGAGGCCAGCATTTGCAGGCCTGGTCCCAGACATAATAATTTTGGAAGGACTCATTCTTATTCTTTTTCTTTCTTTCTTTCTTTTAAGTAAGCATTTCTCTGAAGAGCTCTGGTTATTGAGATCACACTTTCTCCAGTATAATTAACACTTTTCTCTATGCTGTGATTCCACTGTCTGTATCACTACCTCAGGAACTAGTCCTCCTACACACGAGTGTGTGTGTGTGTGTGTGTGTATGTGTGTGTGTGTATGTATGTGTGTTTAGGAAAGGAAGAGGGAGGAGAAGAATGGGATGGCCAATAATAGTAAAAATCATTGCTGTTTTGTTTGGGCCTCCAGACGGCAAGGTGTGTGCCTTGGATGCATCCCTGTCTGGCCAGTGGGAACCCAAAATTAAACAAGGGTGAGGAACTAGAAAACCCCAATGCTGGGGTATTGCCCCCTGCCAAAACTTTGGATTCTCTCTTGACTATGTTTGCCTGTCCAACACATCTTGGAATTTCAAACCCAATTATACCCCTTACTTGAAAATCCAAGTTACAAATTAGATAGATACATACACTTTGGAAAATTATTAGGATCTGCTAGGCTGCTACAGTTCTGCTCTGGGGTAGATGGAAATGCATACACATGACCACAGAAGGGGCATGTACAAGAATGTTCTGAGCAGCATGGATATAGATGAATCTCACATTCAGGTTACACACACACACACACACACACACACAATATGTATGTATGTGTGTGTGTGTATATATAATTTTATTCATCACAGGATGAATTTCAGACTTATGCTTGTAGAAAGGGAAACAGTAGCCATTCTTAGCGGGTGTTTAGTTTGTGAAGTTCATCAAGGTATACAGGTATGCTAGTTATATATATATATATATATATATA
>NW_026000026.1:43404290-43422799 GCF_001458135.2 Marmota marmota marmota | reverse complement strand
TATATATATATATATATATATATATATATATATATATATATATATATAACTTCAAGAGCAGTTTTAAAGAAAGTAACAAAATGAATCATGTTCTTTCTGCACTGAAACCATCCTTGTCACTTCCTATTTGGGTTGAAAATAGAAAAGGCAGCAGGAAAATGTTACAGCAGCTCAGGCTCTTATAAAATCTACTGAAAGTAAAATCAACGGAAGCAAGATGCAAGCCCAGGCTTAAATCAGAAGGCAAAATGGAGGTTGGGAGGGATTTGAGGATGAGGAGGCAAAACCAAGAGTCCATCCCATGCGAAAGCTATACATCTCTCCTGTCCAATTTTTCTCTCATTGGGGCAAATTACAACCCACCTGAATTCAGCCACATGTTAATGCTCATGTAGTCAACTCTTTGATTACAATACATGTGTTGGCACATGACCAGAGATCAAGTGCAGTTGTCCCTCGGGATTCATGGGGGATTGGTTCCAGAACCCCTTGCAGACAAAAGTCCGTGCTGTGCAAGTACCTTATATAAAATCACACCATCTTTGCATATAACCTAGACACATCCTGCCATATACTCTAAGTTATCTCTGGATTGCTTAAAATACCTAATACAATGTACCTCTGTGTAAAGTAGTTGCAATACTGTATTGTTTGGAGAATAATGACAGTAATATAGTCTGCACATGTTCAGTACAGACATAATTTTTTTTTCTGAATATTTTCGATCACGAATGCACAGATGCAGACTGATAGGCCAAGTGTACTATGTAAGAACATATGAGAGATCAAGTTTGTGCCCCCAATTCAGGCCTGGATCTGCTGAATTGGGGGCACAAATCACATCTCAGAAAGACTGATGCCAGGCTGAGAAGTCATGCAACATGAACAGATGTTGACCCCAGAGAGCACAGTTTCCTGTGATTTTACAGCGACCCCAGACCAGGCCTTCTCAAAAGGTAATTCTCATGAAATCCCTTTTCAGGATGACTTGCAGATGTCAGAGAGGATAAAGGCAGGCAGCTGAGGCAAGAGAGGAGTAGATGGTGCTGCTGGCTAGCCTAAAATCCAGACCCTGGCTACTCTCTCCATCCACCACCACACCTTGAATGGAGCCTGCCTGCCCAGCAGCAGACATTCAGGGTCTCTGTCTCCCATCAGCCCTTTCCACGGCAGCAAGAACGTCACTTTGGGAGGTAAAATAAAATGAATGAACATCTGAAGCTTCTGAAACTGCAGGGGAAATGAATGAACATCTGCAGTCTCTACACTTGACATTTAAAGAATTCACAGGAAAAGTGACACAGGGACAATGGAACAACTGCCCTCGTTTTTGAGAACTGAGCTCATAAAAAGTCAACATACTTTTGCCATCATTTCTCCTCATCCGCATTTCAGACCAAGTGCTATATAATGAATACTAAAGTTAATTGCAGGATTTAGAAGGATCTGGAGCCTAGGAAGCTTTACTGTACAGGGGATAACAGGAAAATTACCAGCTCAAGTCCTTTAAAAAAAAATTATGTTTATAAGCGTGCAGACACTAAGCTCTCAGCTATTCCTGCTATGATTTGGATATGAGTTGTCCCCCAAGGGTGTATGTGCTGGAGGCTTGGTCAATAGTGCAGCAATACTGGGAGATGGTGGGACCTTTGTGAGGTGGGACCATAATGGGAAATAGTTTGGTAATTGAAAGCACAGCCCCCAGAAGGGATTAATGTAGTTCCTTAAAGGCTCTGCTGGAGTGGATTATTATCAAAAGAGCAAGACTGCCCCCTCTCCATTCTCAGGCTTCTTTTCTTGATATCTGGTCTCTCCTTACCATGACCTTATGCAGCCTAGAGGACCTCACCAGAGTTAGTACTATGCTACTTAGACTTTCAGCCTCCAAAGCTTTAAGTTTAAAAACAATATTTTTCTTTATACAATACCCAGTCTCAAGTATTTCCTCATAGCAACAGAAAACAGACTAATACAACCCTCAAGGGTCACTCCCTCCCTCCTCTCCACAAATGCATCCCTGTCTGTCTCTGGGTCTTCTGTCACAGACAATTACCTTTCAATATGTCCTAGATGTTCACTTTAGGTTTTTTCTTACATAAAAAAATTGTGAGGTTGGGAATAGAAGTTTACAACAAAAACATGAACTGGTCTATCAACCCCTAGGAAAAGATGGAGACTCCATGCTTCTCCAAGGAGCTCCCCGTCAGTCATTTTGTGGCATTAACCACCTCAATCATTATCAATACCTACATTCACCCTCAAAATCACAACACTCTCCTCTATCATAATATATACTTGTTTTTTTTTCCCTATGAGGAAACAAAAGGATTTTTTTTTCTGTAACACTCCATTTATACCATGCACAATACTGATGGCAAATACCCATACTGGTTTGGATTCTGAACTAACCAACAGAGTCTGGTTCCTAGATCAACTTCTTCAGTATATGGAGCCCCCAAAATAACTTGTATTTGTTAAGGGTGAGCAGCTATAAAAAGAAAGCCAAAACACCTGGTGGTGTTTCATATAAGGTCAATTGTGCAATGCTTTCTCCATCTGCAAATGGAAATCCATTCATTTAACAGCTGATTTTCAAACTACTTTCCCCTGAAAAGTAACTTGCTATAGACTGCAGGGATGTGGAAGTATCTGAGATCCACAACCTCTATAAAGAGATTTCAATATGAAAAAGTAAATAACTACTCTGGTGATCACATCACTTGATGTTACCCAGAGAAACTGCCTTCACATATATGAACTAAGAACTATATACAAGAATGTTCAATGCCAGCACCATCTGTGATTGGAATAATAATAAAAACAGTTCAAATGTCCAACATGATAGAAGAGCTAAAAATCAAAATAATCTCTGCTATATCTATATGCATGAGGCAGTAGCCAGTGGAAAAAACAGAAACAACAGTAGGTATTTCAAACAGAAGGAATTTAATACAGGAAATTGGTTTCGTAAGGGACAGCAAAGTCAAAGGGGATAGTGAAGCATGCCAGAGATTAGCAAAGGGAGGAAACTATCAGTATCTCTAGGGTGAGAGGGGCAAAGGCTATTACAAGAGATCAGGAGTCAGACCATGAAGGGTGGGACTGTCCAGTATAACAGAGTCACAACCACTTCCGGGGATGTTGCCTGAAGTAGAGTAGCAGGGGAAGGGAAGGGGATGAGAAGCAGAACCCTTCTTTCTTGCTCTCGCTTCTCCTGTACTTCCTGTTGACTAGTCCTTCCTGGAAGCCAGAAGTCAAGGTAGCTGGGGAATAGCTCCATGGGATAAGAGCAGGCAGGGGAAAGGTGAAGGACACATCTGAGAGTGTCATATCCTGAAAAATGATTCTAACATCAAAAATGAGGAAGTAGATTGATCTTTGGATAAAGAAGATACAGAATGAGACTTACTACCATCCAAGCACGATGAAATACCACGTTTACTATAGATAAATAAAATAAACTAGGTCTCACCCCATTGATTAGGATGTGGCTTCTAGATAGGGGTGTAGCTATTGGGGATAGGGCCAGGGATGCTCAAAGAGAACATAAAGCATTATCTGTGATGTCTTCAATCTTCACAGGCAGGAAGTAAGTCATAAGTTAATTTATGAGTAAGTTCTGAGTTTCTAACATACAGCGTCAATCTTATAGTTTATAATACTGTATTGTTTACATGACATTGGATAAAAGAGTAGGTTTAAAGTGTCTTCACAACAAACACACATGCACACACACACATGCAGGAACACACCCCCCACAAATGGTAAATATAGGGAGTGATGGATGTGTGTTCATTAATATGACTATGACAATCAGTATGCGATGCATACATATATCAAATCATCACATTGTACATCCTGAATGTATACAATCTATATTTGTCAATTATTTTAAATAAAAAATTAGAAAGTGAATGTCCAAGCCACCTCTGATACGTATTGCATCCCAACTCTGCCAGTCAGAGCAAGTACCATCCCTCCATGTCAATTTCTAGGGTGATTCACGGGTGGCCTGAGAGCCTCTTTCTTGCCCACGCCTATCTTTCTACTGAACTCTATTTTTCCATGACAGGGACTATGTCTTATTTATCTCCAAATGGTACCAACAGAGAGTGGCTCTCCCATAAAAGTCTACCTACCTATATCAAATTAAGTGAAGAATAAGTTTCACAAAAGAAAAAATGATCAGTAACTAGAGTAAGGGGTCAAGGACACAGAAGCTGAATTACTCCATGAAAGAGCGACTGGATGAAATGACTGAGAGCCTGCCAGTCTGCAAGCACCTCACACATGTTGAAAGGATGAGTGAAACTGTTTCTTCACTTGGTTTGTCACCCAGCATACATTCTGTCAAGTTCATTTACACTCCCTATGTATCTTGCCCCTAAGGTCTGGGGAATGAGCTCTGCATCTCTGAGGCACGCTACAGCTGAATGCTGAATGCCCAAGCTGTGAACAGACGTTCAGCTGGAGAATACACCTGACAAGCACAGCACCGCTTCAGGGAGCCCAGAACAGCCCGTGGGATGTGATGGATGGTCAGGGAGGAGGGTACTTGGGGCATGAGAATCCAGATATGTCAGGGTTCAGAAGATGCAGGTACGAGAGACAAGGTCTGGACCTCAGGGAAGAGGAAGTGAGAGTATAGACAAGAGTTAGCTTTGAGAGACACCGTGAAGGAGGAAGAACAAAGATCCAGCTTCCTAGATTGTTATGGTTGGGATGTGAGGTGTCTCCCAAAGCTCACGTGGGAGACACTGCAAGAAGGTTCAGAGGAGGAATGATTGGGTGGTGAAAGTCTTAACCCAATCAGTGAATTAATCACCTGATGGGATTAATTGAGTGGTAACTGTAGACAAGTGGAGTGTGGCTGGAGGAGGTGGGGCACTAGGGACATGGCTTTGGGGTATATATTTGTATCTGGTGAATGGAGTCTCTCTCTCTCTCTGCTTCTTATCCCCATGTGAGCTGCTTCCCTCCTCCACACTCTTCCTTCATGATGTTTAGCCTCACCTGGAGGCCCTGGGGAATGGAGCTGGCTGTATATGAATCAAGACCTCTGAAACTGTGAGCCACTAAATAAACTTTTCCTCCTCTAATATTGTTCTGGTTGGGTCTTATAGTGGCAGCGGTGAAGAAGCTAAAACATGCTGGTATAAGAAAGATATTCAAGTCCAGGATGCTCAGGTACTAAACCTGGGTGTCCAAACAGGAAAAGACCTCATTTAGGAAGTGTTCCCATGAGTTTTTCTTTGACAATGTTCATACTGGGAGATAAAGGCACAACACCTGATTGAAAATAAATGTTTCCACTGCACCTTCTAAAGACCCAGAGCCATAGCCAAGTCTTGTACAAAGTGGAGGCAGAGTCAGGAAGACAAGTGAATGGCACCTTTATGCACATGTGAGATGGGCAGCTCTTGCTCTGAGTGGTTGCGGCTCCAGGCAGCGTATCTGCCTTAGATCACCCTGAGCTAGACAACCTGGGCAGAAGATGGCTTGTGCTACCACATTAAATGGCCCAGATGGAGCATGGTCCAGGTGTAAGATACCAGAGGATGTAACAAATAAGTATTCATGGGTAGAGAGTAGCCCAATAGTGCTAACATGAACTGCACAGCAGTATTTTAACTCAGTGTGATCAAGTTTACAATGAGGAAATGACTGGTGGCCCTAAACCATCACACCATATTGTGGCTAAAGAGAGAATCTTCACAATACCCTCTACTGGGGATGGATGATTGTGTGTGTGTGTGTGTGTGTGTGTGTGTTGCAAGGGTACGCACATGCTAACAAACATCTGTAATTATCTAGTAATTATAAACTCTTGCATAAATGATTGATAATGAGAACCCTTGGACCTCTTCTGAGCTCAGGCTAAGCTCTCCCAAGAAGAGCTCCCTGTGAGCCTGCTGCTTGCTCAGGCCTCAGGACCATCCTCAGTGCTGGCAGGCAGAACACTGGTGCCCATCATCGCTGCAGGGATGGGAATCAACGCCCAGGGCCGAACATCAAAATAAATAACTGCATGACAGAAATGGCAGACAAATCATGGATGTTGTTTCTCTTCCCAGTTCCTTCAGAAATACCCTCCATCCACTGCCTTGTTTCTCTGGAGCATGTCTGTGCCTCAGGATGCTCCTAGGCACCTGCAGCTCCCTCTGAGGTCAGAAAAGGTGCCATTCCTGGGAGACTCATGGGAGTTAATCCTTCCATCCCAGAAGGAAAGGAGACCCATTCTCCTTTCTACCCCAAGAGGATCTACATTTTCTTTCAGAATCACTGGGCCCTGAAGAAAGCACGGTTGCTTCACAGACACGGAAGGGGCTCCATCTGAGCTGTTAGGTCTGTTAGGTCACTCTGAAGTACAGTCACTGTGTCAGTCAGCTTTGTGTTACTGTGACAAAATCATAAATTTAGACCGAATGGTTTATGGATAGTTGAGAGAAATATTGTACAAGGAGGAAAGGCTGATTTTGCCTCACAGTTTCAGAGCTTTCAGTTCATGATCACCTGTCCCTATTTCTTTGAGCATGTGGTGGCATGGGACACCACGGCAGAAGCACATGGCAGAGGAGGTCTGTTCACCCCATGGCAGCATGGAAGTGGGAGAGCAGGAGGGAAGGGGCTAGGGTCCCAATATACCCTTCAAGGGGCATATCCCCCGTTTCCTAACTTCCTTCCACTAGGCTCCACCTATTAAAGGTTCCATTCCAATAGTGCCATGAGCTGAGGACCAAGCCTCTGGGTGACACTGAAGCTTGAAACTATAACAATCACTCAAGGAGCCAACCGTATGCTCAAGTGAGCTCATTGTTCACATGCAGAGAGCAAAACCCAGCACCTGTTTACTGCCCAGGGTTACAGCAGTGCTTCTCTAACCTCTCTTTCCTATGCAATAAGACCCCTGGTTAAACAAAGGTTACTGGGTCTCCTTGTTAGAAATCCAGGAGGTTAGGATGAGACCCAAGATTTTTGCATTGCTAACAAGCTCCCAGGGGATCCTACAGGTGCTGATGCTGCTGATCCAAGTATCTCACTTTAAAACACACTGACTTATACTATGAGAAAAATTTATGACAGGCAGAAGAAATCCATCGAACTGTGCAATTGCAATGGCTCTGTGAAACCAATAGAAAATCACATTTACAAGAGTAATTCTCATGAAATAAAAATGAGTAATGATTCAGAGCATGCTTGGGAGCAAAACTATATTGCTCTGGCTGTAAATTAGCCTTAGGAGGAAGCATATTTCCAACATCTTTCAGGGGGCTGGTGATTTAAAATTAATGATCAAATTAGAGCGATTTAGTGTTACTAATGTAAAGACAGTTTAGCATAAATGCTCACATTTTATAGATGAGGAAACTGAGACCAAAGAGAACATGCAGAAGGTAGTTGCAGAAGTAGAAGTAGAGGCCCTGTCTCCAGACTCACTGTCCAGTATTCCTTCTGTCCTGGACAATGTCCCTGACCCTGTGAGTCAAATTTCCCCATCCACAAATGTTTTCAGGGAAGAAATCAGAAAGATTCAAGAGCATCATGAAGTTTTACTGTCCTTTGTAGCAGAACAATACAGATCAGTCCTGCACAATATCAACATAAAAGATTCCATTCCTGGTGTCTCCTAAAGTAAACCCTCACACCAATGTTCATCAGCGAATAGCATCAGACAAGTATGCTTCCTGTCTCCCCTTCCTCGTCCTCTCCTCTCTACCTGGCTATCCAGAGGATTTGAAAAACACTGGAAAGCAAACCCCAAGGTGAAAAAGCCATTAAGGAACCCTTGATGCCAGAAGTCCACAGGAGCAGCCCACCCTACCAGGATAAGATGTGTCCATTTATGATTTTCTTGGCTCGAAATTGAAAGATGATGCTCTTTTCCATCTTAGGCAAGACAACTGTGCAGATCTTCCTTGGAGTGGACATCCTTCTCCTCCACAGCTTAGATGTGTCATTTTAATTCAATGAACACTGCTTGTGCAACCATTGGAAGCCTGGGGGAGATCCCCTCCTCCACCCCAGACTTCTCGCTGCATTTGCAGTTGAGTCAAGGGTTAAAATTTTGCTTTTCCTTCTTATTTTGTTATCAGAGGAACAGTCAGCATGTAGGAAAACCAAAGCAACGGTAAAGAAGAGAAGATAAGGAAAACAAAACGTGTATTTAAAAAGGGAAGGTCATCATATGATGCATTTGACTGAGGAGCCTCAGCCTGATACTAATAACCCTCTTGATTGTTTCTCCAGCGAGCTCTCCTTGGCCTTCACTGTCCCTTTTGTGCTCTGCTATCACCTTCACTGGTAGCTGTGGTCCTGGGAATTTCTGTCAAGGAAGAATTTTAGGTAGAAGCACAAGCTGAGGGTGAAGAGGCAAGCTGGGATACTTGATGACAGTTGAAAAATGTCTTCTTAAATAAGCTTAAAATTTTTTAAAGACATTCAAGCTGGAGCTGGAGCTCAGTGGTACAGTCCAGTGTGGGCCTAGCATGTACATGGCCCTGGGTTCCAACCCCAGGACATGGGGGGAGCCCTTTAACCCAAAAGCAGGTGGTCTAGTGCACAGGGCTCTGCAAAAATAGGCAGATGCTCCTCTCCATAGGCAGCATCAGGGACTTGATCAGTTAGCGCAGGTTTACTGAATTATTGCAAACATAAAAATGTAGTAATAGCTGAAGAGTTGAAGTGATTCATAACAGAATCATGTGTAAAGGCATCCAATTAATAGAATTAATAGAAATACCTGAAAGTACCTGTAATATTTTACAATATCCAACAATAAATAATTATGACCTGTGTATTCAATAAAATGCCTACCAGCATATGAAATGGTGATGATAAAAAAAAAAACTACAGTTACCTTTATTTAAAATGATATGTCATGAAAATGCAACATGGAACATCCTATCTGTAAGCAAATAGTGCAACACACTATTATTTATTTTATGACAACAGTCTCTCTGATCATTTAGAGTGTAAGGAATATTTATTACTGATGTGAAAACCCTTTTGCAAATGACCAAACATTAAAAGGGGAATGAAAATCAATATTTTTAATACAATGGGTAATATAATTTTAACTCAGTCTCTTCTTTCTATTTCTGTTATTACTTATAAAGTTTGCAGTTTTATATCAAGGATGTAAATTAGTTGGTACACTGGACCCTGAGAATACAGATACACATGCACAAGATCAAGTTCCTGCTCTCAGGGAGCTGGCATTTTAGATGGGAAAGAGTATTTATCAAATGATCAAATAAATGGTGACACAAAAATGCTAATATAAATACCCCATGTGATATGCCCACAGTCAGTCACTCCAGACTGTTCCTCATTCAAAGGCATATAGCCCTCAAAGACCTTGAAAATTCTCTGCAACATAATAATACTATTGTTCTAAGAAAAATGTACTATAAGAAATAGAAGTAAATTTCAGAAAGAATCTATTTGGGTTTTTTATTATTATTTCTTAGATACATCACAATAGAGGAGTGCATTACATTCATAATTTTTTGCGTTACAATTCTTAATATACCTTTATACCACAATTTATCAAATCTCCAGATAATTATCATGCTAATAAACTACAATAATTAATTAATTATATATAAGGTATGTTATTTGTGATCTTAATGTTATGCAAAGAAACATGAGCTACAAAAAAGAAAAGTCAATAATGAGACAGCAAGACTAGACTGCAATGGCAGAAATATAAGCACAGAACATAACCAGGAATAAGAGATAGCAGAACCAAAAACAGAGTGCTGAAAAGCAAATCATTGAGAAGAAAAATAATGCAGAGACTCTTACAGATGAAGAGGAAAAGACAAGAAGAGGAAAATGATGAATGAAAAGATGACTGACATGAAAGATGAAAAAAATTGCTCTCTAAACTACAGACAGTTTTTGTTCCAAGAAAAACAACCCAAACAGATGAAAACCCACAGGTAGAGGTCAAATTCTCCAGATAAAATTAAATCGAATTAGAACTTGATATTTTAAAATGCATACATAGAACTATATTGACAACTAAAAAAATCAGTCTCATAAATAATTGTAAAAAAACAAAAGCTAAAATTACAAGACACCTTGTAAAGTACCAGCAATGACTGCATGACATTTTAAACCTGTAGTGTGAGTCTAAAGCCACCCTCAAAATCAGGTGCATCATTGTGCTAGGTTCTCATCACTGTGACTAAATTACTGAAAGGCTTATTTTCAGGTTTCAGTCCATGGTTGTTGGCTGGCTCTATTGCCTTGGGCCTGAGGTAAGGCAGAACATGGAGGCAAAAGGGCTTGGTGGAGGAGAGCTGCTTAGCCCATGGCATTCAGGAAGCAGAGAGGTGGTGAGGAAGAGGGGCCAGGTTCAAGATATAGTCCCTGAGGGCACACTCTTAATGACCTACTTTCTCCAACATGCCTCACCTACCCATAGTTTCCACCTTCTCCTAGGAGTCCATTAAAATTATTAAAACGTCAAATGGATTAATCCATTGATGAGGTTCTAGCACTCATGATTCAAATACTTTCAAGAAACCCCACCTCCAGATATTGCTGTATTGGGAACCAAGACTTCAAAACATGACCTTCTGGGCAACATTCTAGATCTAAACCATCACAATCATTAATCAGAAAAGAATAAAAATAAATAAGGCAATTAAGTCAAAATAAAGAAATTAAGAGAAGAATGTAAAGAAATAATAAAGCTGCAATCCATAATTCACAAAAGGTGGAAAAAGCAAAATTGATAAATGTAATATATAGACCTTCAAAAATTAATAAGATAAACCAAATTCAGTCAGGTTTGACCAAGGGAAAAGAAAGTGAAACTTATATATTAGTACTGAGAAAAGGTTACATAATCACAACTATAGAACAAAGTAAGTAATGCATGATTTTGTTCATTTTAAATTCTTAATGAAATTGACACTTCTCTTGAAAAATATAAATGGCCCAAAGAAAATAATTACACATTAAATTATCAATAAAAGAAATTGAAGTTTTTTCAAATTACCTACAACAAAGACTATGGGGAAAGCGGTGTTATACATGTTCTTTCAAATTTTCAAGTTATGGATAATTTCTGTACTTCATAACATTCTAGAACATAGAAAAACATGGAAATTATCAATTCATTTACATAGCTATTTTAATCCTGACACCAAAACCTGGTGATGAAGCTATATATAAACTTAGCTCACGCATATTTGTGAAAACTTTCATAGAAAATGCCAACAAACAAAATCCAACACCACATTAAAAGAAAAAAACATGTCAGAGCTTTTAGGTTTTACTTTGGGAGTAACTTACAATGTATATCTATTTATATTGTATTATACTAAACACTTCAGTGAGTGTTAACAAAGCATTTGACCACATTCAACATCCTTGACTGATTTTAAAAAGTAGAAATAAAAGGAAATGTAGAAATAAAAGGAAATTGTAGAAATAAAAGGAAATTGCTATAGCAAAATGAAAAATAACTAAATAACCAACAGCTAATAGTAAAAAACTATTCAGCCACAGTTATGAATCCAAAAATTCCCTAATAGCAAATTATTAAAAAATTAAATGATATTGGTTTGTACAATACATTTATGATTACTTAGTAACTTTAACCTTTTAAAAATAAAATATAAATAAGAAATATTTTTTAAAAATATATAAAAATAACAATATAATGACAACAATGTAGCAACAATAAATACCAGAATAAATTTCACAAATAAATGCAGGACAGAGATAGAGAAATAATCATGAATCTTAACAGATTTCTTTAAAACCTTGATCTAATGGAGAACCACAGATGAAGAATCAGCGCTGTAACATGCTATTTTTCCACAAACTATTTATAGACTCATCCAAACCTAGTGGGAGTTGAGGGAAAATTGAACAAAAACTCTAAAGTTCACCTGGAAAGATAAACGAGTGATAATAACAAGTGATTTTTTTTTCAAAACAAGAGAAAAGTAGTCTTGCCCTACCGGATAATTATCATGCTAATAAACTACAACAATTAATTAATGAGTGAACAGAACCAAATAGATGTCACAAAGACTGCCACTGGCACAGAGAGAGTAGAAACTGGAATAGAGGTGACACAGTGAATGTGTGGGTAAAGATTATTCCACAAACAATGCAAGAATCAACTGTCAAATCTGTTAATCCATTTCCATCTTCATCACACACTAAAGTAATTTTTTAAATTTATTTATTTGTTCTAATCAGTTGTATACGACAGCAGAATGGTCTTCAATTCATTGTCCACAAAAGGAGCACAATTTTTGACTTATCTGGTTCACACTAAAGTAACTTCTAAGTAAACGAGTTTCAACTTTAAAAATATTAAACCATACAAATAGGGGAGAAAGGTAAAAGATTATGTGGAATAAGTACATGATTGAGATCCACAGCCTAAGAATAAAACAATAAAAAATACAAGGGCAAATACAGTTTTAACTAGATAAAAATTAAAATTCAGATACCAAAAATTTGTTTGAGTTTGATAAAAAGATTTCCTTAAAATATATTTAAAGTTCTCATAAATAATTATGAAAGACATTATTATCCCATTGGGAAAAAACGGAAACTGTACATGAGCAAAGCTTTCTCCCAAGGAAAGAAACATAAGTGGTCAATAAACATCTATGAAAATATTTAACCTTACTGATAAAGGTGGAAGGCAAAGTAAAGCAATGAGATACCATCTTTCTGCAATCAAACTGCATTAAAAATATGCAGAAGCTGGGGATTAGCTTAGTGGTAGTGCACTTGCTTCGCATGCATGAGGCAATATGTTCAATCCCCAGCACACACACAAAAAAAGTAAAATAATTATCATATTAACTTCTGGAAAGAGACCACTCAATTGAGCACTCTCAAATATAACTGCTGGGATTTCAAATTTGCTCAAATTCCTGGAAGGTGAAACTACAGTATGCATTAACTTTTACAATGGACATGCCCTTTGACACTGAAATAACACTTCTAAGAATCCAGCCTCAAGAAACTGTCAGAGACTGGCAAGTCTTCTATACAAGAACCTCATCATAATAAGGACTTGAAAAACACCTCAAGATCTCACAGTTATGAAATAATCAAGAACACAATATAATAGTTAAGTCCATGGAATGTGGATAGTTAAATCCACAGGATGTGGAATTCAAATTCTATGTGGCCCTGTAGAAACCTTGTGACTTTAAGAAATTTGCTTGAACTCTGTGTCTTATTTTTCTTTGCATATAAAATAGAGATAATATGGTATATACCCTACAGGGGTACATACCGTAGGTTCACAGGACATTAAAGCCAAGGTAGGTAACGCATGCAGGCTAAATGCTCAATAAACATCTCTCAAAGTAATGTTAAATAAATTGTGATTTTGTTACAATTAATCAGACATTTAAAAATTATTATTATTAAAGTTCAATGCCATAAAGAAACGTCTAATGCAAGCTAACAAGCATGATCCACTGATTCTTTACATTCCTCCCAGGAAATAGAAGTAGAGGAAATACTTCCTAATTAAGACACTACAAGAGCATTTTTCATATATTTGTTGATTGGTATTTTTATCCTCTTCTGAGAAGTGTCTGTTCAGGTCCTTGGCCCATTTGTTGATTGGGTTATTTGTTTTTTCAGTGCTTAGCTTTTTGAGTTCTTTATATACCCTGGAGATTAGTGCTCTATCTGATGTGTGAGGGGTAAAAATTTGCTCCCAAGATGTAGGCTCTCTATTCACCTCACAGATTGTTACTTTTGCTGAGAATAAACTTTTTAGTTTGAGTCCATCCCATTTCTTGATTCTTGGTTTTAATTCTTGCGCTATCGGAGTCTTATTAAGGAAGTTGGGGCCTGATCCCACATGATGAAGATTAAGGTCTACTTTCTCTTCTATTAGACTCAGAGTCTCTGGTTTAATTCCTAGGTCCTTGATCCATTTTGAGTTAAGTTTTGTGCATGGTGAGAGATAGGGGTTTAATTTCATTTTGTTGCATAGGGATTCCCAGTTTCCCCAGCACCATTTATTGAAGATGCTGTCTTTTCTTGAGTGCATGATTTTGGCACCTTTGTCTAATATAAGATAATTGTGATTTTGTGGGTTAGTCTCTGTGTCCTCTAATCTGTACCATTGGTCTACCAGTCTTTTTTGGTACCAATACCATGTTATTATTGCTCAGTAAGTATAGTTTAAGGTCTGGTATAGCGATGCTTCACTCTTCCTGCTAAAGATTGCTTTAGCTATTCTGGGTCTCTTATTTTTTCCAGATGAATTTCATGATTGCTTTTTCTATTTCTATACTCCATGTATGTATGATATGTCAAGATACATTCTATTGTCATGCATAACTAACAAAAACAAATAAAAAATTAAACTCATGGTTAAAAAATGAACAATAAATCTAGCAACAAAAAAAAGACACTATAAGAAAAGAAAATAGCAGACTGATATGAGATTATGGATGCAAAAGTCCTCAACAAAATACAATCAAATCAAATCCAAGAAATGTGAAATGAAAAACACACTCTGATCATTTGTAACTTATCCAGGGTATGGAAAGATGATTCCATATTCAAAAACCATGTTAACTGTCTGAAGAAGAAAAACCACATGAGCATCTCATTGACACAGGAAAAACATTTGACAGACTTTAATAACTATCACCAATATCCAAAAATCTCAGCAAATTAAGAATAGATATAAACTTCCTCAACCTAATAAACAATATCTATGCAAAACATACAGAAAGCATCATAATTAACAGTGAAGGACTCAATGTTTCTCCCCTAATCAGGAACAAGGCATGAATGACTACTGAAATTCAACATTGTACTGAAAGTCCTAGTCACTGCAAAAAAGTAAGAAAAAAATTACAATTCTAAATCTAAATATTTAAAGCACCTGTATACATAATTACCAAAATTAAAAACAACACAAATATTTTTCAACAGAAAAGTGACTATTTGACCTCCCTGTATAATGGCAAACTCCTCAGACTGAAAAAAAAAAAAAAAAAAAAAGAATGAACTATTGATTCAGGAAATGACTTAGTTGAATATGAGAGACTCAGAACTGAGTAAAAGAAACAAGCCTCAAAAGATTATAGACTAGGATATAAAAATGGTTTTATAACATTTTTAAAAAAACAAAACTGTAGTGACAGAGAACAAACAGATAGGGTCAGGGAGGATTGGAGGGTGTGACCACACAGGGATAGTTCAAGAAAGATTTGGGAGGTGATATATTGTTCTATATATTTTTTAATTTAAAAATTAAATTTTTAACTTAAAATTTTAAAGTAAGATCTATGATATTATATACACTGTAGTATAAATTTTGATAGATATAAGGGAGGAAACTGACCACAATGTTTGGAAAACACTAGATTTGACCTGAATTCATGCCTACATTTAGTAAAAGTAGGTGCAATGAGTTTACTTTCTGCATAGAGCCCCAAACACATCTGTGAATTTAAACCATCAAACTGGAATCCTGTCCAGGAGGTCCTAAGCCATCAGTTTATCAAAACCTAGGTTGTTAAGGTCCTAGGAAGTTTTTGTTTTTTTGGAATTGATGTTCACATCACAGCCCAGAATTATAACAGCAGGTATTGGAAAAAAAAAGTTGAAAACTTGTAAGCTCAAAAGACCCCTGACAAGAAAAAATAATGTCTACTCATTATCACCCAGGTAGAGGAAGGTGAGCCAATGATGTAAACTATGTCCTAAAGCAAGCTGGAAGTGCTGTAACATCCAGTACTTCTGCTTAAACAACACTCTTTTTTTATTTGTTCATTTTAGATATACATGACAGTAGGGTTATGTGGACATACTATATACACATGGAGTATAACTTATTCTAATTCCCATTCTTGTGACTGTAAATGATGTGGAGTTTCACTCAGTCATGTATTCATATATGAACCTAGGAAGGGGTATGTCCCTTTCCTCTGTAGGCCCTAAGTGAGCCTCCACCTCCAATACTCCAGGAAACAAGTGGTGGCGAAAGTAACATTGCCATGCACGTGACTCCGGGGCCTGAATGAACAAACTACCAGAACAAACTGCTTCCACGGAGCATTCATTCAGAAACATCATGCAAATGACAGAAAAAGAAAATCATCCATCATAAAGAAACCGTTAACAGAACACACGTGGCCTTTATCGGGCACTCAGCTGGGGTTACATATCTGAGAGTGATTATAACTATAATTGAAAAAGCTTTCCATGCCCTCATTTTCCAGAGTGCAGATTGGCTTGACACTTCTTTCTCTGGCCCAACTTATAAACAATTTTTTGTGCAGCAGGTAGTAACCTCCAGAGTGGTATTTCCCTTAATTCTTAGATTCCTAATTTCTTCAATTAACTTTATTATTGAAATAGGTGGTGTAAGTTATGGGACTGCACCTTTTGTAGTGAAAAGTACATGGGGTTTGGTCACATGAGAGTAACATGAGGGATCCTTGTTCAGTGTCTTGACTATGGTGGTAGCTACACAAATCTATATAGGCAATAAAATTATATGGAACCTAATGCACACACATGAATAAGTATCTGAATTAGATGGGTGCATGGTATCAATGTCATCATCTGGGGATGATATTGTGCTATAATTTTGCAAAATGTTACAAGTGGAGGAAACCAGGAAAATATATAATAGATGGCTGGGTATTACTTCTTAAATATGCATGTGAATCTCAATAAAAATTTCAATTTAAAAAAGGATATGCTAAAGACTAAGCCTTCCTCCTGCCCCTATTAAGTCCTCCCAAGAGTTAGTCTTTTTTTTTTTTTTTAGCCAAGATTGAACCCAGGGGCACTCAACCACTGAGCCACATCCCAAGCCCTTTTTTTACTTTTTATTTTGGAGACAGAGTCTCACTAAGTTACTGAGGCTGGCTTTGAATTTGTGATTCTCCTGCCTCAGCCTTCTGAGCCAGTAGTTAAAAAAGAAGAGGAAGGTAAGTTAGAATGGAGGAAGTCAGGCAGGCAGGCTGACTTAAATAACTTGGAATGGTCTTTCAATGTCTCCAAATAAATTATTCAGCCCTTTCACACTCACACTCATAGTTGGGAAGGAAAGAGATTTAAAAAAATTTTTTTTTAGTTATACATGGACACAATATCATTATTTTGTTTATTTATTTTTATGTGGTGCTGAGGATCGAACCCAGTGTCTCACACGTGCAAAGCTCTACCACTGAGTCACAACCCCAGCCCAGGAAAGAGATTTTGCTGAACAAATCTCCCCCAACCCAGCTTTCTCTTTTCTTCTCTCCTCTTCCCAGAAGTAACAGGTCTTTCCCTTTAAGACAGAACATTGAGAGAGAGATCCTTCTCTGGGAAATATGACCAACCCCTGATAAAGATGATAAACTAGAGACATGGAGCTTTGCCCAATGAAATGACCCAGTGAGATCACCTTACAGGGACACTCACACTCAACAAGACCCTCCTTTGCTGATTCCAATCATCTTTGCAAAGGCTCCACCAAAGGATGTGTAGCTACCAGATGCCCAAGATCCCCTGACGTTTGAAGAAAGCGCATAACATAAAAAACAGAGCAAAACCACAAGATTAGCAACTTGGAGAATCAGAGTCCAGAGAGGGAAAAAACAGCTTCAGAGATTATGTATACTCTTAGAGATAAAAGAGATGATACCATATTAATGAAGTGGAATGGATGTATTTAAATTAACTTGCAAAAGGAAAAAAAAAAGGGATCTTGAAAATTAAAAATATGATAGCAGAAATTAAGAGCTCAGTGTCAGAGTTGGGAGACATAGTTAAGAAAATCCATAGATATTAGAGGAAAAGGATGAAAGAAATGGATGAAGAAATAAGAAAATTAGAAGCTCAATCCAGGAAGTCAAACATCCAAATAATAAATGATCAAGAAAGAGGGACAGAACTGAGGATGGAGAAAAGGGGAAGTTCCCAGACTTGAGTGACATTTACTTCCCGGCTATCAGAATCTGGTGAAAGATCCAGAAAATAAAGGAAGACAGATCTCTCTCACTCATATAATTGTGAAAAGATTGACATTAGGAGCAAATAGCATATTAAGAGGGTGACTCTACATTGTGCACAACCAGAGATATGAAAAATTGTGCTATATATGTGTAATATGAATTGAAATGCATTCTGCTGTCATATATAACAAATTAGAATTTTAAAAAAATCAAATAACACACATGCTCTTAAGAGGGGGAAAACACATTTCAAAACCAAAAACTAGGACAGCAACAGACTTCTCAAATGCATCTGGAAGGTGGAAGACATCCATGAAATGCCTTCAAATTCCCAAGGAAAATGTGTTCAGCCTAATTTTTTGACACAGCCTAACTACTGAGTAAGCGTGGCAGTAGAACGAATATATTTTCAAACACATGAAGTCTCTCTAGCCTTGACTTTCCACACTCCCTATTGTAAAAGACATCTGGAATGTGTGGTCCCCAAAAATGCACACCACAAATGCAGGAATAAGCATATATATATATATATATATATAT
>NW_026000026.1:43395487-43404265 GCF_001458135.2 Marmota marmota marmota | reverse complement strand
ATTTAAGTACATTTATATATATATATATATATATATATATATATATATATATATATATATATTTCTGGGAAGCAGGGCTTTTAACATAAGGGACAGCTGAAAGAAATTGCAGGATGGAGTTGAAGGGGGATGGCAAGAGGACAGTTGGACAGCAAGCTTAACCAACAACCTGTCCATAGAACAGTCCAGGACAACCTGGGAAATACTTATTCTAAAAGAAAACTTTTTTGAGTAATAGTTTTAATTAATGATATTGTTTGTATTTATTAAGAGGAAACTGGAAGGGCTGGGAATGTAGCTCAAAGTGTTCACTAGCGCGTACAAGGCCCCAGGTTCCATCCCCTGCACTGCAATAAATAAATAAATAAGGGAGATTGATCAAGGCCAGTGGAGAAAAGTTTGGATTTCAAAAACTAAGCAGACAAAGATTAATTTACATTCAGCACAGGAAAATTAAGCACAGTGTACTTCCCAGCTCAGTTACAAAGAACATTTATTTCCATGGCTGTGATAAGGTAAATACTGAACATTAATCTAATCCAGTGGTGCTCAGCATTGATTTCATGTTGGTACCAACCGGATCACTTAAAAAAAAAAAAAAAAATCCCAATGCCCAGCTTGCATAAAAGCATTACACCAGAATCTCTAGGGGATCAGACATGGATATGAGTAAGGTTCAAAGTTACCCAGGTAATTATCACTTGCAGGGAAGACTGACAACCATAGATCTCACCAAAGATACAATTTCCACCCTCTTGTACCCTCTTGTACACAAATTCTCCTCTGTGGCTGCAACTACTTTTAATCTTGTTCGTCAACTCTCATCTCTAGATGTTCTACCAACTTGCAAAGTCAAAATATGCAAACTTCATTGTTTCTCATTCTGTCTGGAAAATGGCACTACTGACTTCCTGACAATTTGTCAATCTGTGACACCTCCTTTCACTCCTTACCCACACCGCTTCTCACCCACTTTGTTCTTTCCTGTCCTCTTCAGGTTTAAATTCCGGTGGCAGCCCAGCTTACTAAAGTGAAAACGACTTTTGTTAACATCAAACAATGTAGAAATACACAGGGGAAAATGAAGAGAAATGTTGCGAATGTTGCAAAAGGGAAATTCCCCAAACTAGGTCACAGATGAACTGACTTTATTTGTTCACTCTCTCTTAGGAAGAAAGAGCTATTGACAAGAAAGGAATAATTGCTAAATTTCATGATTTAAATAAGCAACTTACACCAGTTTGGAAAGTTCCAGAAATGGTGTAGGCTTTCCCTTATTCCTTCCAGCTCTCCTCCTAGGCCTCAAGCTCCTGAGTTCAAAGGGTCACGACTGACCTGCTCCATGGTACACAGGAGAATACAGGTTAAGTTTCTACCCACATTTCAGAAATTCACATATGACCATTCTAATCCTGTAGTCATGCTTACAGTTCAAAGAAAACCTAGCCCCACAGCCTCCCTGTTGTATTTAACCACACTTTAATTGTTTGCTAGAAAGAAAACCTATGCCTTTCTAGGCACACATCCCTCGTACATTATTTCAGACCGAAACTAGAAGCACAAGGTTGATTTAAAACCTGTGTTAAAATGGTCTTTCAAGACCCTAGTCCACATTCTTCTCAGTCTTGCTAGCTTACCAAATAAATCTTTCTCCTTGCCCTGACATCTTTTTTTTTTTTTTTTGGTATCTGGGATTGAACTTAGGGGTTCTCAACCACTGAGCCACACCCCAGCCCTGTTTTTGTTTGTTTGTTTGTTTTTGTATTTGATTTAGAGACAGGGTCTCACTGAGTTGCTAAACTCCTCAACCATTGCTAAGACTGGCTGTGAACTCGCAAGCCTCCTGCCTCAGCCTTCCAAGCCTCTGAGTTGTCCTGACATCTATCTTATCCTCAATTTACTGAACCCTTCTAGAGTGGTGAGTAAATGGACACATGTTTTATAACAATTGCTTCTATACATTAATCTCTTTAAATGGCTTCATGTAAGGTTGTTGCCTAAAATCTCATCACCTTATTGCAGTCCCCCATGGTGTCTGGAGTACCAGTTTATTCCCTCATTTGAAGTAAAAGAGAGAAGAAGCTTTACCAGCACTCCATATTATCACATTTTAATTTTTGCCTATCTAATAACTGAAAACTAGCATTTCATTATTTTTAAATTCAGATTTCCCTGTTGATGTTTAAGATTACAATGTTTTACTTATGTCAATTGCCCCTTTGCAACTGCATCTTTATAAACTGCCTGCCTGTATTTACTGTCTGCTTTTCTATGAGTTTGCTTTTTTATTCCCCATTCTTAATCAGTCCAGTTCCTTTTATTTCAAGCTCTAGTTTCTACTGACCACCATGACCTTCCCCATGCCACAGTGTATTTCTCATTTGTGTCTCTCATAATTCTTGAAAACTAGTTGTTGGATGCCTCTCTTTTCACTAAACCAGGAGAATGACAGTCTGGGTGCCCATCTCTGACACCACAGTCACCTCAGCAACTAGCAAAAGGTCTTCCACGGATATAACGAATGAGCCAACAAAAGTCCCTATGTTTCTTGGGGATCCAGGCAGGCACTCCCTCAAAGGGTTCCACTGAAGAGAGTTGTTTAAAAGGACAGTTTACAAGGGTGGGGGAAGGGGCAGTGGTGCCAAGGAGGGATGTGATGTCCCCAGAAGCAGCAACAGTGAAAAGCTTGGCCACCCCTGAAGCAGAAAGAAGAATAAGATGAAAACAGGCAGAACTCTAAGAGACCAATGGCACCCCATCACCACTTGACTCATAGAAAACCCTCCTCCACTTGAGTCCTTAACACTTCACATTCTCAAATCCTACAGGATAAAACCCTGTTTTAAACTATTGCAAACAACAAATAAAAATAATTGCCCAATAAACTACAGAAACAGAAAGCAGGAATAGACCAGGAAAAAAACACTCAAATTACCTTCCTGGCAGCACAACCCATTGCTTTGCAACTCTATGTACATTTTCTAAACTCTCCATACCTCAGTTTCCCCATTATGAAAACTATATACTATTAATACCCCCATGTCGGGATGGGTGGTTCTTGTGCTCAAGGAAAAGAAATCTCCTTACAGAAAAAGAGAGTTTGCCAAAATCCTGTCCTATCCGCCAACTTCCACCAGGCCTTGGAATTCTCAGCAAATAGCTGGTTTTGCAATTCTTTTGGCTTTGCCAACCCTCCAGGGTAAAAAAAATCTTCCCACAAGGATTCAAGGCTTGCAAGTAGAGGAAATCTTTGAGAAAAATCTGGGTTGATGAGCAGCTAAGAAAAGCCAGGAGGAAAGAGACACATCTATATATGTTTGTGCAGAAAATAGAAAAGGTTGAAAAGCAATGTGTTTCTAAAATACTGCTTCTATGAAACCAACCTTCTGTTACTCTCCTTGGTTGACTGAAAAAGGCAGGGTGATTCCTCATCTCCTAGTCACATCCTCCTCAGCCAAGGCTGGAAAGTGAAGCAGCATGAAGTTTTGACACAGGTAGGCTTCAGTTCAAATCCTGCCATTTAACCCATTTACCCAACTGACAGCAGGCAGAAATACCTTTTTCTTTCTTTTTTTTTTTTTTTTTTTGGGGGGGGGGCATGGATTGAACACAGGACCTCATGCATGCTAGGGAAGTAAGATAGATTCCCAGTTCGTTTTTGTTGTTGTTGTTGTTGTTGTTGTTGTTGTTGTTGTTTTAATTTTGAGTCAGAGTCATGCCAAGTAGCCCAGGATGGCCTCCAACTTACAATCCTCCTGTCTTCCTGCCTCAGCCTCCTGAGTAGCTGGGATTACAGGCATGTGCCACCATGCCTGGAAGCACACCACCTTTCTTCAGGTTAGTACTACCCCAGGAAAAATGGGGGATCAGGCATCTAATTTGCAGGATCAGGGTCAGAATTATAAATTATGAAATTAAAGTGTGCACTGGCTAATAGGCTTCTAGCATAAGGTAGCCAGTTTTTATCATAAGCACTACAGTTTAGAAATTAAAAGTACTGAAATTTAACAAACTTTTAAAAACATATTTTCCTTTTTATTTAACAAATATCTTTGAGCTATGATGGAGCAGAGTGACAAAAGTGAGGATAGTTCACAGGGTCCCTGACCTGGAGCTCAGAATCTATTGAAGAAGAATGTTACTCAAATCATGACCAAATATATACATAATTGCCAACTGGGATAAATGCTATGAAGAAAAATACAATGTATTTAGAGAACACAATGGGGGACCTAGTGTTGTCCAAGAAGGTCTTATGGGCCGGAAGTGAAGGAATAACTGGTTGTAGTGATGAACTCAGCAGTCCCCATATAGCAAACCAGCACATGCAAGAGATCTGAGGCTTCACCTCTTGTGAAGCAAAAGAAAAGCCGGAGTGGTAAAGTAAGGAGAGGAAAGGTGAGAGGAGGGGCAATGAAGCTGGAGAGTCTGGCAGCTCTAAGTCCTCTAAGGAATGAGAAGCCACAAAGTCAAAGAGGCAAAGACAGGCTCTCAGATCTGCAATTTAAATTTGCAGCCCAAATCTCCACTGCCACCCATTCTTCAAATGTCACCTCTGGCCCCCACACCAGGTAATAGTTTCATGATCAGGAGAATTTCAAAAAAAATAATATGCATGCAAATATGTGTATGTGCATGTGCATATACATAAATGTATGCATGTATATGTTCTAGTCACCATTGTCCACCTTGGGAAATGTCTACAGTTGCTCCTAAGTTATGACTCTTTCAAATCTCTAGACATTCCAAAGACAGGCACAACTATATCTCCCACCACTCATGTTCTTCTTACAGTATGATCCTATACTTTTCCTTTCAGTGAGTGGTAGTTCTATGTCCCCACTCTTTGAACCTATGCTGACATCTGTCACTGACTTGATCAACAGAAAATAGTGGAAGTGGCAATATGTGGCTTTTGAGGCTAGATATTAAAATGCCATGTACTTCTCCCTTGTTCTCCTGGGATACTCACTATTGGAACCAAGCTGCCATGCTCTGAGGAAGTTCAAACTAAGCCACATGGAGAGGCCACGTGTAGGTCTGGGCCAATAGCCACATCAACCCCCAGACGTGGGCGTGAGACTGCCTTGGATGATTCCAGATCCAGCTGTCAAGTCGCCCAGCCTTGCAATCTTTCCAGCTGAGGCCCCTGACATAATGGAGCAGAAAAAAGCTATCCACACTCTGTCTCTTCCAAATTCCTGATCCAAAGTATCCGTGAAAAAAAAAAAAAAACTGGCTATTTTATATTACTAAGTTTGGGGGTGATTTGTTACACAGCAATAGTAACTGGCACAGAAAAACTCGGTATATCTGTAAAAATATAGACCTGTACATTTGCATGTATAATATATATATATATATATATATATATATATATATATATATATATATATATGTGTGTGTGTGTGTGTGTGTGTGTGTGTGTACATATATTTTTCTTAATCACTATTCACTCACTGAAAACCTTCTAGAGAGGATGTCTACAGTGAGCACTGTTAGAACCCCTTCTAGAAAAAGATGGCTTATCAAAGAAAAATTAAACCCTTTTAAACCACTCAAAATATACAAAGTAATCCATCTTTATTGCAAATATATAAAAAAATTCTTGTAGGCAAATTTAACACCTTACTGGCTTTGAAAAGAGATAAAAAATGAGGTCTTCGTCCACAGCAACTAAATAGGGCACCTGGGACTTGTCTTTCTCCACTGCTGAAGGCTCACATGTCTGAAAAGGGTGCAGATTAAATAGAGCAATGCATATAAGGTATACTTAGTATAGTGCTTGACACTTAAGAGTCCACCAAATTCTAGTTATTGTTGCTTTAGTTGTTGTTAGAATTACGATTTTTATTGATCCCAGCACTAACCTTTTCTGATTTAAATTAAACAACCCTCATGTTCCATCTCCACAGGGGGGAAACAAAACAGTATAGATTCTTTTCTATACTGCAGGTAACCAAATACTGAATCTACTGAAAACCTTTTCAGTCTATAACTAAAACTTTTCAGTATATAACCAAATCTGACTTTGGTTAGAAGACAAGAAAGGGATCTCAGATCCATATGATTAGAAATGTTATGTAACATTACATAAAATAAGTATTACACATCTCTATTTGGTCTGGGAAAATAACTTTCCTTATTATAAGGGAGAAGGAGATCAATATGTGTTAGAAAACAAGCTACTGAAATGTTATCTTGAATAATCACTATACAGCTTTCAATGTAAATAAATAAAAATATTACCTTTAATCATTATAAAAGTACCCCCCTAGGGGATTTTATAAGTATTACAAGCTACACACACATTGTGGGAACAGATACCAGGGAACAGAGGTGAGAACAGAGTCAGTCACTTCAGGTTGGTTTATCCTCTACTCCTCATTGCTGTGTGACTTTAAGCCAATCACTCATCCTCTCTAAATCACAGAGTCTTTAAAATAAGACTAAATTCCAAACTTTTCATCCACACCAAAATAGTTCATATTGGGCTATTAAGAACAGCAGCCCCCATGCTTTCAGAGTAAGAGTCACGTTCCAAATATTTATGTGTGTGCAATGATGATTTCACAAGCAGAAATATCATTTCCAGAGTCACATGCATTAATTAATCTGTTGCAGATTATCTCAAAAAGCACTGTGTCTTGCTGTAAATGCTGCTGTGCATCACATACTGAAATCATCAACGTCAAATGGAAGGAAAGCAATTGGAGATAGAATCCCAACTAGCAGTGCACAGAGGCTGGCCCACATCCTTCTTAACACTCTTGGCTTTTCCCAATTAGAGGCTCAAGTGGTAGGGTGGGGAGTTTTCCTAAACTGGACATTGATGGGAGGGGGTTAAGAGAATATTAATGGTTAAGAAAAGAAAGGGGGGAAGGTAAAAACCAGGGAAAGGGAACATGCTATGGAACTAAATGAGTTGGTGGCACCTAAGCAGAAATTTCACTTCAGGGGAAGCCATTTCAAAAATGACAGTCTAGTCACTAGGTTTTAAGTTTGCAGAGGGTTTGACTTCCTTTTGCCTCTAGATAGCCTGGTTTCCTGGGAGTGGGTGAAGCATACCCCTGCCATTGATCTACTTAACTGTATAGGGTCACAGTCTCCATCCAGGAAAAAAAAAATGTCTTTTATATCCTGGAAAGTGGTGAGAACCCTGTGACTAATGGAGCCCCAACATGGGAAAAAAAATGGCCGGCATGTAACTGACTTGGTAGGGCCCTTGTCAGAGATGTCATGGACTATCCACTGGCTTTTAACTCATAAAAACTGGGTGAGAGTCAGCAGGCTGATGCCTGGCAGGTCTGGATCTGCCCTTGGAGAGAAGTCCTGCTTCCCTCATGTAGGCTCAGCCCCTTCCTGATGTCAGAACCCATGGCTGATGATTTGGGATTCAGAAAGCTTTGGAGTCTTGAGGCTTCGCTGGAAACCAAAACCGCCTCTCTCCGATTACCATATATGATGAAGTCTGAGAGTTCTGGTAAGACCTGAAGGACCCGTCTGGTTTTACCATGAAGCAGGACACAGCCAATTTGAGGGAGATCCCTTTTCTGATTGATGGCATCTTTAAAAATGTTACCATCACTACCAAAATGCCTTTTCTGCACCTCACACCACCTTGTAGCAGAGCTAAGTCTGTCTTAACACCACAGCACATATTTGTAACTCCTTTTTCTTGCAACCATTTATGTGGCTGTTTTTTCCACAAACCCCACCACCTGAAGATCTGGGATATAAAACCATTTTACAACAGCTATTCTTCCAAGCCTTTCCCTCCTTCTTGTTCTTAGCTGCACCCGAATTTGGTTTTAGTGGACAACTGTTCTGAGCACATTTCTCCACAAGCTCCATCTCAGCTCCAGAAAGGCCAAGGACAAAGATAAGACCAAAGTTGTGTGTGAAGGAGCAGACCCAGGGCAGAGCATGGGAAAGGAGTGGACAGAGTGATGAGTGGTCCGGCCGAAATAATTTCTTCCAGAGCAGCAAATCCGCAAAAGAGAGTATGGAGAAGGAATCCATGTCTTCCCGGTGATGGGTCAGTGCAAGAGCATAAGACCATTCCTGAAACCTGGTTGGATGGCTAACACTTTTTTCCCAGCCGAAGTTGCGGGCACCTGTTCAGGAAAGGCGGTGAGGAGCCTTCTAAGCTGGCCGGTCTGCCCGTGCTATATAGAGAACTATATGTTAAGCAGTCTAACCGGCCCCCTTCAAGCCTCCACCAAGCCCGAGTGTACAGGTGGTTACCGGCACAGGTACTGAATCTTACCAGAACAACTTTATTACTGGCCCTGGGAGGCTTTTTTAGAGAAAGAATCCCCACCACCGCCACCACGAGTCCCTCCAGCTCGCAGGAAAGAGGCGCACACAGGCAAAAGGCACAGGTAAAGGTTCCCAGTGCAGCCAGGCTCCCACGCTTGCCGGCCGCTTCTCCACTAAGGCGGTCTTGGCGCTGGGTGACCTCTCCTGTCAAGCCCCTGAGCGGGGTATAGCGGGGTACAGCCCAGCACCCCCGCGCATCAACCCAGCCCGCTCGCCCCCCACGGCTCTGGCCCGGCCGTGCAGCCCTGCCGACCGCAGCAGCCCGGCACCCAGCCCCGGCAGCCCCAGCCGCCGGAGCCGCAGCGCCCACTCGGGGCAAGCAGCGATCACTCACCCTTCTGCTCTCGCAGGCTCGACAGCGACCAGAGCAGCAGCGCCACCGAGGCCAAGAAGCAGAGCTGGCTCAGCAGAAGGTCCCTCCGGCGGCGGCGGCTGCGGCGGCGCGCGCGGTCCTCG
>NW_026000026.1:43374980-43394466 GCF_001458135.2 Marmota marmota marmota | reverse complement strand
AGAGATGCAGCTCGGAGCTGACCAGCACGACGGGGAGGGGGCGCGGGGAGGAAACTGGGCTGGGGATCGAGCCCGGTGCGCAATCCTTCAGCCCTCGAGTGCCAAAGGGAAGCGGGTGGTGTAGGGGAGCCCCTCTCCGACGCACAGGAGCAGGCATCGGAGAGAAATCCACAAAGAAGGATTCCTCTAAAACTTTAGGAGAAACCGAGGGTCCCGTCAGCCCCTTCCCACCCACTGCCCCTAGTAGGAGATACACTATTGCGCTTAGCTTGCCCACACCCGACCACCGATCTCGCCTCCTCCCGCGGGCCTCCCGGGTTCCCCTCTGCCCCCTTGTGGGGATCCCCCTGCGCGTCAGACTCAGGTCCTGGAATAGGCCTCCCCAGAGGCTTGTGGCTCACTAGGGGTGTCCTGGCTCCCCCCTCTGGCCCAGGCTTACACTTCTCTACCTTTAATGTGCTGGACCAAGCCCAGTGCTGGGGCTGTGGGAAGGGGGACCGCTGGCAAGGTCCCTGACAAATGTGCCCTGAGGGTCCTGGTCATCCTGAAGAGGAGGCTCCTGGCCTTCTGAGGGGACATCAGCCTTGGACGTTAGAGCCCTAGTTCCCCTGCTTCCAGTCTTCCTGATCCTACCTACTGGAGGTGTTGATTGCCTTAGAGACTAGAGGGCCCCATAGCACTACAGAAGGTGCCCATTTGGAGAGGATGCCTAGTAATGCCAGGAACAGCCCACTCTCCCTACTTGGGTTTCTTTGGCTTCCTCCCAGGTGCCTCCCTGAGGTGGCCATAGGGTCCTGAGAAGGAGATGTCTTTGTGGGGAAATGTAAACAAAAGGTCTTGTTCAAAAAGGATCACCAGGAAACCAGGTGGACTGAATAGAATCGGAAATCGGGGAATCTAGCCTCCAGGCTTTAGGGAGGTGGGGAAGAAGGAGGAAGCCACTGTGCAGGTTTCCTCTTGCAAATGTGTCCCCACTGTGGTTGATCTTTTATCTCACAGCCTCTCGATGGCCCCTGACACATCCAAAAACAGCAGGGACACAGCAAAGGACTAAGTGGATAGTCCTGGGTGACTTATTTCCATAGAATGGCCATTTCACCCAGCAAGAGTAGAAAACTTTTGCTTTCTGTGTGTATCATTTATTTACTCTGGTTCAGCTTGGCATGGTCTTAGACATGCAGAGCACCTTCCCTGCAATGCCCTTCATGGTTGTCCCTTTGCTTGGGTTACCAGGTACTAAAGAGGATTTAAAAATATGTGAGTTCATCCAGACTGGAGTGTGTGTCTTGTGTTATTGCCATCAAGTGTTTCGAGACATGGAAAAGAAAGTTTAGGAGCCCTGAAGAGTCCAGCTATCTAGGAAAGACACTCAAATCGTGTTTTCTAATGAAAACTCTCAAAAGGTAAGACAAAGAATCTGGAACTAATTGGGTTAGGAAATGAATACCCGCTCTGAGTGAAAATGCCATAGGCAAAAAGAATTGTGTAATCTGGTAATGGGTGGGGTGATAGGAAAGGAGCAAGAGGGAAAAGAGTTGAAACCTGTAACTAGCAATTCCCTGGAAGAGAGAAAACACTCATGTGAACCAGGTGAATCAGAGAAGTGATTTTTTTTTTTCTTTTGTAACAGGACTTGGGAATGGGTGAATTGAACCCAGGGACACTTAACTTCTGAGCTACATCGCCAGCCCTTTTTATTTTCGATTTTGAGATAGGACCTCTCTAAGTTGCTTAGGGCCTCACTAAGTTGCTGAAGCTAGCTTTGAACTTGTGATCCTCCTGCCTCAGCCTCCCAAGTTGATATTCATTTTGACAGATATCAGAGCAAAGGGAGGTAGTAAAGTAAAAGCAGAGAGAAAGATCCCAAAACAGCCAACCATCACCCAGGGAAGACATATGAGGGATTGGGGTCCTCAGTGTGACAGAACCCTAGACCTGGTGGGCTCCTCACTTCACTAGATGATGCCTTCTCTGAAGGAATTTGCCTGCAATCAGAGAAGTCCTTTGTACCCACCCAATCCCCTCTATCAGCCAAGTGTGGAGTGGAGCAGGATCTTGAGTTCCCTATCAGCCCTGGGGAAGAAAGGAGAAAGCCTTAATGGGGGGGGGGGGGCTCCTCTACCAAGGAAAACAGTAATTTTTGCAGTACCTGCCCCTCCCAGTCTTTGGAATATCCCCAGGAGACCAAATTTTGGAAGGAGCAGGAGTCAGAATGAAGAATGTGCTTATGATCTTTCACAATCAGTATCCTCATTGGACTTGAGGTGGCTTTGGCCTTTTATTTCTGGATCTATTTGCTTTTGATCTCCTATTTTGTGTAGACAACCTTAAGCAGAAAATTTCAGTCTCTGATACTCCTGTCTGAGAAGGACTTTGATTGGAAAAAGCAGCATCACCTGCAGAGGTGCAAGGATCCTCCCAAGAAGGACAGGTGTGTTCACAAAGCTCCTTCCCCACTCTGGGCTGGGTGCTGGGCTCACCACAAGCTTCCTCCACAGCTTCCATCAGCATTTTGGTTTTATGTCTAACAGAGACTTTGGACCTGATGTGGGGCATAGAAGTGATTCATTTTTCTCAAAGGCTTTATAACAAAAAACGAAAAGCCCCCCTCCACCACCACTACATTTGCTGTCAGCCCAGGCCAAACTTTCCCTCAGTCAATGATTGGGGCCTTATCTGTGCATAGATAAGATGCATCTCTGACCAGCCATCCCTCACCCACAGTTCCCAGACCTGACAGAGCAGTTTCCACAACAAAGCAAGGTTGTGTCTCCATAACACCAATCTTGCCAGTTGTGTCAAACAGAAAAGCCTCCTGTTTAGAATGGGGAAGAAAGAGGGAGAGAAAAACCATAGAAGTTGCTCAGGAAAGAAAGACCACCCTCCAAGGAATTAGACAGATATATTCACTTTCTTTGATCACATTGAGACCAATATTGGTAGATGGGGGAATCAAAGGAAGAAGGGTCCATGAAATATTCAGATACACTTGACCTCAGATACACTTGAGTGTCCAGGCCTCCTATCACTGCATAATTCAAATGTAGCTTAGCCCACTATGGTGGAACACACCTATAATCTCAGTGATTCATGAGGCTGAGGCAGGAGGATCCCAAGTTTGAGGACAGTCTGGGCAACTTAGCAAGACCGTGTCTCAAATTAAAAATAAAAAAAGAACCTGGGATGTAACTCAGTAGTAGAGTTCCCCTGGGTTCAATCCCCAGGGATACAAGGGGTGGGGGTGGGGGGGGGGAAGGCAGGTAAAACTGCTTCTTCAGATACTCCCTGAGCTGGTAGCACTACAAAGGACCAAAAAAAGAAAGAAAGAAAAAAATCATCCCTCTGTGTGGTGAGTCAATGCTCCACATCATGTCTTTTGAAAGCATCATGTCTACAAGGCAGGCTTCCATTATTTTAGGTGTTCAGTTTACGACTGGAATTCAAAGAAACCACTTATTTTGTAATCATCTCCAATTTTTTTCCCTGCCCAGTTATATGGATTTGATGATTTTTTTTTTTACTTACTCCATGGATATGAGTGTAATTTTTTTTTCCGAGTGAACCATTTCTATATTCAGAGCTTTTAAAGCAATTGTTGAGGTATAATCTACATATAGCAAAATGAACACACAGCTTAAGCCTTTAGCTCAACAAGTTAATGTATGTATATAAGCTTACTGAATAAGTTCCAAATCAGGACTTAGAATATTTCTACCCCACCCCATTTCTCCCAGTCTCCCATGTCTCCCTTGTTCCAGTCCCCTGCCAGGCAAGAATCCCCCACTGCCTCCAAGATAAAACCCCTCTCCCCAACCCTCTCAGCCTAGGTCATTGTTGCCTGTCCTTGAACTTCTGGTAAATGGAGAGTACTTTGGCTCAGATTTTTTTCCGTGAGATCTGTCCAGTGTGCACAGCTGTGACTTGTTCTCTTACTTGCTTTGTAGGTATACAGTTTTTCTTTTCTTTCTTTTTTTCCCCCCCTTACCTGAGGCTTCAGTTCCCTTCCAAGTTTAGTGTAAGCCAAGAATAATCAAACCACTGCATCTGGATCAGAGACAAATGACCTCCCAGATTGGCCAGTTTTGTAGGGAACTTCAATTGAAATTCAAACAGTCATCCGCCGCTTCTCAAACCGGTTTCCCTACATAAGGAGGAGCCCGAGGGTGACTACAGGAGGAAAGGTTAAACTGAAAAACTTGAAGGGTCCACTTTTAAAGATAAGCATACAAGAATTCCTAAGAAGTGCATAAAAGTTTGAGGCAGGTTTTAGTGGGAAAAATCAGTCTGACTGCAGAATCCACTTTAATTCAAGCCCAATTCCTGCAATCTTTTCCATTCCCTTTTTTCTTCTGAAGGAGAAGCAGAACAGTAGAGATATGCACCTAATCCTCCACAGTCATGGAGCATCATCCTTGTAATCCAGAGTTGGTGGACATAAAAACTACAAGGTAGCTTGTCAGAAATACCCATCCCCAAGCCTATCCTGAGCAAATAGGACTTGGGGAACAGGGCAAGGATTACTATTTAACAGCGACCAGGAATTCTTCCTTATTAAAGGTTGAGATCTGCTGTTCTTGAGAAAGGCACAGTTTGGCATGTATTTCTAGTGGATCTTGGAGGGCAAATCTAAAAATGAATAGTATATTACCCAGCTCCTACTAGTCCATATTTTAATTGACTTGTTTTGTTTTTTTGGAAGAAATAAAGACAGAGGGTATGCAAACACACCTTCTAGGTTTGTCTGCATCCTTGGTTCACAAGTTCTATTTAAAATAAACGATGACTCCTATAAAATATAATTTAGAATCATGAAAACAATAGAGATTAAAATGTTAAACCCTCAGAGGGAAAAAATAATTAAGTATTCACAATTTGATCGATTTATTCGTCCTATCAAGATCATTCAGAAAGAAAACATACAGACGCCTTTAATTTTACTTTGTTCATGTAAACATGGACAGACAGGATGCTGAGTGTGTCAGAGGAGCTCAGGGAGGGCCTTGGAGCTTATTTTTGCTAACATGAAAATATTAGGCTTAGAGATTGAATGTTTTAAATCAAGAAAATAGATCTGAAAAAAAAGAAAAGAAAATAGATCTGTAAATTTAAATTTTATTTTTTAATTTCAAAACCTCTTCCTGATAGGCCATAATATATAGCGAAAGTATAAAAAAAAGAAGCTACAATATGAATTATGTGATCCTGTTTTTATAAAACTCAGCAAAATAATCTATGTTTATATATGTATACATGTATATTTATGCATACATATATACATATACTCACATACATTCATATACATGTATATATGATTGACCTCTCTCCCCAAATATATGAATGATCCTGATAAAATGAATAAATGGCTGAAATTGTAAATATTTACTTTTTATCTCTGAGGATTTAAATTTTTACACACACACACACACACACACACTTAGGAGGTTAGCAATGGTTATTCCTAGAGGTGAGATTATAGGATTGGGGGTAGGGAGTAATGAACAAAGAGGGATTTTCACTTTTTATTACTAAATAGTAGTAATAGTTTTTGAAATAATTTTATCCCACAATATGTACTGTTCTTTAGTTTTAAAAGTCAAAATTAAAAGAATTTGTTCATGTGTAAGCAGTTAAGTGGAGTTGACTTAAATTAGAGGAAATGGCATGGTTTGACTTTGACAGGACAGAGAAGGAGCTGGGTTCAGGTCTGCAGGCCTGCCTTCCAATGTGAGCATCTCCCAGCATTTGGTCCTAGGGCTTCTTTCTGAGGGATCCTAGAAAGCCCAGACACTGGCTAGAGGAGAAAATTGGACTTCTGGTTCTAATCTGGTCACAGATCTAAAGTGTAGTCCATTTCCCTTAGTGACAATCCTTCCTCTGTAGGACATTTTGCAGAAATGAAAGTTTCTGAAAATACACAGTTTTCAAAGAAAAGAGATGACAAAATCAGTTGCCTCTTTGCACCAGCCTGTGTTATCTGGATAAGGATAATCACAGCAAACCCATGAATCTGACTGCAGAATCCGCTTTAATTCAAGCCCAGCTCAGCTGTCAACTGTAACAACCTAAAAGTTGTAAACACACGACCTATCACTAAGTCCTCATCACCAGAGACCCGAGGTCAGTGGTATGGCTCCACGTTGTGCAGTGTTGTCTTGATTTCCTTAACTCATTTCACCCGGGGTGTTACCAGATGCCCAGGATTAGAGGATGACTTAGTCTAGAAGGTGTTCACAGGGAGACGCTGTGGTTATGCGCCTCCTGGTGGCAGTGGTAAACATCCTCCTGGGGGATTTCTGTATGCTTAAAAGGTCAACACCTTCCTGCCCTGACTGGTTCACCTACTCTTAGATTGAGCCCCGGATCTCTTTTCTTTCCACAGTTCATCTCAGGTTATATTAAGATGTTATTGAGGGCTGGCGTGGAAGAGCTCAGTGGAAGAGCACTTGCCTAGCATGTGTGAGGCACTGGGTTCAATTCTCAGCACCAGATACAAACAAATAAAGATTCATTAACAACTAAAAAATATTTTTTAAAAAAGAAAGAAAGATGTTATTGAATAACCGGTGTGTCGTATGTAGCACTTCCTGTCTCCAGAGTTTGTTTTGTTGGTGAGATTTTTCTCGAATTTTATTATCAAGCCATACAACCTTCATTTAGATACTGAAATATTTCATTTGTTTAAAATTAAGTCATTTTCATTGAAGGCTTACACCTGTGGTAGACAGGAATCGTCTATATCACTTCCTTTCCATTCAATTAAGTCCTTACTACTTGAAATGTTGTCCCAGGATTAAGAGAGACCAACAGTTAGTGGCATCACCTGAGAGCTTATTAGAAATGCAGAATTGCAGTCTTGCCACAGACCTGCTAAATCAGAATCCTCATTTTTACAAAAGATTCCTATGCATATGAAAGTTGAGAAGCATGCATTTGGTTGATGCTTCCTCATAGATTAGTCCACTAATCAGGACTACATATCTGTTTTGTTTCATATTGCGTTGCTGTAACAAAATGCCCAAGACTGATTAACTTACAAAGAAGATTATTCATTCACAATGGCAGAGGGTCCAAACAACATGGTGGCCAGAATCCTAGTGAGCTCCCCCTGGCTGCGTCACAACATTGTTGAAGTAGCAGAAAAGGAACTGGCTATATGCAGAAGAAGCCAAGTACATGGGATGGCCTCCTTAATAACAAACTTGTCTCACAACTAATCAAGTCCCATAAAAGCTAATGCTCCCAAGAGAAATCATCAATCCATTCATGAGGGCGGTGCCCCCATAGCTTAATTACCTCCCACCAGGCTTTACATCTTAAAAGTTTTACTACCTCAACACCACTGCACTGGGGACAGTTTTCAGCATATGAACCTTTGGGGGACACACTCAACCCATAATACAAGCCAGAGTAATAACTACCCCTATTTATAGCTAATGATAACACTCAAGATTACATAAACTATTTTACTTTTCCATGTCTTGTTTGCATTTAAACACCTCTTAAATATGGAAAATGTAACAAAACTGAATTTTCAGTGTTTAAGCATTTAATCTATAAGCAATAAATTCTGAAGTCCCTAAGGAATAAGAATTTCAGCTACAGCATCATTTAGCAAGGCACTATATTCCACATAATATTCAAAAGAAAACTTTCTACATCAAATTCCACATATATTGTAAACTATGTTAGTTCGACGACATGTGTATAATGCATATCAAGCACAAAATAGGGCATACCCTAAACTTTGAAAAAAGTATCACCAAAATTGGAGGATACAATCCTGCCTTGGCATAATTCCTTTTAAGTTTTTCAAAGTGTTCACCTACTTAGTATGCATTAGCCTAGTAGTCATTAAAATATTATGTCCAAGAAATATCAAAATTTTTAATACAATGAGAAAACTTATTAAAGGAATGAAAAAAGTCCTTTGAGATGTTAAAAATTAGGTGCAATCATTTTCATTGAACTTTTTATTTTGAGCTAATTTTAGACTTATGGGAAGTTGCAAAATAGTACTGAGATTTGCTGCCAGCCCCTCATCAATCTTCTCTTAATGGTATCACTTTGGGTATTTATATTATAAGAATCAGAGCTATGAAATTATTATAGGTGCAATACTAATTTGCAGTCCTGATTTAAATGTCATAATTTTTTCTTCTAATACTCTTTTTTTTTCTCTTCAAGTATCCAATTAAGAATTCTACATTGCTTTAAATTATTTTTGCTCCTCTGTTTTCTAAAATCTAGGACAATTCTTCAATCTTTCCTGTCTCTTTCATGACTGACACTTTTGAAGCATACTGAGAGTCTATTGCATGGAATGGCCCTTATTAACAGGTTTTCTGATATTCTTATGATTTTTATGAAGTTATGCATTTTTTAATTATTATTCTTATTTGTTCGACTTAGTTGTACATGACATCAGAATGCATTTCAATTCATCGTACACAGATGGAGCACAACATTTCAATTCTCTGGTTATACACGGTGTAGAGATGCGCTGTTCGTGCAATCATACATTTTCTTAGGGTAATGATGTCCATCTTGTTCCATCATCTTTCCAACCCCCTTAACCCCTCCCCACCCTCCCTTTTGCCCAATCCAAAATTCCTCCATTCTTCCCATGTGCTCCCCACCCATCATAGATCAACATCCACTAATAAGAGAAAACATTTTGGTCTTTAGTTTTGGGAGATTGGCTTTGAAGTTATGCATTTTTTTTTTTTTTTTTTTTTTTTTGCAGTGAAATGACACCATGTTTTTCTCTGTGCAACCTTCCAAGGGATTCATGGTGTCAGTACTATTTCTTATAATGGGTGATGATAAACTGGATTACTTGGAATTAATATTTTGGGTAGATACTTAGTAACTACACACATCTTGTTTCTCCTCAAAATTCCACAGTCATTTTAGTATCTATTGATGGATCTTTCTGCAACAGTGATTACCGTGGGACTTAAATGTCTTGTGAAAAGTTACATGCCATTTTCCTGAAGCAGTGAATGACTACTGGAGAAGAGTAAAATGTGTGTAAATAGACTGGAAATTTGAAGAGGAAAGGAGGCAATGTTCAAGCAAAAAAACAATGACCAATGGGGAGAGGAGAGCATATGGCACCCTATAAGTTATATTTCCATCCTATCTTGGTGTTCCAGAGAAGTGCTTCTGTAAGAAGCAGCAGGCAACTTCCAGACCTCCTAGCACCTAACTTCAAGACCTTATTATCTCCCATGGATAAGATTTCCCATGCAAGGATCTGAATCTACCAGCCAATGACTCAGGATTCTAAGACTTGAAGTCATATCTTTAAAAGACCCAGGGTGCTGTTCAGAGTGGAGCAAAACCATATACCTATCTGTATACCAATCTTATCTGCAAGTAAAGTATATAAATCAAGATGAGGCAGTTGTCTATAATAAAATAGACTGCATTTTAATTTATAAACCACCCACATTTTATTAGCATTAGTAAATTCCTTTGATAGACACACAGCTTTTGTCTTTGGTTACTGGAGGTGTTTTACATAAAGAACTCTTTGGTCAGATCTATTGAGGTGTTTTACATGAAGAACTCTTTGGTCAGATCTATTGAGAATTATGCTGTGGGTGGTCTGCAGCTTCAAAATGTCATGGTTCACAGGTGTTTTGTGCATTACACTCTCTTTATATTTAAGAGAAACTTCAGAGGCACTGAAATTACATTAGGATCTCCTTGTTCACACAGCAAACCCCTTTAATTCCCTACCAAGCAACAATCCATGGTTTCCAGAGCACTGGTAAATATTCCACCAAATGCAGAGCTAGAAGGAACCAAGACCTAATTCTGGATTTTCCACAGATGTGCAAGATGAGAAAATGTCACATCTTCCAGATGCCTTCATTTTATTAAGAATACCAGTTTTAAAAATGGGAGTTCATAACCACTTGAATCAAAGTGTGAAATATGATATATCAAGAACTATGTAATGTTTTGAACAACCAACAATTAAAAAAAAAGATGGAAAAAAAAAGAATACCAGTTTTGTACATGTATGAAGACTTGAATGGGTGTCAACATACTTTGTGTACAGAGACATGAAAAATTGTGGTATATAAGTGTATGAAGAATTGTAATGCAAAAAAACCCAAAGTACATATAAAGATATAAATTGGCGTGAACATACTTTATATACAGAGATACGAAAAACTGTGCTCTATATGTGTAATAAGGATTGTAATGCATTCCACTGCGGTCATGAATTTATAAAAAATAAAATAAAATAAATAAAAGATAAAAAAGAATACCAGTTTCTTTTCTCTAAGGTAAAGAATCACCACATCATCATTCACTGTTATTCACAACTATCAGGAAATTTCAACTTTCTGAAAAAGGTAAGTTATTCTCATCGTGGTCATAAGAACAAAAGCTTTGCTCTTTATGAATTTCTCATTTATAACCATATGTGTGATGTGATTACTGAGATGTTCTATATACTCCAAAATCTGACCTAGGCAGCGTTTCACCTGCTATTCAAAGTTCCATGAGCTTCTGCTGATGGTAAAATATGTCCAAAAATCCTCCCCTCTTTAATAGCAATGAAAACATTAGGGACAATATTTTAGAAATTATCAGGATTTCTCTAGGGAATCCACATTTTCAGTATTCCAGAAATCAATTAAAGAATTTCATAATGTGGGGAGCATTTATTCAAAGAACAAATGGCTGAAAACCAGTAAGAGCAGTGGGCTTTGTGGCATTTTTGCTTGCGCTATTCTCACTCCCACTTCCCAGCTCCATGGTAGCCTTGACAACCAATAGCTCACATCTACAGAGCCAAGCCAGAAGCCTAGCAGCCCCTGGAAGAGGCAGATCGTCATGACTGGACATGTCTGATGGTTCCCTGAAAGATTCTTCTTTACCTAACCTGACACAGAGCTCGGCCAATGCAAATAGCCTCTCGCCCCCGTGAGAATTTGTTGGAAATAATCAGCAACAATTGTTTAACATCATGCCGGAGGCAGTGAATAACAGATGGCGCAAACAGTAACCTAACCAAAAATTTGAAAGTAATAACTAGAGAAAGAGATATCCACTGGGAGCTTTGAAAACACCAAAATTTATGGGAATAGAGAAAGTCACATTCACATGTAGGGTTGTGTATATGGCCAGGGCTGTGCATGTGTTAAAGGAGACCCAGAAAAGATCCTAAACTCCCACCTCTGACTGAGGCTGTTTGCAAACAGGAAGAAAAAACTGGGAGCCTTGATTACTCTGGGAAGTGTAGCAGCCCTGATTTCCTGCGAGGAACCCTTCAGCTTCAGAAAGGCAAGGGCATTGATTACTATCATGAAAACATACAAGAGTACAAAACTAACTGGCAGAGGTAAATTCACAGTCAAATTCATAATGCTCCCTGACAATTAGTGGTAAGTAAATCTTTTGAATCTTTAATGTGAAAGTTAAAAGTCAAATAGTCAATAACAGCCATAGCCAAATAAGTTGTTAAGGAATCCACAATATGAAAAGTGTAATTTGTGACAACAAAAATATAAATTGTGGGGGGGGGGGCTAAAAGTCTAGAGTATATATGTATGTGACTGAAGTTAGCTTATTATCAGCTTAACATAGTCTTAATGTAAACCTGTTGGCAACCACAAAGCAAAATCTGTAACAGATATGTGAATGAAAAAAAAAATGAATCAAACTTAGCACCACAGAAAATCACCAAATCATAAGGGCAGGCAATAAAAGAGGAGTCGAGGAACAACGGATTTATAAAACATCCAGAAAGCAACTAACAAAATGGCAGGAGTAAATCCTTACCTGTCAATAAACCTAAATGTAAATGGATCAAACTCTTCAATCAAATGATAGAGAGTGGCTGAACAAATAATATGAAGATCCAACTAAAGGCTGCCTATAGTAGAAACACTTGAGCTTTCAGAACACACAAAGGCTGATACTGAAGGGATAGAAGAAGATATTCTATACAAATAGTAACAAAAGACAGCAGGGATGTCTGTACTTATATCAGATACAATATACTTCAAGTCAAACACTTGTAGAAGAGACAAAGAACGTTATCTTCTACTGATTAAAGGGTCAATTCATCAAGAGGACATAACAATTGTAAATATAGATATACTCAACATCAGAGCTCCTAAATATGTAAAACAAATACCCATGGACATGAAGGAAGAAACAAATAGCAATACAGTAATAGTAGGGGACTTCAGTGCCCACTTTGAGCAACAGATAGATCATCTAGACAGAAAATCAATAAAAAAAATACTGAACTTGAACTGCACTTTAGACTGAATAAATCTAACGAACATATATAGAACATCCCCTCCAAGACCAGAAGAATACACGTCCCTTTCAAGCCTGCATGTAATATTCTCTGGGCCACAAAACAAGTCTAAACAAATTAAAGAATATTGAAATTACATCAAGTGTTATTCTTAACCACAATAATTTTAAACTTGGAATCAATAACAGCAGGAGTCTTAGAAAATTAACAAATATGTGGAAATTGAACAACATACTCCTGAGCAATCAATGGGTCAAAAAAGATCAAAAAGGGGAATTAGAAAAATATCTTGAAACAAATGACAATGGAAACTCAATGTATTAAAACCCATGGATATGGCAAAAGTAGCTCCAAGAGGGAATTTTATCTCAATTAATGCCTACATTAACTCAGAAGAAAGTTTCCAAATAAATAACCTAACATTATGCCTCACAAAACTGAGGAAAAAAAAAACTAAACCCAAAGTTAGTAGAAGAAAGGAAATAATAAAGATCAGAACTGAAATAAATTAAATAGGGAACAGAAAATCCATTTTAAAAAGTCAATAAAACCAAGAAATTGTTCTTCAAAAAATAAATACAATCAGCAAACCCTTAGCTAGACTTAGGTAAGGTGTAATATTTCTGCTGTCTCAAAAATGAAGCATATAATGGAATAATATTAGGAACAACATACATGTGTATGTCACCATGTATCTATCTATCTATCTATCTATCTATCTACATCATTTTGTGCATAAGTAAAATGCGTGACATTATAATACAACAGACAAGAGTGAGGAATTAGGGATATTTTGTTATTATAAGGTACTTACTCTGCCTGTGAAATGAGACCCTGATATTTGAAAGTAGACTTGGACTTAGTTGTAAATGTACATTGCAAACTGTAAGGCAACCACTAGAAGAGGAAAGGAAACGACAGGAAATTAAATCATATAAAAATGCTCAATTGAGACCACAAAAGGCAGAAAAATAGTGGAAGACAAATGCAGGAATAAAGAGCAAAAGCAATGAGTGGAAAATAATACAATATGATAGGATAGATTTTAACCCAACTATATCAATAATCACTTCAAATGTTGATGTCTAAAGATACCAACTGAATGACAGAGGTCTTCAGAGTGGATTTAAAAAAGAAAGAACCAACTATGTGTTGTATACCAGAAACCCAAGACACATATAGTTTAATAGTAAAAGGATAGAGATGTATATACCATGATAACACCAATCAAGAGAAAGCTGGGGAAAATATACACAGTATACCAAATATACCAAATATATGTGTGATATATACCAAATATATCACACACCAATGTACAGGAAGTTTGCAGGGATAGAGAGGCGTATTGCACAATGATGAAGAGGTCAATTATCCAGTAAGTATCACAACCTTTAACATATATGCACCTAATGTGGATGGATGCACCTTACATATCCATAATGCATGTGGATGGGAAGACTCCTCACTGTTAAGATGTCAGTTCTCCCCAGCTTGATCTACGGTTTCAAATCTATCCCAATGTAAATCCCAATAAGTTATTTTGTAACTTTGTATTTTACAAAGGAACAGATTCTCAAACTTCTTTGAAAAGCAAAAGACTCAGAACAACCAAAACAATATCAAAGGACAACAAAGTTGGGGGATTAACAATATCTCACTTTAAGACAATATAATCCTACAGAAATTGAGACTGTGGTATTGGCAAAAGAATCGTCAACTATATCAATACAATGAGACCAGAAATAGATCCACATAAATATAATGCATCCATCTTTGACAAAACAGCAAAGGCAAGTAGATGGAGAAAGAAAAGTCTTTTCAGTAAATGGGATTGGAACAAATGAACATCCACTCTTAAATAAGTGAAACCAGACCCAAATCCTACGTTTCTCACAAAAGTTAACTTGAACTCCACCTTAACTATTTTAGTCCACTTTCTGCTTGCTATACCCAAATGCCACAGACTGGGAAAAATATAAACAATACAAGTTTATTTGGTTCACAGTTCTGGAAGAGATGCCAACAGCATGTCACTGCCATCTATTGAGGACCTCCATGCTGTGCCATCTCATGGCAGAAGACAAGTAAGCATGTGGGAGAGAGAAATCAGGCCAAACTTATCGTTTTTTCAGGACCCCACTCCCACAATAACTAACCCCACTCCCACAACAACAGCTTTAATACATTAATGAGGTCAGAGTCCACATGTCCAAATCACTTTTTAAAGATCTCACCTCAGGACTGTTACAATAGGAATTAAATTTCAACCTAAGTTCTGGAAGGAGACATTCAAAGCCTAGTAGTTACCTAAATATTAAATACAACACTATAAAAATTCCCGGAAGATAACACAGATGAAAAGCCTAGGTAATCCCAGGAATGTTAGTGACTTTTTATATAAAATACCAAAGGCATGATCCATGAAAGAGATAATTAATAAATTGAACTTTATTAAACTGACAGTCTTCTACTCTGCAAATGACAAAAGTAGAAAAGAATGATACAAGAAAACACTGATGGGGAGGACATATCTGACAACAAATTGTTGTCCAAAATACACGAACAATTCTTAAAATTCAAGGAGAGTTATCTAAATTATGTTGTTATATTGTGTATTGTGTGCATGTATGAATATTTAACAACAAATAACATCAGTATGTACAACTATAATGCATCAATAAAAATATGAGGAAAAGAACAAAATAAAATAAGAGTTTATTTTCTCAATAAGAAAATAAACTATCAGATTTTTAAAATGAACAATGAACCTGAAAAGACATTTCACCAAATAAGATATACAGATGGGAAACGTGCAAATGAAAATGTGCTCAACCTCATTTGCCATTAGGGAATTGAAAATTAAAATGACATTCATATATATATATATATATATATATATATATATATTAGAACAACTAAAATCTAAAAATCTTACAATCATAAATACTAACAAAGATATGGAGCAACAAGAACTCCCCTTCATTTGGTGGTGGGAATGCAAAGTGGTACAGCCACTTTGGAAGTCAGTTTAGCAGTTTTATACAAAACTAAACATGGTCTTACCATATGATCCCACAATTGCACAAATTGATATTTACCCACGTGAGTTAAAAACTTACATCCACACAAAAATTGCACATGAAGATTTTATAGAAGCTTTTATTCGTAATTGTCAAAACTTGGAAACAGCCAAGGTATCTCTCAGTACTGGCCACCTATGGACAAACTGACACATCCAGATGAGAAAAGAAATGAGTGATCTAGTTATGAGAAGACACCTTAAGTATAAGTTCCTAAATGAAAGAAGAAGATCTGGAAAAGCTACTTATTGTGTGATGCCAACTGTATGATATGGAGACAGTAAAAGAACTAGAGGTTGCCATGAGTTGAGGGGGGTGGGGATGAATAGGTGGAGCACAGAATATTGGGGGGAGGGTGGACAGTATTTTGTTTGCCACTATAATTGTGGATACAAGTCATTATACATTTGTCAAAACCCATAAAATGTACAACACCAAGGGGGAACCCAAATGTAAACTCTGGACTTTGGATGCTAATGATATATCCATTATAGAGTCATTGAATGTAGCAAATGTACTATTCTGGTGCAAAGCTTTGATGGTGGATGGGGCTGCATGTGGGTGTGTACAGGTGTTATATTGGAACTCTATATATGTTCTCAGTTTTGCTATGGATCTGTAACTGCTCTAAAATATAAGCTTATTTTTTTAAAAAATCACAATGTAATCAGAGGGATCTAAAATAGCCAAAACAAACTTGAAAAAGAACAAACTTGGAGAACTCACACTTCCTAATTTCAAAACTAACTAAAAAGTTACAGTGATCAATACTGTGAGATATTGACACAATGCCAGACATATAGATCAATGCAATATAATTGAGAGTTCAGAAATAAATCCACACATTTACAGTGAATTAATTTTTGATGAGGTGTCCAAGAAAATTCAGTGGGGAAAAGAATATCTTTTGCAACAAATGGGATAGCTATAAATGTACCTAGAAGAGAATGAATTTGAAACTAAACTTCACAGCATATACAAGAATTAATTCAAAATAAATTGAAGAATCAAATACCAAAATGTAAGAGCTAAAAATGATAAAATTCTTGGGGAAAAAGGTCATAATTCTTTCTGAGATTTCTCTAATATGACACTAAATGCACAGCAATACACACACAAAAAAATGATTAATTGAACTTCATCAAAGTGAAAAATAAGTGTGTTTCCAAGGACACTATCAAGAAAGTGAGAAGACAACCTATAGACTGGGGAAAAGCCATATAACAAATAAGAGACTAGTGACCATTATAAATAAAGAGAATTCTTGTACTTCAACAAAAGAACCCCCTAAATGGATACATTTTAATAGAGAGTTCTTCCAAAGAATATTCTCATTGCCAATAAATATAAGTAAAAATGCTTACTTTCATTAACTGTTAGGGAAATGCAAGTCAAACCCACAATGTGATACAATTTCACTCCCACAAGTATTTCTCTAATTAAAAAATAGACAATAGTAAGTGATGGTAAAGATGTGGAAAAAAATGGAAATCTCTCATAATACTGGTGGTAATGTTAAATGGTGTGTTGTTTTTGGAAAAGTTCAGTCGTTCCTCAAAATGTTAAGCATAAAGTTATCATGTGACTCAAATTTCAATCCTAGGTAGATATAAAATATTATACATGAATGCTCATAGAAGCACTATTTATAATTACCAAAAATGTAGAACTAACTTAATCATAGATGAGCTGACAAAAAATGTGGTATATCCAAAAGTAATGAAATATTAATATTTGCTGCAACACACATGAACATTGAAAACATTATCCGAGGTGAAAGAAGCCAGAAACAAAAGGCCACATATTGTATGATCCAATTTACATAAAATGTCCAGGAAATGCAGATCTGTACAGACAGAGAGACTTATAGTTGCCTGAGGCTTGGAGATGAAGCAAATGGGAAGTGAATGCTAGTAAGTCAGAGGTTTCTTTTTGAAGTCTAGAACTCGGTAGTGATGATGTCCTGTATACTAGAAATCACTGAATTGTACATTTACTAAGCTGGATTTTTGGGTATGCAAATTTTACCTCAATTTAAAATTGAATAAAAATATATAGTGCAGAGGAGGAAAAAGTTCTGAGGATAAGATCAGGATCCATCAATGATGACATCATGACAGTTCTTTAAGTTCTTTCCTACAAGACGACCTCACAAATGAAACCCCTTCCTAATAACAATCTTCCAATATCTGGGTAACTACATCTCAGACGACTGCAGTCCCAGGTGGCCCTCCCCAAGTGGAGAGCACTGTGGGGATGGAGCTACCACACAATTATGGTGACCAGCCTGCCTTTGGATTAACTAGTCTGGCTGGTTTTTCCACTCTAAGAATCAAATTGTTCTTACTAAAATGGAAACCAACATTTCCTACTAAAAATGAAAGGAAATAGCCAACTTGTTTTTAGTTTTGAAGATATAACATGAAAATACATTTATTTGCCTAGGAGAATTGTAGCCTCTGGGATAGGAGTCCCATGTGTTTCTTCTTTGCTAGGAGAGCAATAAAACTTCTTTTTCCTTTTTCTCCAAACTATGTCCTCATTATTGGTTTGGTATCTGGGACCAGGACCAAACTTTCTGTAACAAACTGGCACCTCAGATGGGACCTGAGATCAGGATTGGCTCTCTGAGCAGCCCCACTTGGCATGCTGAGGAAGCAAGGTAGTGGCAAACTTGTTGAGAGTCAGCTGCAGGAGAGTTAGGAGACGGATGAGTTTGCCTCCAGTCAAACCACAGGAGCTATTCCTGTGAGTAAAGGGAGGGACTGAGGGACTATCCCCGCAGCTATGGAAGCTCCTTTTGCTTCAGGGAGCTCCTTTTCTCCCTGAACAATACATATTGCTCTTTCTTGGTCCACTTTAAGGAAAAGAAAACTGAATACTGTAAAGTTATGACATCCTTAGCCATCTGGTGAGTCCCATGGAGTGCACATCAGGATCCTTGATGCTACACATCAGTTTCCTCTTTGTGAGGACATCATTAGCACAGCTGGTATAGGAGTCACTGTTAAGCAGGACTTGGGAACCTAGTGATTTTACTCCCTTCTGGTCTGTTTTAGATTCTCATCTCTTTGTTGGCCTTGGGTTCAGGAATTCCTTCTGGTTGTCTGTTTGGGTTTTGGTTTGTATCTATTATTGCCCCTTTTAAGACATAGGCAATGATGTGCTGATCTAATAGGGCAGTCTCTTGGGAAATATCTTGGCTGAAAGGGTATAAGCCTGTCTAAGAAAATCGTGTTGTTTTACTATAATGATCTGGCCATTGAGTGGCTTTCTGAAATATTACATAATCTTGCTCTTGGAGTTGGTCTGTCAGAGGTGAAGTAGAAGAAATTCTTTATGTGCAGGTTTGTCTGTTTTAAAGCTTCCCTTCTATCAGCCATGGTTTGGGGATCTTCTTTGCTTCTCTGTCTCTGGGTTTTTTGTTTTTTTTTTAAGTGATAATGATTTTTATTATTAAAGTCTGGAGAATCTATGAAAAGAATTTCATAACTTTGTTTAGTGACACTTATTTTTCATTAGTCAAAAAATGGAAAGTTTAGTTAAGCTTGTCAGTTCACATGATGTAATATATATTTAATGACTAGTAATGTATATCAAGAATATAGAAAAAAATTTTTGTAGTCATTAAATTGATAGCATCTTATTTTAAAATAAAACTTTTTTCTAGCTAATGAAAGTCATATTGTGGTACAAGCATTGAGGCTTAATACAATGTCAAAGTTTACGTTTGCTGATTGTATCCGGTTTGATGCACTGATTAAAGATGTCTTTCCTGGAATTGACTTTAAAGAAGTAGAATATGATGAACTAAGTGCTGCATTACAGCAAGTCTTTGAAGAGGCCAATTATGAAATCATACAGAATCAGGTAACTGTCAAGAATATTTTATAATATATTAATAGCTTTTCTTAGTTAGCCCCTTATTTACTATTCTTATCATACATCTTCCAACTTATCTTTCATCTTTCAACCTTAACATCACTTGCCTCAGGGAAACCTGTTTTTGAAGTCCTGATAAGTCTTTTTTTTTTTTTTTTTTAACTCAACCATGCAGCCACATCCCCAGCCCTATTTTGTATATTATCTAGAGACAGGGTCTCACTGAGTTGCTTAG
>NW_026000026.1:43286631-43371498 GCF_001458135.2 Marmota marmota marmota | reverse complement strand
TCTGCCTCTCAGCAGGCCGCTGCTCCTCTTCTGCCGGTGGGTCGCAGGCCCACCTACCTTGCAGGAGTGATTGGAAGCTCTCTTCAGCCGTGGGCCACTGGGCCTTTTCTGCTGGTGGTCACCGTTCCGCCTACCTGGTAGTCGTGTGGGGTGGGGGGCGGCTCTGCCCCTCAGCAGGCCACTGGGCCTGCTCTGTGGATGGTCACAGTTCTGACTACCTTGCTGCGCAGGGGGAGGGGGCGGCTCTGCCTCTCAGCAGGCCGCTGCTCCTCTTCTCTTTGTTTTGTTTTGTGGTTGTTGTTGTTGTTGTTGTTTTGTTTTGTTTTTGTATCTCATTACTGGCCCTTTAAGACATGGGTAATGCTCCATTGATCTTATAGGTAGTCTCTTGGGAAAGATCTTGGCTAAATGGGCCACCTGTAGTTATGAGACTGTCTAAAAGAAAGAAGTTTTACTGTAACGCCATCTGGCCTTTGAATGGTTATTCTGGACTGCTATACAATTTTGCAGTTGGAGTTGATCCGTCAGAGGTAAAATAAGTGAAAGAAATTCTGTATGTACAGGCATTTATGCAGTTGCAGTTGGGGTCTGAACAGTCAGTAACTAAGTTGAGAATGCAAAAAGGCATTGTCTGCTGTTTAAGGACAGGACACCAGAAGAAAGGGTTAAGAAAAAAAGATTTAAATTCTTTCAACCCAGCACTGGCAGTCCAAGCCCTGTTTCCTAGACTGGCCCCAGATCATCTTACTGTGGGTCAGCCCCAGGCTGGGAAAATAAAAATCTCAGAAAAGCTGCCTGCCCTGTAGAAAAACGGATAAAGAGGAGCTGGCCTTGGCCCTGCCTTCCAGCCCCTTTTGCCCATGGTGTGGAGGTTGCTAGCCACTAAGGATTAGGCAGTAGGTTCCAGAAGTGTTTAGGACCGGGGGACAGGAATGGTCTTCCCTTTAAGATCTGACTGAATACTCATCTGACCAGGGGATATCCATCACTGGGACAGAGCAATTCTTGCTGTGACAGTATCCCATCAAACTAAATGTGTGGGGAGACTGGCAAAATAAACAACAATCACCCAGCAAAGAAAAAAAAGAAAAGAAAGGAAAGCCAACCTGTGTATTGTTGGCAGTCTCTGCAAAGGATCTGCAAGAAAGTCTGAAGAAAAGGATGGAAAGGGCCTTCTCCATTAGAGCTTGTGGGTACAATCGACAGTGGAGAACTCTCATAAAGTTGATGGTGTTGTGATAATAATAATAAGGGACATAGGTCAGGCTCAAAAATATCCTGTGTTCCAACCCCTTGAATGCAACCTGGGAGAAAAAAAATTAAGGCACAATTTTTTGGTTTGTTTTTGTTTTTTGTTTTGTTTTGTTGATTTGTTTTCTGTGTCAGATACTCTGATCCCTCTCCTAGAATTAGATTTGTTATGTAAATTAAATGCACAGATAACATTCATGAGAACTGTTTCAGAATATGAATTTAAGAAAGGATCTGAAACTAGAAAAGAGATATAAGAAAGTTGTTGGTATGGAAATATATTTTAGTACACAAAATCAGAAGGTAAAAGAAATGTTCCTAGATGAGAAAGTATTTTGTATGGTAAAGTAAGATTCTTGGGCTAAAGCTCAAGATGAAAGAAAAGACAGAACTGAGGATGTAAACAAGTTGTAGGCTGTCTAAGTAAACTGCAGAAGGTTTGTGGAAGGTAAATCTCAAGAAGTTTTTGTATTTGATTATATTGGCTATAATTAGCACAATTAGTCAAGGTTATTGAAATTTTAATGATTTGATATGAAGCAAAGTCTGAAACATTGATCTGCTCTTATCTATTGAGATAATTTTCTTCTGGTCTATTAGGTTTTATTATGTAGGGGAACTAAGTCTTAAAAGAATTAGGATTTGTACCTATTTAAAAGTCTTTAAAATGATCACTTAGTAACTGGTTAAATAAACAACTGTTATCTTCAGTTATTACAATGTAGTTGATACCCTAAATATATGTGACTAGAAATATGTATACACCTGAGAACTGTTTGTCTGAGCCTTGTTTAAGTGTCATGTAAAATTTCATAAAAGGAAAGTTTATGTAGGTTTACCAGCAAGGTAACCAATGTGCTGTCTTTTACACATTGTATCTGACATAGAAGGGCCACAATGCCATTCAAAATTTTGGCTTATATCTGTTTGCTTTAACTAGAACTATTTCTGATTATTAACACTGTTTTCTTTATAAATGTGTAAGAGATTTAAGATTATTTTTTTATTTTTTTTCTAGTACTGCTAACCCATGCAGACTTGTGATTATTGTTACCTTATACATGGATTCTAAATTTTACTTTAAAAGTTAGACGTAGTTAATATAAGGGCATCCGTGTAATTGTGATGCTAATAATTATTGGCTTTTTTGTATATTAGATGTATTCATGTTCTTCAAGTCTACAAGCATTTTAAAATGTAAAGTTTAGGAGAGCATTTTACCAAGTTGGTGTTCTTCAAATGAAAATTGTAGCAATCACTTCTTTCAGATTTATATAGAAACAACAAACTTGGTTGATATTTATGTTATTCAGTATTTTGTAACTGAATAAGATAATGTTATCAAGAAATTATATACAAAATTTTGTGTTACTCTTTACACTTGATGGGAATTTAAATGTATTTTTAGGAAGTAATAGGAAAAGCCTGAATTGTTCAAAGGTTGACAATGTTGAATATGAAAACATTCTGCCTCTTTTCCCACAAAAAGGAAGTTAAAAACTCTCTTAGTTTTGCTGCTTGATTGGTATTTCAGATGTAATGTTGTATTATGTTAACAGATATTCAGATAGGCTCAGGAAATGATACATGAGAATTTTGTACAATAACATGTTCTTTAAAAACAGACAAAGATAAGCTTCAGAAATAAAACACTTAAGATTTGTCAAAAGTTAAGGCTCTGCCTCTTGTCCTTCTCCATGGTAGGATGGCTCCTAAGTAGGCTAGAATGAAACTTATTTAAAGTGTTTGAGTTCCAAAGACATATTTTCTATTGTTGTTGTAAAAGAGTGCTATGATCTCAAAATAAACAGGGGATATAATAAAATCTTAGGTAAAGGTTTGAGTAAATAGAAAAAGATATTTAGGTTTGTAAATGAGTTTTTAAAAGAAAAACTTATATGTAATTGAGTTGATAGATATAAGGATCTTTGTAGGGGCTAAATAGTTACCAAAGAAACATTAGTGTTCATTTTATATTTTCCCTATAAAATGTTGTAACTGTTGCTTGTTAGTGTTTTGCAGAACTACTACTCCTAACCAAACAACCTGAGCTAATTTAAGACAATAAGTCATCACCTACAGAATGGTTAGGACATAATGATGACTTCCAATACTAATACTGACCTCAGTTAAATGAAGGGATAACTGTAAAATTATGGACATTGAAGTTATATCCACTTACTTCCAACTTAAGACTGATGAGGGAGGCCTGGTAGGTGTTTAAAATAAAAACTTGGAGACCAAAGTCAAGGAAGTAAAAACGACCAAGAAAAAGGCAGTCAATGTTTTACCCTTGCCCTATAAGGACAGTGAGGACCTAGGGAATGATAGAACCTATCCAAGGGCCCTGCAACTCCAGTGAGTAACCTGACGACCCAATCAGGGGGATCAAGAGAACCCTAGAGAACAGGAAGTCCACCCATGCACATTTTGCAAAGATGAGGATCATTTGAGAGGGAAATGTCCCTGATGCTTCAAAAGGAAGCCACGAATGGTCTGCAAGACTATGTCCCATTCTGGCAGATAGCACCACTGGTAGAGGAAAGCTAAAGGATCCAAGAGGCTTATCACACATTCTCAAGAGTAAGCTCTGAGTAATCTCAGCTGACCCAAGAGTAAATAAGAACAGGTCAATTTTGACCAACTTGATCTTAAACACCTGAAGGAGAGTATAACCAAAGCACAATCACACATGGATTTTGAGAGCCACAGCCAGGTCAAGATGGTGCCTGGCATTTTGCCAGAAGGGGCGGTTCCTGCTGCCTTGGGTGCCCGCTATTTTTGAGCTCTCGCGGAGTTCCGAGAGAGTTCACGTGAGTTGGTTGAGCTCTCACAGAGTTCCTAGAGAGTTGGTGTGAGTTAGTTGAGTTCCGGTTGAGCTCCCGCGGAGTTCCTGGAGGGGCGCGTGGGTGGCGTTCGTGTGAGTTCCAAAATGAAGTTAGTTCCTGCTTGAATCTACAAGTGGCTCGACCTCCCAGTTATTTGTGCCCAGCCAGACTGTGGCACATGGACATTTAAAAGGAAAGGCAATGCTTTTTAAAATGTAACTTACAATGTACACTTATGTCAGCCCTACTAAAGAAAGTAAATCTGAAGGCTATAAAGAAAGCATTCTTGTGTGGAAGAATAATAATAACAAAGCACTCTGGAGTCACAAGTTTGTCCTGAATTAATTTGAGCCTAATGTCATAGATCTACAAACCTTCCTAATATCCTACCTAGGTAAACTCAATCTATTTTTCACAGGTGTGATATTCTAGCCCCAATATTTATCCCTCAGATTGGTCTTAAGATGCAATTTGGCACACACAAGGCCTAACTAACCTTATCAAGAGATCCCTAAATGGCACAGATGAAGGGCTCCCTCCACTAAGCATAGAGGGAATGCTAATGAGAAAGCTATTTTATAGAAATCAGATGACATTAGATATTTTAACTACTGCTCTAGGGAACACCTGTGCCATTATAAAAACTAAATGTTGTATATGTTTCTAACAACTCTGCTAGCGTATCTAAAGCCTTCAATGGCCTCTGCTCACAAATCAATGGCATGTTGAATCCTACCTTCAGATTTAATGAGTTACTATCTTCATGGTTTTTAGAGCTAGGCTGAAAAACTATTTGCTTTTGTTTTATTGTCTACAAAAACATAATGCTTTGCTGTCTTATTTATTGTTGTCCTACTGTGATCCCTGTCCTATGTATGCCTTGTCCAGCCACTGCCAACCTCACCATGGACCTCTGTACTGCCCTGATGCTGAACACCCTTAATGGTCCATGCCCCACATGATAGAGAACAAGGACTTTGAGTCATTTCCCCCAACTCTTAGGAAGCAGCTTGGGGGATGTCGTTGCCCATTTTTCCATAGAAATGGAATGTAGAAATTGACAGTGGGAAATGTGACAATGGTCTACTTCATGCTTTGACTATAGCCCTTGCTGCTCTGCCATTGTGATAATTTTAGAAAGGCCATGTTTCTTTCTCTTCTTCTCTTCCTCCCCCTCCCTAATCTCCACAGAAACCAGATTGTCTTTCTTCCCTGTCCTACGCAGAGTTATCTGTCCTTGAATTTTGAGACAGGATCTCACTAAATTGCTTAGGGTCTTGCCAAGCTATAGAGGCTGCCAACAAACTTGTAATCCTCCTGCCTCAGCCTCCAAGTCCTTAGGCACCTGGCTCATGAACACATACCCAGCACAGGAACCAAAGTAATTCAGAATCCCAGGATGACACCAAAAGATCTAATCTCCCAAATTTAATAAGCAAATTACAACTCTGGATAGATAACACCCGGAATGTAGCATTTGAATCACCTCCTTTTAAAAAATCCTGCTCCCCCTGATGGGGGGGAATCACAACCTCAGAGACAGGAGTTTCCTGTGTTTCTCCTTAGCTAGCAAAGCAATAAAAGTTTATTTTTCTTTTTACTCAAAAATAATTAAATCAGAAAAAAGAAAGAAAATGCATTTATTTGCCTAAATCTAAGTCTTTATCACATTCCATATGTATACCTATCTATTTGTAACATATAAGTATAGTTATATGAAAAACAATACAGTGGTGCAATTGTAGAGCAGTCAGGAGTTGGCCTGCCTTGTATTGAATCCCAGCCTCACCACATACTGGCTGTGTGCATCTGGGCCTGTCCTCAACCTCTCATAGCCTCCAGTTTCTCATCTGTAAAATGGGATAATAATAGAAACTCTTCATACAGTTTTGAAGATTCAATAAAAGATGTAAAACATTAGAATATAGTCTAACATTTAAAGAGTGGTATTAGAGAGCTGAAATTTATTGTTCCATGTGAAAGTTTTCAGTTATATTTGTAATAATGTACCAATTATTTCTTTCCATTTTAAAAAGTTATTTTTTTTCCATTTTATTATGCTTTATTAGTGCATTATAATTGTACAAAATAATGGATTCATTATGACATATTCATACATGCATATAACATGATCTGTTCCTTTTCATTCCCCAGGACTTCTCTTTTCTGTTCCCTCTACCTCCCCCTGATTTCCTTCGACTCCTCTGATTGTCTCCCTTCTATTTATTTTTTTTTAAATTAGAATCCACCAATTCTAAAAATAAAATAGTGATCCATGCTGGTTATTAAATTGTAAATTTTTCAAAGGAATTCAGTTTATTCACTTACTAGCTGTGTGACCCTGGGAAAGTTGCTTAACCTTTCTTCAACTCCATTCGTTCACATATAAAATGAGAATAATATTAGCATTTACTTCCTTGAGTTGCTGTGAAGAGAATTAGGCCAATGCATGAAAAATACTTAAAACATACCTTCCACATAGGTACTCAGTGTATATTGGTTATTACTAATGATATTTATATCATGTTTTATTTTTATAACAAGATAAGGAGTGTTTTTTAAAATGAACACTATTTTATAGCGTCATCAGTTTTCTGGGAGCCCCCCATCATCCCTTGATACTAAAGTCATTCTTTACTGAGGTGTGCCTTCTGTCATCTGGTCAGTTTTCCATCCTTGGCGGTGAACTTGACACTTTCTGGCCGGTCTTCATTTGTCAACAGTCTTTGTTTGCCAAAATCCCTTTCCTTGACCTCTTAAAATCCTGCATCTCTGGTTATGTTTAGAGTTTTGCTTGGCAACTGAATCATACAGAATGTACATCAAATTGTTGGGAGTTTACAAAAATGAGTCAATTAGCCCAAATTCAGACTCAGAAGTTAGTTGGATACACAAAGGTACATGCTAATTTTCAATGGTGGGGGATGTTGAAGGGGAAACATAATTTTTTTAATCAGTCATTTCACTCATGGGTATTTTCAGGTTGAGATCATTTCTGCTGTCCTAGCCAATTCACAAAGCAGAGTATGAACACACAGATAGCCAGAGCTCCTTTTACCTCCTCGCTTATCTTCTTCGCCCTCAAGGTAATATTAGATGGGAGGGGCACAACATAACACATCTGGCCAAATTTAGTATGAGAATGCAAAAACCAGTATTTGGCTGAAATCGGAGCAGGAAACAAAAATCACCATAATTAGGATGAACTTCTGCCATACAAAAGTAAACCTGAAATGCTATCAGGAAGAAATTTGGATTTCGTTATAATGCTACTAATTAGAATGTTGAAGTGGTCACATTTTACCTTTGATAGTATACTGATAGAACATCACCTCCCTGTACTATGCATCAGTGATATGAAAAACTGATGCTTATTGCTAACTGAAAAGTAAAAATTTTAAAATAAATAAATAAATAAAATCACCTGTCTCTAGCAGTGTATGTGATATCACCACAGTTATTAGGTTTTCTTGCCCTTTCAATTCCTGAATTTAAAGGTTTCATCGATGGTAATAAAAATTTTACTGAAACAATCTAACAATCTGCCTTAAGAATATACATTTTAAATATTTTCAAAGGCAGATTTAAGGTGGTGACTATATATGGATACAGATAAAGATACAAATATGGATGTCAGTGTTACTTTTTTACATGCACTTACTACATCACAAAATTACTAGAGAAAAATGTGTCCTTCAGCATAAAAGGAGAAACATGGTTACAGTGATATTTTTGACTTTCAAGACAACAAAATTGTCTTTGACTTTCCATTAGCATCTTCCATTTCAGTAGGTTGTTTGACCTAGAATAACATGAAAACCACTATGACAGGTATCATGTTAAAATAAACAACTTGCACTTTTAAGATTTATCATTTGGGTAATTTTTCAGCAGTTTCCAGCAAGTTAACTATTTTCTCTGTAGGTAACCATTGTTAGTGATCCCTTCTAGGTTAGTTTTGCATAAAGCAAGATGCAAAACACTTTTGTGTTTTGCCTTTTTAATTTAATTTTATTTTTTTTGTCCAAGCAGCCATTTAAGCATGTAATACCTGTCTGTATCTACTCTAAATGTCTTATGCCAGCATTCTGCCAGCAGGTGCAAAATCTCTTCTATTTCATAGTCTGTCTATTGCTTAAGGAGAATGATAAACATGGCTCACAATTTGTCTCTAGTAATTTTCTCTCATTACCCTCAGCTTTATTACTTTTTGAACATACAACTGGAAGATGCGCATAAAACTTGGCATGTTTGTGAGCTTCTCATTCACTCTTAGCCTTCGTAATGGATGTTTCATTGTCAAATGTGTAGATCTTTCCTGTACTGAATTTTCATTCTGAGTGTTTCTTAAGCAAATTAATATGTACTTAGCTACAAAGAAACCAAAAAGCCCCTTTGTAAGCCACATTATTTATCACAGGGAGAAAGGATCTCTGGTTATTTTGCATATACAAATGCCTGATTCAAGATATAGAAGTAAGACATTAAATTATATTATTAACCTTTTTGACTATGGCAGTACAATTTAGTAGCATATTTTTGTTATACATTTCTAGAAGGAATTTTGCATATAGGATCCATAGCTTCATTTAAAACTTTGGAGAACACTTGTAATCTAAAGCAAATATTTTGACATTTTTATTTAAAACATCAACTTCTATTAACTTAAAACTATAAGTTCTGCCATTATGAATTTGTATTAGTAAGAACGAAATAATTGTTCCTACACAACTTCCAAAGTATGTCTTTGTTTTTTATTATATTTGCACTGAAGTTGTTTTATCACAAAGGTTTTAGATTTTTTTTCTTTCCTGTGGATTTTTCATGTGAGAAAGTTGAAGATCTGCTTTAAATTTTTCTTCATAAGATATGAAGAAGTCCTATGTAAGACTTTAAAAAAAAGACTTATAGATTAAGTGGCATTAGATAACTAAAAATTATTACAGTTCTTAAAGTGTTACTTTAATTATATAGAGGCTCATAGACTAAAATGTTTTTGCTAATTACAATTATCTTATATTAGACAAAGACACCAAAAACATGCATTAGAGAAAAGACAGCCTCTTCAACAAATGGTGCTGGGAAAACTGGAAATCCATATGCAACAAAATGAAGTTAAACCCTATCTTTCACCATGTACAAAACTTAACTCAAAGTGGATCAGGACCTAGGAATTAAACCAGAGACTCTCCATCTAATAGAAGAAAAAGTAGGCCCTCATCTTCATCATGTGGGATTAGGTCCCAAGTTCCTTAATAAGACTCCTATAGCATAAGAATAAAACCAAGAATCAATAAATGGTATGGACTCAAACTAAAAAGTTTCCTCTTAGCAAAAGAAATAATCTGTGAGATGAATAGAGAGCCTACATCTTGGGAGCAAATTTTTACCCCTCACACATCGGATACAGCACTAATCTCTAATGTACAAAAACTCAAAAAGCTAAACACTAAAAAAAAAACAAATAACCCAATCAATAAATGGGCCAAGGACATGAGCAGACACTTCTCAGAAAATGATATTCAATAAATCAACAAATACATGAAAAAATGTTCATCATCTCTAGCAATTAGAGAAGTTCAAATCAAAACTACTCTAAGAAACCATCTCACTCCAGTCAGAATGGCAGCTATTATGAAGACAAACAACCATAAGTGTTGGTGAGGATGTGGGGAAAAGGGCACACTCATACATTGCTGGTGGGACAGCAAATTGGTGCAGCTAATATGGAAAGCAGTATGAAGATTCCTTGGAAAGCTTGGAATGGAACCACCATTTGACCCAGCTATCCCTCTCCTGGGTCCATACCCTAAGGACTTAAAAACAGCATACTACAGGGACACAGCCACAGCTATGTTCATAGCAGCACAATTCACAATAGCTAAACTGTAGAGCCAACCTAAATGCCCTTCAGTAGATGAATGGATTAAAAATGTGGCATATGTATACAATGGAGTATTACTCAGCAATAAAAGAGAATAAAATCATGGCATTTGCAGGTAAATGGATTCAGTTGGAGAAGATAATGCTAAGTGAAGTTAGCCAATCCCAAAAAACAAATGGTGAATGTTTTCTCTGATAAAAGGTGACTGACTTATAGTTGGGTAGGGAGAGGGAGCATGGGAGGAACAGACGAACTCTAGATAGGGCAGATGGGTGGGAAGGGAAGGGAAGGGGCAGGGTTTAGCAATGATGGAGGAATGTGATGGACATCATTATCCAAAGTACATGTATGAAGACATGAATTTGTGTGAACATACTTTATATACAAACATATGAAAAATTGTTCTATACGTGTAATAAGAATTGTGATGCATTCCTCTGTCAGGTATTTAAAAAATAAAACCAATTAAAAAAAGATTTGCAAATACATTAACAACAACTGATAATTACTGTATGTGAAAGCACATGCATTTCCAGCAAACTGTTACCAGAACTTTCTTCTGTGCTGTTTTTCTTATTTGTACAAAAGAGAAGACCTCAGCCAATTAATTTAATTTGTTTGTTACAGTGTTCTGATGGCTGTGGATAAAGAACAATAAAGAAAGTAATTTTAAAAAAAATGTTATTGCTTTCCCTGTTTTACCCTACATTACTGTTATGGGCTGAACTTTGCTTCATATTCATCGCCAGTTCATAAGTTGAGCCCTAATGCCGATGTGACTGTATTTGCAGATAGGAGGTGATTAATGGTAGATATGATCTAAAAGGCAGGGTCCTAATGTAACAAGACTGGGGTCATTGTAAGAAAAGGAAGAGACACCAGAGTGCACACACAAATGAAAGGCCGCTTGAGGACACAATGAGAAACTGGCTCTTGCAATCCAGGAAAAGAGGAACCACCCAAAACCAACCCTGCTGGGGCTTTGTTCTTGAACTTTTAGCCCCTAGAATAGTGAAAAAGGAGCTTCTACTGTTGAATCCACTCATCTGTGGTATTCTGTTACCACAGCTCAAGTAGCAATTATTATTTGAATTTTCATAATCATTCATTTGCTCAGAAAGGATTAGATGGTCGATCTCTAGTGAAGTTATTTAACAAATAGCCTCTCTTTTAAAAATTAATCATAATAGTGATCAATCTCTTTCCCTGGTAAAATATCTGAAAATGCCATTTACTCTTATACATAAGTCTAATGATTTAATCATCATTAATCAGTACAGCCCTTTGCTCTTGCAATAATAAATATGCATTTATACTTCAATTAATAAAATTTCGACATTTAAAGTTTTATTTTATTCAAAGTTACATATAGAATTCTAATCTATGTTTGGAAATGAATATCCAGACATTAAAGAAATATGAAGAACATGCTTCATTCCTATCATTGGCATGTTTCTGGTTAGATATAAGGGTAACTTATGTGACCACATGATCATTAATATAAGGTTGAAAATAGAGTGGTAGAATAGGTGAATTAGACTATTTGCATTTCAAGACTGAGACCTGGCAAAATCAAATAACAGGAACACAATATTGAGGCCAAAACTAAACTTTGATACATCTGTAAATTTGGTGCCAACATTTCCTCTTAGACCCAATTAAACTCACAATACCTAAATGAGCACTTGAGTCTCGGAATCTGTTTGAGAAAGTAATGTCATTCAAAAAGTACTTTAAATTTATGATCTGAAAATGTTTCCAGTTTTACTGGCTTGTCTGTAATCAAATGCAGACAGTACCTGAACTTTCTGTACCAGATAAGAGGTATGGATGAATTCCTTCCCTCCCCCAAGAGTTTATTCTCCACAACTTTCACTCACAGTGTACCTGCCCCTCAAACTAAAGCTGCCAGTCTGAGTGCCTTGGACACTTAGAGGGAGCTCATCATTTTAGTGATAGAATCAGATCATTCCACTAAAATTAAATAACTTGTCACTGAGGAAATACCCTTTCCTGAAACAGCACATACTGGTAAGTATGTCATGAAAACTATGCATTTTTTGGTAAGTTGTACTATCTTTTTCATTTTCAGTTGAAAATGTTTGTAAATTCATCCTCAGGCTTCTCTTTTGATTAACGTATTATTTAGAAGTATGTTTTTTCAATTAATTTTTTATTTGTTTTAATTAGTTACATAGAGTGCATTTATGCACTTTGATATATCATACATAAATGGGATATAATTTCTCATTTTCTGAGTGTACAAGTTGCAGAATCATATTGGTCATGTAGGCACATATATACATAAAGTAATGATGTCTGTTTCATTCTACTTAGAGGTATGTTTTTAATAGCCAAATATTTCAGAATTTCTCAGCCATCTTTGCTGTAATTTTCAGTTTCAATCTATTATGGTCTTAGAATATATTAGATATGATTTCTACTCTTTTAAATTTGTTAAGTGTAATTAATGATTGAGAATGTGGTCAGTCTTGGTGAAGGTGTCATGTGAGCTTGAGAAAATGTATATTCTGCTCTTGTTGGATGGAGTATTCTATATATATCAAGTTGATTGACAGTGCTATTCAGATCAACTGTATCCTTTCTGATTTTCTGCCTGTTCCAACCATCAGTTACTGAATGATGAATGTTCAATTCATCAACTACAATAGTAATTTTATGTATTTATCCTTGGATTCTGTTACTGTTCACTTTATGTTATTTTTTGATGTTCTGTTGATAGGTGCATACCCACAAAGATTGTCTGTGTAGGGGAATTCACCCCTTTAACATTTTGAAATAACTTTCTTTATCTTTGTATTGTTTCTTGTCCTAAAGTCATCTTTGAATGAAATTAATGTAGTTCCTTTGATTTTCTTGATTAGTGTTAGCATGGTATATCTCTTTACTTTTAACCTATTTTAATCTTTATATTTAAAGAGGGCTTCCAGTAGACAATACATACTTGAGTATAATTTTTAAATCTAGTCTGATAACTTTTGTCTTTTAACTAGTAAGTTTAGCACATTCACATGTATTAATTGTTAATAGAATTAGATTAATATCTACCATATTTGTAATTGCTTTCTTTTTCTTTCCCCTCTTTTTCTGCCTTCTCTCGTTGTTAATGAGTATTTTGTATGATTCAGTTTTCTTATGTCATGGCTATATTTGGTTTAGCAATTTTAGTGCTTGCATTAGAATTGTAACTACAACTTATCTAAATCCACCATCAAATAACACAGTACCACTTCACACATCATACTGCTTCTTACTCTGTATTTCAAATTCTTTTATCCCATCATTTGTGATGTCATTATTCACTGCATATATCTATGCTATAATTATCCAGTCTGTTGTCACTATTATTAAGCAGTTATCTTTTAGATCAATTAATAATGATAAAAATAATTTTTATCTTATTTTCATTTATCTCTTACCCATTTCTTTCTTTCATTTCTTTCTGTAGATTCAAGTTACTGACCTACATAATTTTCATTCTCCATAAAGAATTTTTTAAAAACACGTTACTTGCTGGAAGATGTACTGGAGATGAATTCCCTCTGTTTCTATGTTACTGAGAAAAAAAATGGTTATTTGCTTTTCATATTTGAAAGATAATTTCACTGGATATTGAATTTTTTTCCTTTCAGTGTTTTAAATGTTTTACTCTGCTCTCTGCTTGTTTGCATGATTTCTGATGAGAAGTACTTTGTAATTCTTTGTTCCTCTATAGATGATGTGTTTAAAAAATCTTCTACCATTATTATTTCCAATATTCCTTCTGCTCCTTTCTCTTTATTCCCTTTCTGGTATTTCAATTGTGTGTACTTATACCTTCTGAAAATCTCCTGTAGTTCTAGGATATTTTGTTCTGCTTTTTAAATTTGTGTGTGTGTGTGCCACAGTCTGGCTGGGCACAAAATCACGAGCCACTCAAGCAGGAACAAACTTTATTTCCAAAACTCCCGTGAATGCCATGCACATGGCTTTCTCCCGGGACACACTACACCAACAGGCAATCCCTCCTCCGGAATTCCCTCCTACCGCATTTCCCCAACCAATGGGAACTCTCCGGGAGTCCCAGGAGAGCTCCAAAGTAGCAGGCCAAGGCGGACAGCAGGGGTCTAATCTCCAATTGAATGCACATCTTAACATAATCATTATCATCTCAATGGCTTGCTGGTGTCACCTTTCAACCAAAAATGCCATGCATCATTCCTACTTGGCTATGGCTCTCAGCGTGTGTGTGTGTGTGTGTGTGTGTGTGTGTGTGTGTGTGTGTGATTTTTGCATGTCAATTTGGGAGTCCTCACCCTCTCTGGGTTGAGTATTTATTTCTATTATTTTGCTTTTGATTTTTTTAAGAGTTTCCATCTATCTGCTTATATTACCCATTTTCATGTTATATTCTTTTTATAGCCCTTAACATATGAATCAGAATTATTTTAAATTCCTTGACTGATCATTTCAAAATCCATGTCAGATCTGAGTCTGGTTCTGGTGATTTTTTTTTTCTCTTCAGTTTGTATTTTCCTTGTCCTTTAGCATATACTATATATTTTTTTTTTTATTAAAAGCCAGATGTGTCATGTTGGATAATAAGAATGGCAGTAAAAGCCCTTAGTGTTAGATTTCATGTTAACTTTTTCTGGGAGTTGGGCTGTATCTGTTTGCTGGAAGAATAGATGTCAGAAGTTTTAAATTTATCTCTTTGCCCTTTATTTTCTGTTACCTTTGGGCTCCTTAAGTAAACTTGTGCCTTTCAATTCTTTCAACTCTAATAGACAAAAAAAGAAGACATGCAAGAATGCATGGGCCAAGTAAGCAGAAAGATGAAAATTTTAAGAAAAAAGAGTGAAATCATAAAAATTAGGATAAAAATAAATTAAATAGATGATATAAATGAGAAAGAATATGCACAATGTATAAAGATATAAGATATAACAAAAATAACATAGAGAGGGTAGAGTCATTTAGAAACAGAGTTTTTATATTCTATTTAAACTAAATTGGTAAAAATTCAAATTGGATTGTTATAAATTTAGGATGTTAAATGTAATCCCCATGGTAACCATAAAGAGAATATTTAATGAACACATGCAAATAAAATTAGAAAGGAATCAAAATAGTTCATTGCAAAAACAACAAATTGTAAAAGAAGGCAGTAACAGAGGAAATTAGGAACAAAAAAGTATAACACATAAATCCTTCCATTTCAGTAAGTACTTTAAATGTAAGTGAATTAAACTTTACAATTAAAAGGCAGTGATTAGCAGAACAGATTTTTTTTTAAAAAATGATCCATTTATATGTTATCTATAAGGACTCACTTTTGCTCCAAAGATGCAAATAGGTTGAAAGTGAAAGAATAGAAAAAAAGACACTCCAAACAAATAGTAATCAAAAGTGACTATACTAATATGACCAAATAGACTTTAAGTCAAAGCTATTTCAAGAAGAAAAGCAAGGTTATGATATATTGAGGAAAAATAAGTTCATCAAGAAGATATAACAATTAAAAACCTATATGCACTTAACACTAGGATCCCAAAATATATGATGCAATCATTGACAGAATTCAAGAGAAATAGAGAAGTCTATAATAGTAGCCAAAGACATCAATATACTACTTTCAATTCTAGGTAGAATATCTAAACAGGTCAATAACAAAATGGAGTGTTTGAACAACATTATAAACCACCTACACACAACTAGAGCACGCCATCAAACAACAAATTCTTTGCAAGAACACATGGAACACTCTCCAGGACAGAAAATATGTTAGACCACCAAATACCTCAAAAAATTAGAAAGATTGAAATCTTACAGAGTATCTCCTCTGAACAGAATGGAAGACAGCTAGAAATTTAAAAACAGAAGGAAAACTGGAAAATTTACAAATAGTTGGAAAGTAAATAGCATTCTTAACCAAAAGAAGTGTATACACACACACACGCGCGAGAGAGAGAGAAAGAGAAAGAGAGGAGGGAGGGAGAGAGAAAACTAGAAAATACTTGGAGATGAATAAAATGAAAGTACATTATAAAATTTGGAGTACACAATAAAGGTAACAGAAAATTTTCTTACTGGACCATTTATAGCACTAAATGCCTACATTGTAAAGGGAAATAGATCTCAAACTTTACACCTGGAGAAATGTTTCTTAGTTGTTTTTTTTTTTTCTAGGAAAAAAAAACAACAAACTAAATTAAAAGCTAAGAAACAATTACACCTTACGTTTTTATAATTATTTCAAAATAAATCCTAATGTTATGTATAACTAAAATAACCAAGAAAAATACATAGAAAATTTTTAAGAAAAAACTGAAATCATAAAAATTAGAATAAAAATAAATCAAATAGATAATATAAATGAAAAAGAATCCATAAAAACAAGACTCCATTTTTGGCAGGGGTGCCAGGAATTGAACTCAGGGGCACTCGGCCACTGAGCCACATCCCCAGCCTTATTTTGTGTTTTATTTAGAGACAGTCTCACTGAGTTGCTTAGCACCTCCCTGTTGCTGAGGCTGGCTTTGAACTTGTGATCCTCCTCTCTCAGCCTCCAGAGCTGCTGGGATTACAGGTGTGCGCCACCTTGGCCTGCAAGCCTCCATTTTTGGGATCAATAAAATCGACCAAACTTTAGCTCAGCTGACAGAGACAAAAAGAGAAAAGTTGCAAGTAGCTAAAATATGAAATGAAATGAGGACATTACTATCGACCTTACAAAAACAAAAAGGATCATAAAGAATAGTCTGAACAAAATTGTACACATAAAAGTCATATAACCTAGAGCAAATGGAAACATTTCTAGAAACGTACAAATTACCTAAACCAAATCAAAGAGAAATAGAAAGTCTCATCAGACCTAGAGCAAGTAGAGAGATTGGGGATTGGGGGTAGCTCAGCAGTACAGAGCTTGCACAGCATGTACATGGCCCTGGGTTTGATCTCTAGCACCATAAAAGAAAAGAATAAAAAAGGGGAAAAAGAGAAAGAGAGAGAGATTGAATCAGTAATGAAAAACTTCCCAGCAAAGAAAAATCCAGGGCCAGCTAGCTTTGTTAGTAAATTCTACCAAATAGTTAAAGAAGAGTTGACAATAATCCTTCTAAAACTCTTCCAAAAAGTCAGATTCCTCCCTCACACCAAGCACAAAAATTGCTTTAAAAATGATTAAAAAATGAAATATTTAATATTTAGCTAAAATCAAACATACTATTAGAATAAAACAGGACAAAGTATATGACATTGAATTTGATAATGGCTCTTTGAGTATGTCATCAAAAACACAGACAGAAAAGAAAAAATGAATCAGTTGGACTTACTGAAATTAAAATATTTTATAAGGAAAAAGGCATTATCAAGAGAGTGAAATAACTCACCGAGTGGAAGAAAATAGAAATCTCAAGTCAACATTGGAGGGGGAAAATTGATTTTTAAAAAATGATTGCTTTTCAAAGAATATACAGATAGTGATTAATATTGGGTGTTACAATTTCTAATGTGACTGCTAAACAAATGAAAATGGAGTACATACTTTTCAATCTATTAGGATGAAAAAAAATGAAGTAAAACAGAAAGAGAGCAAAGAGCAGAAACAGAAAAGTGAGACAAATGAAGAGTAAGAAACAAGGTGAGAGAAAACAATCCCCATGATCATTAATCAATGTAAACGATCCTTCCAGGGAAAATGTTTTCATACTGTTTTATGTTTTAATCCAGTTATTTGTCACATAAGAAATATATCTAAAACAGCAAAAACAAAGACAGTTTGAAAGTTTAAAAAAAATGGAAAAGAGATAAGACCAGGCAAATACTAACCCAAAGATAGCAGGTTGGGTGTATTCCTCTTAGACAAAATGAGTTTGGAGCTGAAGTGTTACAACATACAGGTAAAGATATCAATTTACCAGAAAGATATTACAAGTTGAAACTTGTAATAGTCTGAAACATAACAACAAATTTAATATTTTTTCCATTATCCATTCTCACAAAGATTTTTACCTTTACCTCTCCTCTGTGATAATTGTTCTACCACATATACCAAAAACTGAAAAGATGAGATTTGAACAAGACACTTATCACACTTGGTCTATGAATGGTGTGTATTTACTAGATAACCAGAAGTCAAAAAAGAAGTGAAAATTAGAAAAAAAAAAAAAAGCTTAATAAACATTAATGAAATGTTGCTTATTAAAACTCTTGGGTCATTTCAAAAGTGACAGAATGGCATTTACACATTCGTGACTTTAAAAAACATGTATTTCTTAAGTAAAAATGATGAAAAGAAATGAGCAAAGGAGTGGAGAAGCTCAGTGGTAGAGCACTTGCCTGGCATATGCAAGACCCTGAGTTGTTCCCCAGCACCACAAGAAAAAAAAAAAAAAGAAAAGAAAGAGCAAATCATCTAATTTAATAAGTTGGAAAAGCACCATGAAATTTAGTGATATAGAAGGAGATAAATAACTAAAGAACAAAAATGAAATGAAAAGTAAAAATATAATCAAAACAATTTATGTCAGAAGAAGTTTTTTTTTTGACAGATTAACAAAATTTACAACCCTGTGGCAAGATTGATCATAAAGAAAGAAAAGTGGGAGAGAGACAGAGCTAACAACTTATATCAGTAACAACTTATATCAGTAATAGAAAAGGGTATTTCACATGAATGCTATAAACATTAAAAGAATTAAAAAGTATTATGACTATGCCAATTAATTTGAATGAAATGAATGCATTTTTAAAAATATATAATTTACTTAAAGAAGAAATAGAAAAATCTGATATTAACTTGCAAATATTAACTTGCAAAACATAACAGTTGATTGTAAGATGTCCGCAAATAAGATATAAGGTTCATTTTTATAGTTGAATTCACCTGTGCACCTAAGGAATAGACAATCCTACTTCTGCACAAACTCAGAACCAAAGAGAAGCATAATCTTGATAGCAAAGCCAGACAAAGAGAGGAGAGAAATAAAAATAAAAATGACAATCTCAGACATGACCAGAGATGCACAAAGCCCTACACAGAACACTTGCACGGTGAATCCAGATGTGAAAACTATATATATATATATGACTAAGGTGGATTTATTCTGGAACACAAGGTTAGACTCATATTAGAAAATCTATTAATGAAATTGCTGAAGTGAGTCCAAATTTATATAGAACTTTCCAAAATAAATAATGCTGAAATCAAATGCTGATGGGATGTGACCTGGGGCACCAAAAACATCATTTATAGAAGAGAAATTATTTAAACAAACAAAAAAAGGAAAAAAAAATCAGACAGGAAAAAGTTTGCTTAATTCAGCTACATGAAATTTAAGAAGTGTTCATAGATGATTCCAATAAATTAAAAGGCAGTCCACATATTGGGAGAAGGTGCTTGCCTCATATATAAGTTGTAAAGAATTTGAATGAAAGATTTACAAACATCTCTTTTAAATTCATGAGAAAAAATAAATAGCATAACCAAAAATATCAGTAAACAAGAATTTTTGAGTGTTTGTCCCTCAAAAATCCATATTGAAAATATTTAGATAAATGTAGGCATCTAGTTTCAGAAGAGTAGGGTTCTTCCCTTCTCCCCCCAAATTCCACCGGTCTCACTACAATAGAAAGTGCATGGGTGGGATTTGACATCTACCAACCACATTGTTTCTTTGGCTGGGTGAAATTCCAGCATGGCCTCCTGATTTATTAGCAGGTACTTCATTTCATGAAGAGCACACAATGCAAACGGTAACTCCCCCTTGTCTCCTTCATCCTCTTTGTTGGCTTTTCCATTTGGTGCGGGTGGATTGGGTACCTAAGGCTCTTTTAACTCAGAACCTCACATTTTGAAGAGTCAGATATGTTTCTTTCTTATCTAGTTTCAGGGTTTCTTATTGAGCGCATGAAGTCCAGATCATTCCTCTTTGTGATTTTGGAATATCGAATCACATGGTCTGTGACTGTCTCTCATGGGCCATGTGTTTCCCCAACTGAACACAACTGTGAGATTCAGAATCACCAAAGAGAATTAGAGTAATGATGATTTGTAACATTTTTCCTTTTCTATTCTCCATATTAAATTTCATTTTATTAAATAGTTTCAATTTTTAAATATTTATTTTTTAGTTGTAGTTGGACACATACCTTTTATCTATCTATTTATTTTTTATGTGGTACTGAGGATCAAACCCAGGGCCTCACATGTGCTGTAAATTGGTTCAACCACTCTGGAAAGCAGTGAGCCACAACCCCAGCCCACATAGTTTCAATTTAAAAAAAAAAAATGCATGTTAAAATTTTAACCCCTAATGTAATGAAATTCAGAGGTGAGGACTTTGAGCAGTGATTAGGTCATGGGGTTGAGCCTTTGTGAATGGGATTAGTGCCCTTGAGTACAAGGAACCAGGGGGATTCTCTTGTTTTCTTTCTGCAATGTAAAAATACAATGAGAAGTCAGCAACCTGAAAAAGGGCCCTCACCAGAACCTGACCATGCTGACACTTTGATCTCAGACTTTCATCTTCAGAACTGTGAGAAATTAATTTGTGTTAGTCATAAGCCACTGACTCTATGGTAGTTTGCTATAAGACCCCAAAACAACTAAGAAAGAGCTAAAAGAAAATGACACATATACATGCAAAAAAAAATTTTTTTTGCTTACTTTAGATTCCATATGCTTTTCTTTTTCTAGATTTCTAAGGTGGAAACTTAGTCATTTCAGATCTTTCTTCTTTTCCAGTACAAGCATTCAGTGTTATAAATTTTCCTCTAAGGATTTGCTGCACCCACAAATTTTGACAAGCTGCATTTTCTTTTTCATGTACATCAAACTATTTTTTTGCTTTCTCTTAAGACTTCTTCTTTGACCCATATGTTATTTAGAATCTCTTTAGTTTGGGGAGACTTCCACCTATTCTGTTTCAGTTATTTCTTTTATTGGTTTCTGGTTTAATTTTACTGTAATCTGAGAGCAGACTTCATACCATTTCTATTATTTTAAATTTATGGAGGTGTACTTTATGTACTTTATGAATATTCCATGTGAGTGTGAGAATGTGTATTCTGCTGTTGTATGCAATAGTCCCTATGAATCAACGAGATCCAGTTGATTTATGATGATGTTCAGTTCACCAACGCCCTTCTTATTTTTTGACTGGTGGATCTGGCAATTACTAATAGAGGGCGTGGAAAACTCCAACTATAATCATGAATTTATCTCACATTATTTGAAACTAGGTTGTTATATATATATATATCTAAATGAAAGATTTTTATGTCTCATCATTAACAAAGACTCTTTATTCCTGATTACTTCTCTTTCTTTGAAGTATGTATTAGCTAAAGTTAATATAGCCATTCCAGCTTTCTTTTTATTGGTGTTAGCATGATATTTCTTTCTCTATCATTTTTAGCCTAGATGATTTTTTAGATAGGTTTCTTTTTTTTAGTTTTTTATTTCTTCTTTTTTGGTTATACAGGACAATTGACGAATATATATATATATATATATATATATATATATATATATATGGAGTATAAAACTGCCCATTCTTTCGGTTGTACTTGATTTGGAATTATACTGGTTGCGTATTCATATATGAACATAGGAAAGTTATGTTCAAGTCATTCTATTGTCTTTCCTATTCCCATCTCTCCTCTCTTCCCTTCATTTCCCTGTGCCTAATCCAATGAACTTCTATTCTTTCCTCCACCCTCCCCGCTTATTGTGTGTTAGCATCCACATTTCAGAGAGAACATTCCACCTTTGGTTTTAGGGGACTGGTTTATTTCATTGAGCTGATACTCTCCAGATCCATCCATTTACCAGAAAATATCATAATTTAATTCTTTCTTATGGCTGAATAATATTCCATTGCGTATGTACCACATTTTCTTTACCCATTCATTTGTTCAAGGGCACCTAGCTTGGTTCCACAGCTTAGCCATTGTGAATTGAGCTGGTATGAACATTGATGTGGCCATATCACTATAGTAGGCTGATTTTAAGTCATTGGGTATATGTCAAGGAGTGGGATACTTGGATTAAATGGTGGTTCCATTCCAAGTTTTCTGAGGAATCTCCATACTACTTTCCAAAGTGGTCGAACCAATTTGCAGTCTCAACAAAAATGTATGAGTATACCTTTTCCCCCACATCCTCACCAATATTTATTGTTACTTGTATTCTTGATAATTGCCATTCTGACTAAATCTCAGTTTAGTTTTAATCTGCATTTCTCTAATTGCTAGAGATGTTGAACAATTTTTCATATATTTGTTGACCAATCACAATTCTTCTGTAAAGTGTCTGTTCTGTTCCTTAGCCCATTTATTGATTGGGTTATTTGCCTTCTAGTGTTAAGTTTTTTGAGTTCTTAATATACATATGTGGAGATTAATGCCCTATCTGAGGTGCAGGTGGCATGGATTTATCTCCCATTCTGTAGACTGTCTCTTCACATTCTTGATTGTTTCCTTTGCTGTGAAGAAGCTTTTTGATTTGATGTAATTCCACCTATCAATTCTTGTTTTAATTTCCTGAACTACTGGAGCCCTGTTCAGAAAACGGTTGCCTGTACCAATATTTTGAAGTGTTTCTGTATGTTTTCGTCAAGTAATTTCCAAATTTCTGTTAATACATTAAAGCCTTTGATCCATTTTAGGTTTATTTTTGTATATGTTAAGAGATAGCAAACTGGTTCCAATCTTCTGCATGTTTTCTAGTACCATTTGCTTGAAGAGCCTATCTTGTCTCCAATATATGTTTTTGGCACTTTTGTCGAGAATTAGATGGCTATAGATGTGTGGGTTTAATTCTGGGTCCTCTTTTCTCTTCCACCGTTCTATTTGCCTATTTTTATGCCAATTCTACACTGTTTTGTGATGATGGCTCTGTAGTATATTTTGAAATCAGGTACTACAATGTCTCCAACATTTTCTTTTTTGCTCAAGAGTACTTTGGTTATTTTAAGATCATTTGTGTTTCCATACAAATATGATTCTGAAAATATGAATTTTAAGGGCTTTTCCCCCTAGTTCTGTATAGAAAGCCATTGGCATTTTGATGAGGATTACATTGAATATGTAGATTACTTCTGGTTACAAAACCATTTTAATAATATTAATTCTCCCAATCCAAGAACATGAAGGGTTTTTCCATCTTCTAGTGTCTTCTTTAATTTCTTTCTTCACTATTTCATAATTTTCATTTTGAAGGTCTTTCACCTCCTTGGTTATAATTATTCCTAAGTATTTTATTTTGGTTTTATTTTGAGGCTATTGTGAATGAGTTCCTTTTATTGATTTCCTTCTTTCAGCGACTTCATTATTGGTTTATAGAAAATCTACTGGTTTTTTATGCTGATATTGTATCCAGCTATCTTGCTGAATTTGTGTATCAGTTCTCAAAGTCTGTTGATAGAATCTTTACAATCTTCTGAGTATAGAATCATATCATTGCTCTGGCTAAAATTTTAAGTAGTATATTTTGAATAACAGTGATGAGAGGGGACACCCTTATCTTTTTCCTAATTTTAGAGGAAATGCTTTTCCCTATTCAGCATGATGTTATTATGTGTTTAATGTACATTGCCTTTATTGTGTTGATATATGATCCTTTGATTCCTATATTTTTCAAGGATTCCTTTAAAATGAAGGAATGCTGAATTTTCTCAAAGGCTTTTTCTTGTGTATTGAGATGGTCATGTGAGCTTTATCCTTGAGTTTATTTAAGTGTTATGTTTATTGATTTGTGTATGTCGAACCATCCTTGACTCTCTAGAATGAATCCATGGTATCTTATCTTTTTAATGTATTATTGAATGTGATTTATCTCAAGGTCCTTGAAAAATAAGAAAAAAAGCAAAACTAAAACCTATAGAAGGAAAGAAATTATGAAGTTGAACTAAATGAATTAGAGACTAAAAGAAAAATACAAAAGGTCAATGAAACGAAGACCTGGTTCTTTGAAAAGATAAACAAGATTGACAAACCCTTAGTCAAACTAACAAAAAAAGAAAAAGAGAGAGGGAGAAGACCCAAATAAACAAAATTAGGAAAAGGGGAATATGACAATAGGTGCCACTGAAATCCAGATGATCATTAGGGACTATTTTCAAAATAAAATGGAATATCTAGAAGGACAAATTTCTAGACACATATGCTCTTCCAGAATTGAACCAAAAGGCTATTTATATAAACATAGCAATAATAAGAAATGAAATTGAATCAGTAATAAAGAGTAATAAAAAAACCCAAGAACAATATAAAAAGTTCAAAACCAGGTAAATCCATGGCTAAATTTTACCAGACTTAAAAAAACAAACAAATAAACCTAATACCAATGCTCCTCAAACTGTTCCATAAAAAGAGAGAAAGAAAGAAAAACAAACAAACAAAGAAATCCTTCCAAATACCTCTGATACAGCTACAAAAGTCAGGTAAGGACACAACAACAACAAAAAAACAGAACTATAGACCAACATCCTTCCTGAATACAGATACAAAAATCCTCAATAACATATTTTCAAATTGAAAGTGCCTTTTAATTGATATATTTAGACCATTGATATTTAAGGTTATTGTTGATATAAGTGGGTTGATATCTACTTCTTTTTGTACTTTTTTAGTGAATGCCCTTGAGTTTTCAATATTTATATTTTTAACTAATTCACATACTCTTTAAAATAATGCTACCACTCCTTTTTAGGTAACAAATCCTACAAGCAAAGCTTGGTAGAACACATATCAACTTTACATTCCCCAAAAGAACATTTGACTCTCTCAACACTAAAGTTAACGGTGTCTTCCCCCAAGAACACCGAGTGAGTTTTTCTTTTTTTTTTTTTTTCGGTACTAGGAATTGAACCCAGGGGTGCTTTAGTACTGAGCCATCTATAGCTCTTTTTATTTTTTATTTTGAGACAAAGTCTCACTAAGTTGCTTACGCCCCCACTAAATTGCCAAGGCTGACTTTGAACTTGCAACACTTCTGCCTGAGCCTCCCGAGCTGCTAGGATTATAGGCTTGTGCCACCATGCCCAGCTTGAGCCCTTGATTTATATGTGCTCAGTTCATGTTGACTTTCTCCTAAGAGTCAAATCAAATCATACTTTTTCTGAGTCAGAGTATGTCTGAGATCTTTAAATCACTTTTTTTTCCTAGGAAGAAAAAAAATGTGTTATTTTCAATGATTACCATTTGAGCCATTTAGCTTAGGATAAAGGCAGAATTCCTTTTAGGAGAAATCCACTCTGAAGTTTAGTTAAATATCATAAGGGGGTGTTTGTTTCAGTTAAATAATATCCCACCAAACTTCATGTCCACCTGGAACTTCTTTGCAGATGTAATTAGTTAGGATGAGGTCATGCTGGAAAGAATCAGTTCTGATCCATTGACCAATGTCCTTATGAAAAGAAAAAAACAAGAACACAGGGAGAACCCCCATGACATAATATGCCCCGTGCTATTGCTTGCACTTATAGAGTGATGTATATTTTCTCTGAGCAGGTTAGGAAGAGTTGATATGGGGAAGGAAGCCTTTTTGCACCTCATACTGAGGGAAATATTCAAAATTAATGGAGCTGGAAAACCTCCATATTTTGAATGGCCTATCTGTCCCTTGGTATTACAAGGGATAACCCAGTATGTCCAAATGCTGGTCTACCTTCTTCTAGTGTAATTGTCTTGTGAGAGGCAGGCAGCAAACTCACACTCCTGTGAGCAAAGAGAGTTGTTTTTATTTTTTAAATGCAGGACAACAATGGAATGCATTATAATCCTTATCATACATATAGAGCACAATTTTTCATATCTCTGTATATAAAGTATGTTCACGCCAATTTATGCCATTATGCATGTACTTTTTTTGCATTACAATTCTTAATACACATATATACCACAATTTTCATATCTCTGTTTGTACATAAGGTATGTTGACACCAAATTCAAGTCTTCATACATGTACTTTGTATAATGATGCCCATCACATTCCACCATCCTTGCTAATCCCCTTCCCCCTCTTTTCCCTTCCAACCCTCTTCCCTATCTAGAATTAATCTAATCCTCCCATGCTCTCCCTCCCTACCCCACTATGAGTCACCCCCCCTTATATCAGAGAAAACATTCAGCATTTGTTTTTTGGGGATTAGCTAACTTCACTTAGCATTATCTTCTCCAACGCCATCCATTTACCTGCAAATGCCATGATTTTGTTCTTTCTTAATGCTGAGTAATACTCCATTGTGTATAAATGCTACATTTTTTTTTATCCATTCATCCATGGAAGGACATCTAGGTTGGCTCCACAGTTTAGCTAATATGAATTGTGCTGCTATAAACATTGATGAGGCTGTCCATGTAGTATGCTGTTTTTAAGTCCTCAAAGAGAGTTTTATCTGGAAGGTTTTCTCACTCTAAGCCACTGGGAATAGGTCTATATTGGAGAGAATTCATTGCCTGTGAAGACAGGCCTTACTAGGGTGTCTAGAAGAATATCTTTATTTTCTGGAATTTAGTGATTGTGTCCAAATGCCAAACTAGAAGCCATTCTCCTCAGGGGGAGGTGAGCTGGCCCCTGGACATTGGCTGCAGGTGGGGAGTCAGACAGGGAAACACCTATCATAACCCCCTGACAATGGAGTTAACTTGAGCTAGATGGCCCTAGGCATAGTAAGAGTGTGGTTATGTGGAATTTTTCATGGCTCACCCTTCCTTTACCCACGAATGCTCACCTTATTGTCATAGAGGTAGAAAAATTGCTTCTCTTCACAAGGACAGTTTAGTATGCAGACTGTTATGTAAGTATTGAAAGGGTGAAAAGACAAGACAAGAATACTGAAGTCATGGACATAGAACCATAGGGAACAGTGACCACCTGTAGGACTGGAGGAGCCCAGGGAAGAAGCTGGAATTGCCAAAACATAGATACTTAAGGAGATGTCCCCTGCAGGCAAAACTCATACCACTGAAGAAAGGAGATCAGGTGTCCATGCTGGTTTCTCTGAGCTCAGAGGAAGGGTCCCTGTGAGGTTGGATAAAGACCTAGGAAAAGGACACCTAGCCAGCTGGTGCTGGCGTCTGGAGATAAGATGTGATAAGGTTGGTTTGTGAATGTTGGAAAAACTACAAACTAGACTCAGCTGTTGCTAGAGCAACAATCTGTTGCTGTCAGTGTGGAGAAGAAGGACAGGAATGGGATTCAAACAAAAAAAGAGCAGGTCTTCCCCATCCAGCCTTGCAGTCTTAGCTAATGCCTCCACTGCTAGAGACCCACAGAGAGCAGCTGGCAGAGCACAAATGAGTTCTAGTCCCAGCCCTCAAAACTGAGTATGGACAGGTGAGCTGGGAACAGAAGGCAATAGCTTCATGACTGGTACAGTCCACCTCTGGCTACTCAGCATCTGCATGTACCCTACCCACATTCCATACCTCAACTAAACAACTCTTTGACTGCACCTGAAAAGGTGCAGCTTCATACCACCCAGACATCTAACTTTCTCCCTGAGATGAGGAGAGTCATCATGTTCATCTCTGAGTAGTTTGAAACCACGTTTCATAGAGCTCAAGGCAGACTGGGTGGGGAAGCTGTGTTGGCATTTGCCATGTGGCCCCTTTGATCTCTAGAGCTTTTAATATACAATTCTGATGTTTTTCTTGGCAATTCTTTTTGTGTTTTTTATTGCATTTGGCGATCAACAGGGGAACACTCTAATTTAATAGCATTTTTTTAAAAGTCTCACAGCTCATGTCTCCTGGTGAATGAAAATGCTGGGCTAAAATTTCACACTGTGAACTCACCTCTCTTTTGGCAGAATTTTTAGTATTAACTGATTCTTTCCTAAGGTAATCTGAGGTTCTTATGACCTCTAAGCCCCCTTGGAGCTTCAAAATGGCTCAGAAAAAAAAATAAATGTGAAAAGAAAAGAAGTTGTTCCCTAACAGAAAATACTTTTAAAAAATTATTTCCACATGATAGAACATAAAATTTTGAAAATATTAGTTGTTAAAGTGAGGCTTCAAACTGGCAGACTGAATAGTGCCCTAATCACTGTTGCTTGCTGAGTGTAGCACCTTTCTTTATTTTTTTAAAAAAAGTATTTGTGTATCCCTGACCAGGTATGATGAGGTCTTCAATTTGCCCCAGTCACCATGTCCCTAATGTCTCACTCAGCTAATACATACTACTTATCTGTTACCTGAATGCAGGCTTTTCGGCTTACAAGAGCTAAATTAATATTGATTTTTTTTCTTTTTCATTTTAAAGCAGGCTGTGTTACCAACCACAGACTCATGGAGATAGAAGACATCTGGCTCACCCTCCTGCCTTCAACAGAGCACCATTTGTGATCCTTAACAAAGTACAGCTTCGAGGGGTCTGTCACCACAAGTCACTACATCAGAAATTCAAGGAAAGATTTGATGAAGAATAGCTCAGTGAATTTACACCACGGACCAGTCAAGAGAAAACATGAGACCCATTTCTTGGTGTGGATATTCAGCCCACCTAAAAAGAAAAATGTGAAGACATAAAGCAATATGCTTCATACTCAGACAAGCACAGAAAGTATAGCTTCCCTATTAACCGTAAACAATTCAATCTCCCTGGAGATCCACCATATCCCCATCCCATAGAATAAATCGGAAACATACTTGACAATAAACAAGAATTCTATTTCTTTGGACATATGCTGTCTCCTTTTAGTTAAAGACAGTATCTTTGAGATAAATGCTTGCATCTTTCAAATCCTTCCTCTCTTCTTCTCCCCTTTATGAAAGCATTTATCTTGTCTTTGGGAAAGGAGACAAGAGTAAGGGAGGGGAGTCCTTATGCTGTTGTTACCTGCAGTCGATCTGCAGAGGGGTTGATGGTGTCCCAGGGGGACATCCCTGATGAAGCCCACAGTTGTTGAATCTGTCAGGCCTGGTAGGCTTCCTTACTTACCATCAGTATGTTTCAAATGCATGGCTGGTCTTCTGGTTCTCTGTTCCTTCCAAGTGCTATGTGGTATTTGAGGTGGGGAAATCCTACTGATGGAGGAGAGGGCTTCTCTAGTTCATGCACATAGGTCAGGTACAGCTACGGCTCCTCTGATCTCTTTGGAGAAGCCCATGGGCATCTGTTCTCATGTGCTCTATTTTCACTGGAGGTTACAATTGTGGCTGGTGAACTCAGGGTCCAGGTTCTTGGTCCTCTCCCCTTGACTTGGTCTCTTAACTCAACACCTTCTGGTACAGAAATCTGTCCAGGTCTAAGATCCAGCTCCCAGTCTGGTGACTTTCCCTGTAACTCTACAAGTCACTTTGCTCCAACATGGAAACCCCTCTGTAAGCTTGCCAAGGCTGTACCACTGATTCTCCATCCTCCAGATCCTCCATTGGTCTACCAGTCTGTTTTGGTGATAATACCATGCTACAAGAGAATGAAGGAACTGCTAAATCAATTTCTCTCTCTCTCTCTCTCTCTCATCAGAACATTTGTAATTTATTCTTTTTTATTGATTTAAAAAAATGAAAGTGGAATGCATTACAATTCTTATTACACATATAAACCAAAATTTTTCATATCTCTGTTTGTGTATTAAGTATGTTGACACACAATTCGCGTCTTCATACATGTACTTTGGATAATGATGTCTATCACATTCCACCATTCTTGCTAATCCCCTGCCCCCTCCCTTTCCCTCCCACCCCTCTCCCCTATCTAGAATTCATTTATTCCTCCCATGCTCCCCCTCCCTACCCCACTATGAGTCGGTCTCCTTATATCAGAGAAAACATTTGGCATTTGTTTTTTTGGATTGGCTAACTTCACTTATTATCTTCTCCAACTGCATCCATTACCTGCACTGCCATGATTTTATTCTCTTTTATTGCTTAGTAAAATTCCATTGTGTATATATGCCACATTTTTTTATCCATTCGTCCACTGAAGGGCATCTAGGTTGGCTCCACAGTTTAGCTGCTGTGAATTATGCTACTATAAACATTGATGTGGCTGTGTCCCTGTAGTATGCTGTTTTTAAGTCCTTTGGGTATAGTCCAAGGAGAGGGATAGCTGGGTCAAATGGTGGTTCCATTCCCAGGTTTCCAAGGAATCTCCATACTGCTTTCCATATTGGCTGCACCAATTTTCAGTGCCACCAGCAACGTATGAGTGAGTGTACCTTTTCCCTACATTCTCGCCAACACTTATTGTTGTTTGACTTCATAATAGCTGCCATTCTGACTGGAGTGAAATGATATCTTAGAGTAGTTTTAATTTGCATTTCTCTGATTACTAGAGATGATGAGCATTTTTTTTCATATATTTGTTGATTGATTGTATATCCTCTTCTGAGAAGTGTTTGTTCAGGTCCTTGACCCATTTGTTGATTGGGTTATTATTTTTTTTTTTTTTGGTGTTTAGCTTTTTCAGTTCTTTATATGCCCTAGAGATTAGTGCTCTATCTGATCTGTGAGGGGTAAAAATTTACTCCCAAGATGTAGGCTCTCTGTTCACCTCACAGATTATTTCTTTTGCTGAGAAGAAAGTTTTAGTTTGAGTCCATACCATTTATTGATTCTTGGTTTTAATTCTTGCACTATAGGGATCTTATTAAGGAAGTTGGGGACTAATCCCACATGATGAAGATTAGGGCCTACTTTTTCTTCTATTAAACACAGTCTCTGGTTTACTTCCTAGGTCCTTGATCCATTTTGAGTTAAGTTTTGTGCATGGTGAGAGATAGGGGTTCATTTTGTTTCATATGGATTTCCAGTTTTCCCAGCACCATTTGTTGAAGATGCTGTTTTTTCTTGAGTGCATGTTTTTGGCACCTTTGTCTAATATAAGATAATTGTGATTTTGTGGGTTAGTCTCTGTGTGTTCTATTATGTACCATTGGTCTACCAGTCTGTTTTGATGCCAATACCATGCTGTTTTTGTTACTATTGCTCTGTAGTATAGTTTAAGGTCTGGTATAGCAATGCCACCTGCTTCACTCTTCCTGCTAAGGATTGCTTTAGCTATTCTGGATCTCTTATTTTTCCAGATAAATTTCATGATTGCTTTTTCTATTTCTATGAGGAATGCCATTGGGGTTTTGATCAGAATTGCATTAAATCTGTATAGTGCCTTTGGTAGTATGGTCATTTTAACAATATTAATTCTGCCTATCCAAGAGCAAGGTAGATCTTTACATCTTCTAAGGTCTTCTTTGATTTCCCTCTTTAGGGTTCTGTAGTTTTCATTGTATAGATCTTTCTCCTCTTTCATTGATTCCCAAGTATTTGTGTGTGTGTGTGTGTGTGTCTATTGTGAATGGGGTAGTTTTCCTCATTTCCTTCTCAGAGGATTTGTCACTGATATTCAGAAACCCCTTTGATTTATGGGTGTTGATTTTGTATCCTGCTACTTTGCTGAATTCATTTACTAGTTCTAGAAGTTTTCTGGTGGAGCTTTTTGGGTCTTCTAGGTATAGAATCATATTGTCAGAAAATAGTGCTAATTTAAGTTCTTCTTTTCCTATACATATCCCTTTAATTTCTTTCGTCTAATTGGTCTGGCTAGTGTTTCGAGAACTATGTTGAATAGAGGTGGTGAAAGATGGCATCCCTGTCTTTCTCTAGGTTTTAGAGAGAATGTCTTAAATTTTTGTCTGTTTAGAATGATGTTGGCCTGAGGCTTAGTGTAGATAGCCTTTACGATGTTGAGATATGTTCCTGTTATTCCTAGTTTTTCTAGTGTTTTGAACATGAAGGGGTGCTCTATTTTGTCAAATCCTTTTTCTGCATCTATGAGATGATCATATGATTCTTATCTTTAAGTCTATTGACATTATTAATTACATTTATTGATTTCCATATGTTGAACCAACCTTGCATCCCCGGGATAAATCTCATTTGATTATGGTGTGCAATCTTTTTGATATGTTTTTGTATTTGATTTGCTAGAATTTTACTGAGAATTTTTGCATCTATGTTCATTGGAGATATTGGTCTGAAGTTTTCTTTCTTTGATGTGTCTTTGACTGGTTTTGGGATCAGGGTGACATTGGCCTCATATAATGAGTTTGGAAGTGCTGCCTCTTTTTCTATTTCCTGAAATAAATTGAAGAGTATTGGTATTAGTTCTTCTTTAAAGGTCTTGTAGAACTTGGCTGTGTATCTATCCGGTCCTGGGCTTTTTCTGGTTGGTAAGCTTCTGATGGTGTCTTTTCATCACTTGATATTGGTCTGTTTAAATTGTATATATCTTCCTAATTCAATCTGGGCAAATTGTATGACTTAAGAAATTTGTCGATGCCTTCAATGTCTTCTATTCTATTGGAGTATAAGTTTTCAAAATAATTTCTAGTTATCCTCTGTATTTCTGTAGTGTCTGTTGTGATGTTGCCTTTCTTATCATGTATGCTTATCTTTGTTAGAGTGGCTAAGGGTCGGTCAATTTTATTTATTTTTTCAAAGAACCAACTTTTTGTTTTGTCAATTTTTTCAATTGTTTCTTTTGTTTAAATTTCATTGATTTCAGCTCTAATTTTAATTATTTTTTTGCTTTATACTGCTTTTGCTGCTGATTTGTTCTTCTTTTTCTAGGGCTTTGAGATGTAGTGTAAGGTCATTTATTTGTTGAATTCTTCTTCTTTTAAGAAATTAACTCTATGCAATGAATTTTCCCCTTAGTACTACTTTCATAGTGTCCCAGAGATTTCGAAATGTTTTATCTATGTTCTCATTTACCTCTAAGAATTTTTTAGTCTCCTCCTTGATGTCTTATGTGACCCATTGTTCATTCAGTAGCATATTGTTTAGTCTCCAGATGATAAAGGATTTTTTATTTTTTATTTTGTCTTGATTTCCAATTTCATTCCATTATGATCTAATAAAATGCATGGTAGTATCTCTACTTTTTTGTATTTGCTAAGAGTGGTTTTGTGGCATAGTATATGGTCTATTTTAGAGAAGGGTTCATGTGCTGCTGAGAAGAAAGTGTATCTGCTTGATGCGGGTTGAAATATTCTATATATATCAGATAAGTCTAAGTTATTGACTGTATTATTGAGTTCTATAATTTCTTTATTCAACTTTTGTTTGGAAGATCTATCCAGTGGTGAGACAGGTGTGTTAAAGTCACCCAAGATTATTGTGTTGTAGTCAATTTGACTCTTGAACTTGAGAAGAGTTTGTTTGATGAATATAACTGCACCATTGTTTGGGGCATATATATTTATGATTGTTATGTCTTGTTGGTGTATGGTTCCCTTAAGCAGTATGTAGTGTCCCTCTTTATCCCTTTTGATTAACTTTGGCTTGAAATCTATTTTATTCGATATGAGTATGGCCACTCCTGCTTGCTTCTGCAGTCCATGTGAGTGGTATGACTTTTCCAAACCTTTCACCTTCAGTCTGTGTATGTCTTTTCCTATCAGATGAGTCTCCTAGAGGCAGCATATTGTTGGGTCTTTTTTAAAATCCAATCTGCCAGCCTATGTCTTTTGATTGGTGAGTTTAAGCCATTAACATTCAGGGTTATTATTGATACATTGTTTGTATTTCCAGCCATATTTGTTTATTTTTGTTATTTAACTTGACTTGATTTTCTTCTTTGATTAGTTTTTCCTTTAGGGTACTACCTCCCTCTGCTGATTTTCATTGTTGTTTTTTGTTTTCTCTTCATGGAATATTTTGCCAAGGATGTTGTAGTGCTGGTTTTCTAGCTATAAGTTCTTTTAACTTTTGTTTATCATAGAAGGTTTTTATTTCATCTTCAAATCTAAATTTTAATTTTGCTGGATACAAGATTCTTGGTTGGCACCCATTTTCTTTCAGAGCTTGATATATGTTGTTCCAGGATCTTCTAGCTTTTAGGGTCTGTGATGAAAAATCTGCCATTATCCTAATAGGTTTACCCCTATATGTAATCTGATTCCTTTCTTTCATGGCTTTTAAAATTCTCCCTTATTCTATATGTTGGGCATTTTTATTATAATGTGCCTGGGTGTGGATCTTTTGTGATTTTGTACATTCAATGTCCTTTAGGCTTCTTGAATTTGGATTTCTAATTTATTCTTCATGTGTGGAAAGTTTCCTGATATTATTTCATTAAATAGATTGTTCATTCCTTTGGTTTGGACCTCTGTGCCTTCCTCTATCCCAATAACTCTTAAATTTGCTCTTTTTATGCTATCCCATATTTCTTGAATGTTCTGCTCATGGTTTCTTACCATTATTGCTGTGCAGACTATGTTTTTTTTCAAGATTATAGATTTTTGTCTTCATTATCTGATGTCCTATCTTCCAAGTGGTCTACTCTATTGGTAATGCTTTCATTTGAGCTTTTAATTTGGTTTATTATTTCTTACATTTCAAGGATTTCTGGGGTTTTTTGTTCTTGTTCTTGTTTTGTTTGTTTGTTTGTTTTTAGAACCTCTATCTCCCTGTTGAGGTGATCTTTTGCTTCTTGGATTTGTTTATATAATTCATTGTCAAAGTGATCTTTCACTGCTTGTATTTGCTCTCTTATATCTTCTTTGAGCTCACAGAACATTTTAACAATGTATATCCTGAAATCTTACTCTGTAATTTTTTTTTTTGCTGTAACTGCCAATGATTCTAACGATGTGTTGCCTTGGTTTGTTTGTGGTACTTTCTTCCCTTGTCTTTTCATGTTGCTCGTGTATTTTCCTTTCCAGCTCTGTGGATCTAAATCAATCTCTCTTCTCCCTCTTTGCCGAATTGGAGGACCTAAAACTCCAAGCAAAACACATGATTAATGTCACTCTGCCTCTGAGTTGTGTGTCTTTAAGCTCATACACCTCCCTTCTTTCTCTGATAACCCTGGGGATTATCCTCCTTCTTCTGCTTATTGCCCCCGCCCCCCGCCCCGCCGCCACCACCACGTGGTCTTCTCCTCCTCCTCCTCCTCCTCCTCCTCCTGCTCCTCCTCCTCTTCCTTCTTCTTCCCACAAATTCCTTGGGGATGCTTTCATTTCTACTTCTTATCAGGATTTACACAAAGCCTCTTTTTCCCAAGGGGCATTTCCATCTCTCCCTTCACCTGGCTATTTTTGCATAAAGGCAACTAGGTAATGTACAAGGGATGGAAATCAAAATAGAAATAGAAATCTTATTTTATTAAGCTTTCATTTCATTATTCCAGCAGAAGCATATGTATTGCAATGACTCTTAGCTGAAGGCCATGAACATTTTATCAAGTAAAGAATTATGAATTCCCATCAATATTTCAATTTTGCTGATATTGCATTTCTTAGTATGTTCCCACAACACACACTTCTCTCTACACATATTTGCCACTTCCCTCAACCATGCAGTGCTATTAGAGCTGAGTGTGGCTAATTCAGGTGGTCCTGCCTTCCACAACAGCTGGTTATCTCCACCTGCTCACCCTTCCTCCAAGGGGTCCTTCTTTGCTTGCCCTCAGAAACTTTAGCACATGCCAGCTATGTTCCCAGCATGATGGCAAATCCAAGTACAGAGGGAAAATAATGAAGAGAACCTGCAGAGGAGTACATTTAAGAGCTGAAGTACATTTTCCAGGGTTCCTAAACCCCAGAGCTTCTGAAGGTTCTAAAGAGCAGTATTCTGTACAATTAAACCAACTGAGTGCTCCACGGTATCTTTTTCCATTTTTGTCACTGGCTGACACACAAAAAAAAGAAGCACCAAGCTTCAGTAATTCTGAAATTTCCAGATTTCTCTGTTTGACCTATGTTCCATTTCCCCAAGCTACATTTTTAATGTATTTTTTCACTGGACTATTGTTCTTCCCTTCCTCTCCCTGGTCACTGTATGTACCTATAGAATATTCTTAGAGGTCAACAGAGGTTTATATGGTTGCCCTCCTCACATTGTTTACCTGAGAAGCTCCCCATGTGGTGCCAGGTTTAATCACTTCTTTTTTCTCCTGCACAGGCCATGTGTACCCTGAGCCTGCCTAACTTTTGTGGTGATTATACATTTAAAAAAACTTTTTCATCTGCAATCTCCTTCTCCTTCTTAACCACAAGTATTTATAGCTTATAAACTAAGATATGGGGATAGAAAGAGTGTGGACTTTGCAATGGAGTAGACCTGAGTTTAAATTCTGGCTTCACTCTTTGACAGGTGTGCAACCTTGGACAAGTCCCTTACTCTCTCCCTTGGTCTTAGGTTTCTGGGCAGTGAATAGCAGTCAGAGGAGACAGACAAAACTCTCCTCTTCCTACAAAAGGGAAAGGATCTCACTAAGGTTGGAACTAGAAATCCCACAAAGATGAGAGGAGCATGTGTGGGCTTGTGTGCAAGTATGTTTGAGATAAGCCGGTCTCAAAGACTCAAACAAGACTTACCCCAGTGATGTCAGGGTTTTAGTAAGGAAGGAGAAGCTGGAATCCCCCAAGAGAAAGAGATGGAACACAAGGACAGCAGGGAGGGAAGGAGGTAGGGAAAGAGGGTAGCTACATATGTACGCTCATTTGAAGGCTCTGTCTGCAAGGCCCTTGTCCAGAATGACAGAGGAATGAAGTCCTTTGCAAGGGCATTGCTTGGAATAGGAGTATAAAACTCCTTCTGTCCAAAATAGAATTGTCAAAAAAAAAAAAAAGCATCCAAGTACAACATGAAGTAGATACTTAGCTAGGGTAGAGCAGAGAGAAAGAAAACTATCTGGAAGAAAATAGTTGGTCTATAGAATGACTTTGACATGAATATTCATGGCAGTTTTATTCATAATAGCTCCAAACCAGAAATAACCCAAGTGTTCAATAACAGAAGGATATACACACAGACTATAGTTTATTGATGTGATAGAATACTACTGGGCAGCAAGCATGATAGAATTATTGCTACACACAAGGTGATGAAAGAATCTTATAAGCATAACGTTGAAGGAAAGAGGATATAATGTGATTCCAATTACATGAGGTTCTCAAACAGGAAAATTGAAACAATGATAATGTAAATGAGACAGTGGTTGTCTATGATTTGGGAGAGATGAGGATTAATTGGAAAGAGGTACAAAGTAATTTTAGGGTGACAAAAATGTTTATTATCTTGACATACAGACATTTGTCAAAACTCAATACTTGAAGGTTGCACTAAATATAAATTATGTCTCAATGTTTTAAAACCTCAAGGGAGAAAGTAGCAAAGACCTGTTCCAAACTTAGTGTCTCAGTGTATTGGCTTCCTGTCAAATCTGCCTAATTGTTGTTAGTTTGATTAAAAAATAAAATGTACTCCTCAAGAACTTCCAGATCTCTGTGTACAGAGACAGAACCATCCAGAGGCCCAAGGAGAGTCCTCCAGCAGAGACACTGGGGCTGGTTGCTGAAAGTGAACACATGGCATATACCCAGAAATGGTGCTGAGACCCTAGAGGTCGTGGGTACTGATAGCAGCAGCATCCGCTTCAGTTACTCCCCAAATATCACCTGCCACCAAGGCCCACTCTTCAGGCTTGTGTGAGGACTCCAACAATTGATGTAAAAGCACCTGAAATATGGTAGATGTTCTAAGAGTGATGTTCTGCAGAGTTGGGTTTTTTTTTTTTTTTTTTTTTTTTTTTGAGACAGAAGCTCTTAATAAGAGACAAAGAGGAAGGGAGGGAAAGAAAAGGAAAAAGAAAAATAGAATAAACAAGAAATCCCCAAAGCAAAATAACCACAATAGAATGCCAATGTCGAGCATATACAATCCCAAGCCAGGATGCCTCTGAAAAGCACAAAATAGCCCCCAGGGTCCCAACTAAAACACAAATGCCATGTGTGCCACATGTGCATGCACATGTTCATTTATCTGGCAGCCCAGTTTAAAACTAGCTCAGCCTTGAACAGTCTTCCCTGCCGACTGCCCTGCATGTTCATCTTTAGGTTAAACTTGGACAAGTGCTTCAGTGTACATCAGCCCTGTGGGAATCCAGGTGGGAGGATTCCCTGAGGTTATTACTGCTGATTTCTAAATGGACAAGTTCTATTTTCAGAAGGAAGCAGAAGATGCTGATTGGAGGATCTCCCCATAGGCCCATGGAAGACATGTTCTAGACTTTGGCCCAGTGAAAGCTTTTAGCCATTCTTGAGTTCACAATGTGTTAGTGTACTACCAAATACCACAAAGCAGATGGAAGAAAGGGAGTAGAATCCCCTCATTGGCAGAACTTTAAAATGATAGGATGTTTTAATCACTTTGGAAGCATTTCCATGTGATCAGGAAGGAAAAGGGCATTGGATAACCTCCCAAATTTCTTACTGTTCCTAAATGAATGCCCTCTGGGGGCATAGTCCTAGAAGTCCTATGGATAAGCCCAAGGATTGCCTTTTTGTAAAGATGTGCCTCAACACACACGTTTTGAAAAATCTCATGTTTTTATATGCCCTGCCCATACCCTCTTATATGGGGATCCCTGCTCCCAGACTCCAGTGTGGAGCAGTGGACACCTAATACCCCTTCCCACACCCCAGGTAACTAGGCACACACACAAGGGTAAGGAGATTCCAGGATAAGGAATGAGGAGGGTCTGGGAAAAGGATGAATTCAGTTTATACCTCAACCATACTAACTCCTCTGCAGGTGCCTACCACCTTCTTCATGTTCTCTGTGACTGGCATATGATTGTGTGAGACTTTTAACCAAGTAAAAAAAGCAAAGATTCTAATTGGGGAGGGTAACTGACATTTGGCAAGGGAGAGAATAAAACCCGGCAATGAAATAACAGCACAGGCCTCTCTCCACTCAAGTTTCAGAAGTTGTAACAGCAACCAGGATGATGTCCTCTGGTGTGATTTTCTACCTTCTACCTGACTTTGTTCAACCAGAGTTTGAGCATGCCACTCAGACGAGACACATGCTCACAGCAGCAGAAGAACAAGGGTCTCCATGCCCTTAACATGCTTTGCCATCTCAAATAAACAATATGGGAACAAAGTGGTTTTACTTTAGCTTTTGTGAGCATGAGTCTTTGAATTGTTAAAGGACAGCAGCTCTTGTTGGCATTCATGCTGGAAAACTCCCCACAGGTCCTCCTAACAACAGGGATGTCTGTGAGCCAGGGTCAGCTGGTACCCAGCTGGTGGTGATGAAGCCAAGCCAGCAGGAGACCGGCTGGCTAACTCCATTGGGCATCTCATCTTCTTCCCTGTCCCTAGGCCAGAATAAATTCATCTTCTCTGAAAAGAGACCAGTTCTTCATGTTTTCAGTTCTGCCTTTCCTTCAAAAGAAGGGGAACAGGCAGGTTGAAGTTAAAGGAAAAATAAAGAAGAAAGCAGGGAAAGAAATAGTTGATTTTTCCCCATGGCACAAAAGGCAAACCTAAAATTCAAGGAAAAAATAGAATAAAGGAGAAACAAGGGCAGTGTAAGATGTTAGCTATGGGATGAACTGGACATAAGAAGCCTATAGAAACGCACCTCCACTCCTTTTCTACACAGTTAAATTATTCCAGAGCAAGAAGAAAGGTCAAAAATTTGAAGGTTCCTAAGTTCATTATAGAGTATGCACCTTCTCTTGTTCCATACTTCAAAAAAAAAAAAAAACATTAACTGTCATGGCACAGGTATGGTCTTTCATAGGAGACACTTTCAACCTTAAGATTAGAGAAATGTGGGGCTGGGTGCCCAGCTCCCCCTGAAGGACTGGCTTTAGCTACATCTACTCTTGAGTCCTGATGACAGATGTGGTAACATCAGAAGGCAGACTGAGTGACTTCAAAGGCTGATGTCCTTGTGTATAGATAACTCCTGCTCAATAGTATTAGTAATGAAGGGGATTGGCATTTCCTGAGCACTTGCTCTTCCAGGTACTATGATCTCAGTGACTCTGCACTAAATGCCCCACACAGAAAGCACACACACTTATAACTCTATAATTTCTATTGTATGCAAAGTGAAGGCAAGTTAAGTAATGTCAAAAGTAGCATAAATTCCTGAGCATGTGTCTGTTTTCAAACACAACTTGTATGAAGCTCTACTTAGTGAAATATTGGCTTTTCTTTTTCTTTTAAGAAAACCATTTTGGTTCCCTTCATTATTCATCAAGGGTCAAGAATTGGAATTGGAGGAATGGCTCTTGGGTAGGAGCCAAGTGGATCTGTCACAGAGTTACTGCAGCATGGGCCCCTAAGCCTCTTGGAACCTGCAGCAAAATATGCATCCATAGCCAGGTGGGTTGAGAATTGAGATAAAGGGATTGAGCCCCAGGTCTACACTGGTGTAGAGCAGATAAAGAGAGAAGCTAAACTGGGCTTCGAGAACAAGAGCACAAAGTAAAGTGTAAAGATGAATCCACAAAGCCCCAGGGAGGAGGTGAACAGGAAATTGTTTGTTGGTCATGATTTTATTTTTGTGGAAGATAGATAGATAGATAGATAGATAGATAATAGGTTCCTGATATCTATTGAATTTATATACCATATTCTTGGCACTGTTCTAGGCACCTTTTCTATTATGTCCTAATTAATCTAATCAAGAAATAAAAAGGAAATGCAAATGATTTCAATTTTACAAATGAACACATGGAGGCCAAGAAAGGTTATTTTATTTTTTCCTTTTTTTTTTTAAAGAAAGTTTACTTTCTTGATTAATAGCCTATAGATTCTCTGCCTATTTGGATGTTGCACTGCCAAAGTACAAATTGTAAATTACCTGCCCACCTTGCCCTTGCCTGGTGTTAAAACCCCTGCCTTGCTTCACCAGCGGGCATGTAGCCCCAGCACATTGTACTTCGATCTCAACTGCTCTCCTTGAATCCTTAAAGAGGCCAATTTTCCTTTTTTTATTCTGAACACTTAATCTCCAAACTAAACCTTACCCTAGAGTGGTTCCTCACACATATTATTTAATTTATCCTCAAAATTGCCCCCACTCGCGTGGGAAGAGGCCAGAAAACTTAAGAGTGTTGGGTCCCTGCCATCTCTTCTCTCTGTGCATCCTTAACACTCCGACATATTACATTAGGAGCCCATAAAGACTTCTTCTAGCTGATTGGCAGAGTTCTTAAGTAACCCACCAGTCTTTTCTGAGGGAGAAAGTCCTGAACAATCTGGAATTTAAGAAGCTAAAAGGTCCAGAAAAGCTGCAGAGGATGACATCACCACCAAGAACAGAGGGGCCCAGGAGAGAGAGAGAGATTCCACTAAATCTCACCACAGGGCTTCTGGTCTAACAATCAGCATGAATCACCTACTTCTAGAATCAGTATTGTCTACTGGTCAACCAGACTGGGCCACCAATCAACCTTTGCAAGGGCTACTTCATGGGAAGCTGGTGGAGTTCAATTTCAGTTCTACCTCTAACTAACTAGATGACCTGGGGCCTCAGTTTCCTCACAATAAGAAAAAAGCTTGAGATTCTAATTCTAAAATTCATGTTCCTACTAAAGCTTCTAAGTCCCATAACTCTGTTGCTACCTACTTGGCACTGATAAATAAATGTTTACTTGTCCTGCTAGCAAACAATGGTTCCAAGTCTCCAAGAAGCTAACAATCCTATTTTGTGAAAGATAATTCCCAGCTGAGGCATCAAATCATCAACAAATAACTCATCCTAAAGTATTTCAAACACACCATAAAATGAGTTCTGAGGGATTTTTATAGGCTTGTTGGGTTGATGGAATTCTGCCTTTTATGCCGAAGAGCTCAAATGCATCATAAAAAAAAATAAAAAGACCCTGCCAAACTTATAAATAAACATCTCTGAGTTCTGATATCATGCATTCACGGCACATTCTTCAGTTTCATTGCCATAGAGGGTTAATGTTGAATCTGGATTTCACAACTTTTGTTTTGGATATTCTTTGAGTCACCAGAGATGATCACTCAGGTATTTGATGTGTGTGACAGGGCAGCACCCAGCCCAGTCATAGGATTTTCCTGTGCTTTTACTACCACATATTGACAATCCTTGCCCTCTTCCTGACACTAGCCTAGGCTCACCAGGACTGGACTGTGAGTAGGACAGGATGGAGTGGTACTTACCAAAAAAAGAAAGAATGCAATGGCGATGGATACTACTGGTGTCTGACCCTTACACCCCGGTCACTCACAACTCTTACGCACATCAACCCAATCAATGCCTTCCAACTGCAAGCACTTGTGGTTCTCTGTCAGACCAGAGGCCTTTTCTGATCCCTGGATCCTGCTTTGTCTGGGCAAAGGGGAGGTCAGAAATGCCGGGGAGTTAACATCTTCCTGGAGCAGCCAATAGCAGATGGAATGTACAGGCTCCATCTGCTATTGAGAAATGGAGAAATGTACAGGCTCCCTCACTCTTCAGGGAGAATAACCCTGAAGCACATGACCCTCTCTCTCAGAGATCCCCAGTGAATGAAGCCCCAGTTGCTCCAACAGTGAACTCAGTAGCATACATGCTTTTTGCTTCCTTCCACTCTGTCTCACTTCCCTGCTCTCAGATGCGCGCTTCCTGGGCCCACTTCCTGTTTGGAGTCACCCTGGCTCCAAAGACTAATTTCCCCATCCCCCAAGAAGAGCTGTCCAATGGTGAGCCTTGCTGGCTCACATGATCCTTACCCACCAATCAGACTAGCCCTGCTGACTCACATGATCCTTATCCACCAATCAGAAAGCACCCCATGTCAACTGTTAAACCATTAAACAGACATTTTCTCCGAAGATGAGCCTTATTCCTTCTTTCACTTCCCAAGTAAACCATGGCCTTCTGGGAGCTCAACCTAAAAAAAGCTGCTCAGTGTAATGCAGCAGGTGATCACATTTTTACATGCTCACAAATGCAATCAGAGACAACTATAGATTTACATACAACTTTTCCACATAGTTTTTAAGGAAATCCAAATTTTTTTATTGAAACTTTTATAATGCTGAATACAGCAGAATCTAAAGAGATAGGGAGAGAGAGAATTCTTAAGAAAATTACAGCTCTGCATTGTGTGTTATTTTTTAAAATAGCTTTTATTTATTTTTCTTATTACAAAGGTGATAGCTGCTGATTGCAAAATACCTAAAGATTATAGTTCAGAAAATTGCATAAAATTTACACCGTCAATAATCTTAGCACCAAGGTTGTATCACGGCTATTTGGGGGGACATATTTCCAAATTATAAAGAAGAATGTGTTTATGTGTGTGAGCATGCATGTATACACTCACAAATAGAATTATAGTGTTTGTACTGTCTGGAATTCACTTTTTCCTTTTAACAATGTCTTAAACATCCTGCCACATAAATATTCTGTGACAACTGCATTTTATTGGTGGAGTAGCGTTTCACTGCACAGTTCTGTCATGATTTATTTAATCAATTGCCCATCATTGAACACTGGAGCTGACATTTCATAATTAAAGTTCCATCACAGACATTGATTCCTTTGATCTTCCCAACAAGGACTTGTTGGAGAAGGCAGGTCAAATAGGAACCGTTTGACAGATGGGCCAACAGAGACCCCTCTCATAAAAGAGACAAGATTCAGACATATGAATCACCACAAGGATGATTAAGTATTATACTCTGAAACTGAATATAAGTGGGATTAAAGATGACAACTTATTCCCTACTCTGCACACGTGGCTTTAATGAGGTCTTTGTTCATGCACCCCAGATGGGTAGGCATCACACCCCGTCACCCTATCTTATCTTTTGTGTCAAAAATGATGGAATTATGTTGGACACCTGACCCAAGGGAGTCTCTCCATTGGTCTACCAACTTATGGTTCTTGTGTTCTGGCTCAAAAGGATAATCTGGGTAAACCAAAGTCTTCTTGTTCCAGAATTTAGAACTAAGAGACAAAGAGATAAGTTTTTGTTAGTTGTGGGTGCCAATGGGCATTCAGAGTTGAGGACAGGGAAGTCATTTGGGGCCATTTTGCTTACCAAAGTTATAAGAAAGTAAATCCCAGAGGATGCAAGTTGGAAAATAACGACTGGATAAAAATAGCAGAAGTGAAAGAGTAGAAGGAAGACAGGATAAGGAGGATGAAGGAAATGGAGAAAGAAGAAAAGAAAGAGGAAGGAAAAAGAATGAGGAAAAGGACAAGGAAGGACACTAGCTGGTTATGCAGCAGAGGCCAACCCAGTTCCTGGAACTGACCAGCTCTCCCCATCCTGAAGCCTAATTGTTTAGCCCTTTTCTATAATTTTCTGTATTCTTGAGTAAATGTCTAAGATGTCACTTTCATTTTTCTTCACTTGAGCTCATACAAGTATCTATCTATTCTTTTAAAAAATAGATGTAAGGGCTACTGAAATACACAGACAGGGATACTCAGTATGGGCTGGAATATTCAGGGTAATATTCATGGAGGCATCCGGAAGCACCCAGGAAGTAGAAGACATGCAGGATTTGGATGACAGGTGAGCAGGAAAATGAGTGAGGATGAAGAACTAAGCACAGCAGGTCTGAGGGGAGATCCAAGGAGTTCCCATATCATGTCCCTTTCTGAACAGGGAAGGACATTGGCAGTTGAAAACACATCCCCCAAGAAAACCAGGAAGGACTTTCATTTTGTCACCTAACCTCTAAACAGCCACAGAATATTAAGAATTGAAATTCCCAAGAAGTACCCATGGTATGCCACCACATTTGGGGGACTGATAGCTAAATCCTAGGGCTGGGGAGGGAGTATAAGTCCTGGCCGCTCTAAATTTAGAAAAGGAGTAGCTAAGAAAGTGAGGTGGTGGAGAAAAAAAAAATCACAATAATGTATTATGTAGGAGCCATTTAAGGACACAGCTCTGCTATGATGTAGCAAATCTCCTCCCCCTCTTTCCTCAGTTTCTCCACCTATAGAATAAAGTCATTGTTATTTCCTTTCAACTAGTCATAAATAAACTGAAATTCCTCCACTCTTTACATACCAGCCCTGTTAAAACCTCATCTTGGTACACAGAAAAAACATCCCAGAATTATTGAGGAATCAAAGAGAGCAATGCCACTTTGTCCTTGGAAATGTTAGAAAGTCAAGGACTCAAAAATTTTTGAGTGATAATAATGTCACGATGGAAAGTTTTCAGTGTGCAGACAAGGAAGTTTGTCATGCTTGTAAGCAGACGTTGGTAGGAGGCAAAAAAAAAAAATGATTTCTTCAAATCCCTTCAATGTGGGTATTATTAAATATCTAGAAATGTAAGCATTGTTCTTCAAGAAATTGAAAATGTGTGCCTTCATCTGCTGCCAAAAAATCAATCAAAAATTAGGCACAGTTTCCAGCCCTAGCTTCGTCATGACGAATATACCCCCACAGGGTACTATAATAAAGCACAACACACGCAGTATTCCCCTCTCAAGGTAGAGGTGGACAAGGGATGGTGAAGAAACCTTCCAGAACTAACACTGCATTTCTCCTACTCAATCTCTGAGTGCTGTGCTAGGCCCGGGTGCAACTCCAAAGCAGTGAATTTCAGTTGTTTGAGAAAACCTAATTCCCATTCTCCTGCTTCCTAAGGGGACTTCTGCTCACCGGCCCACAGGGGGCAGCATTGGCGAGAAAGCCACTGACGGTTCTTCCCCTTTCTTGTTCCTCTCCAATCCAGCTCTGCTTTTAATGAGGCAACTGATATTCATTCCCTCCACTGTGTTCCATCCCAAATCCTTACTATAAAACCCCAGTGATTAAGCCCTCACGACTGACTCTAGTCTCATCTCTTTTCTGTCCTCTCTGCCATGTCCAGATGATCATACTGTTCCAGAGACATATGAAGCTCATTACTGCCCCTGGGGTACTTGTTGTAAGATCTCCAAGTTGGTGTTTCTAGAACATGACTTGTGTGTTCCAAAAAAATCACCCTGCTATACAAAATCATGTAATGCAAACCACAAAGTTTATGGGAAAACTGGGACTATGGGCATAGCCTTCATAAGTATCATCAGTAACACATGAAAAAGAAAAAAAAAAGAATCTAATAAAAATGGAAGCAAAGTTTTACTCAGGTAAATAGATAAGAAATAAATAAACACAGCCAATGAATCCATCACTGGACCTTCAAAAAGTCCTAACGCTTGCTTATAGAAGCAGACATCAGGACAGTTGCACCTTGTGAATTATTGGGAGTGGAATGGGAGGAGGTCATCTGAAATCAGACAGAAATTACATCACTGAACATGCATCGACGTGTCTCCCAGCTCCTGTGGGCTAAGGTAGCTGGTGGGTGTTTGAGGCCCATGTGCATGCCTTTTGTGTATTCCCAAACAGCTTGGTTCACTGAGGACTGTTTTCTGTGTTTACCTTGTGTTTTTGCAGATGAAATCATGCATAAGCAAATATAAAGTGTGTTTCCTAATATAGCAATCTCATTGGAACAAATTCACATTTTCAAAACAAGCATGAGAGCAGAAATGACGGTAATTCACGTTTCAGCTGCTACCTCTTCACACGGGCCTTCGGTGGCTGCCCTGTCAGAAGTGGCTTTTCCTCCACCAGCACACTGCCCTGTTCTATTTTCCTTTTAAGAGTTTCCATTGCCTAAAATGATCTTGCACACTTGCACATTTGACTCTTTCCTCTTATGCACCTCTAAGCTTCAAGAGGGGAGATGTTACCCGCTGAGGCAGCACCCATAACCCTAGCACTCAGCCTAGTGTCTGTCACAAGGGAAGCATAATAATAAATTTTTTTTAAATGAATCTGGCTACTCACATATCAGAACTCCTAGGAAATGGGTATATGATTATTGGTCCCACTCCATCTTTACAACAGCCCTTCCATTAAGAACAGTGAGAAAATGCTAATTTTTTCTACCTTCGAACTTGTCTCAGTTACTTTAGTTATATAACAAATTACTGCCCACATATAAGGACCTAAGACCATCATAGTATTATGTTCATGGGTCAAGATTTTTAACAAGGAGGGTACACTGGAAATGGCCTGTTTCTGCTCTGCTATGTCTTGGAACTCCATTGGGACATTTTGAAGACTGGGAGTAACTCAATGCCTAAGGGTCCTAATCACCTAAGAGCAGTTCATTCCAAGGTCTGTAGCCTGGTCAGAATTTGGGACTGCCAGCCAGAGTGCCTAGCTGTGAACAATATGTGAGACTTGGCTTCCGCACTGCATGGTGACCTCAGAGTAGCTGACTTCTTATATGGCAGACAGAGTTCCAAGCAATGGTGTGCCAGAACACAAGGATAAGTCACCTGTTATGACCTAGTTTCAGAAACCATATATAGTTATTTCTGCTATACTGTATTAGTTGAACTGTCATCAGCTTTGGAACAGTTTCTTAAACGTCACCCCAAAGATGTTCCACCTTAATCCATGAGCCTATGAGTGTCCATGATCATGTTCTGTTCTGTGGCACAGTTGACTTTAAGGTTGGGAAATTATCCCAATGGGCAATGATCTAATCCTGTGAATTCTTAAAAGCAGAGAGTCCTCTGGCTGATGAAAGAAGAAGTCACAGAGGTTTGAAGAATTAGAAGCATTCAATGCACCGTTGCTAGCTTAAAGATAGAAGACGCTACATGAAAATGAATGCAGGTAGCATTTGGTAGTGGAGAGTCCACCAGCTCATGGTCAGTAAAGAAATGGGAACCTCAGTCCTGCAATCACAAGGAACTGAATTCTGCTAACAGCTTGAAGGATCCTTGGAAACACATTTCCCCCACAGCCTCTAGACAAGAACATGTACTAGCCAACATCTTGCTTTTAATCTTGGAATTCTCTGGTCAGGGAATCAGAGAGGCAATGCTGGACTTTTGACCTAACAAAACCATGAACTAATAAATGGATGTCATTTTAAGTGGCTAAGTTGGTGGTAATTTGTTATATGGCAATAGAAAACTAACACAGGAACCCACCTAGATCCAAGGGGAGGGGACTTTAATCTTTATCTCCCAGTTAGAAAAATGGCAATCAATTTTGTAGCTTTTTCAAAATCACCGCAGGTCATTTTCAGAAGCCTCTTTTTCATTTTTTAACCCACATATTCAATAAAAGCAGTTGATCAGATAAAAAAAAATAGATCTGAACTCAGCTATCTGTATCAGCAAGCCTAGGCATTGACTCTTCTTCCCGCCCCCCCCTCCACATGTCCGACACAGCTGAAAAATCACACCTGTGTGGCACCTATTGTTAGCCCTGGATATCCACTGCCAACTGGCAGGGCATACCATGATTATTTATATAAAACCTAACATGAGGTCATGGAGATTCATCTAACACCATCTAAACTAGCTATACAATGTATTCTACAACAAAGAGGAATCAGAGATGATAAAAGATAATAACTTAATAAGAAAACATTTAATCTATAAAATTATCACAACTTTATTATATGAAGATACAATAGTAATTTAGTGAAAGCCTAAAGCCAGAAAACCAAAGTTTCAGTGATATTGTTTTCATTGTCTAACACAGGCAGAGATACTATGTGCTATGGAGACCAGTGCTATCCAATGGAACTTTATATAAGGAGGAAATATTTTACAGATGTGCTATCCAAAATGGTAGCCACTAGCCATACGTAACCATTAAGCAGTGGGAAAGTGGCTGGTTCTGTTGAGGAAATGAACATGTGGCTAGTGACCATTACATTAAAGAACATTTATCTAGACTTCTCTCAAGGCAATGTTTATTTAGGAACTCCAGCCCTAGACTCGGTGAGCAGTAGGGAGGGTAGGCTAAAGCTCAATGGATGTTTTTAGTGTTGGGAAGAACACTTAGCAACTTTTTGTTATTGTTCTTTTTAGATGTACATGGTAGAGTATATTTTGACATATTATACACACATGGAGTGTAACTTTTTCTAATTAGGTTCCCATTCTTTGGTTGTACATCTATATCACTGAAGGTAAAAGCATGGGGGAAAAATATATCATTTACATGGACTTTGTAAACAAGCAGGGGTTTCTATCCTCATATCAGATAAAGTGGACTTCAAGCCAAAATTAATCAGAAGAGATAAAGAAGGGCATTTCATACTGCTTAAGAGAATTATACATTAACAAGACATAACAATCACAAATACTTATGCTCCAAACAAGGAGCATCTACATTCATCAAACAAATCCTTCCCAATTTCAAGAATCAAACAGACCACAACACAATAATACTGGGTGACTTTAATACTTAGCATCTTATCATCTTGCCTCGAGCACCAATGAGGGGACCAGGGTATCAACTGCAGCAGCCACATGGAGCCACATACGCTTTAAACTCCTCCCAACCACATTCCTTCTAGGGACTCCAGGTTAACCTTTCACAGAGAAGCAATCTAGGAATTCTCTAAAACAGCTGCTACTACAGGCTGTTGTTTCTCCTCTTAGCAAGTCAGAAAAGGGGAGGGAAATTTTGTTTGCTTATTTTTAACCAAAAGATATAAACTATGGAAGCTTATGTGGAAGGCCCTTTTGACATGAACCACAGAAGCAATAGGAAGAGTGAACTTGGCCAGGATTCAGAAAGGTTTGTTTAAATTTGTCCCAGTGTCCAGGGACAGGTATTTTACCATTCATTGTCCAACCCTTGTGTGTATTAATATCATCCACTATCTACCTCAATGTCTTATGAATTCTTAACAAACCCAAAGTATCTCATAAGGCATTAATCTCTCAAGGAAAAAATGAAAGAAGTAGCATTATTATCCTTGGTCTTAGGATTCCCAGAGCTTTATTTCCAGATATGTGATAAAATGGTGGACCATTTGCTAAAGCAAATTCAAATTATCTGTCATGCATACATCAAAAGATGTAGCTGAGGATCATGCATAAGCTATGGTTTGCATAACTTCCTAGTTTGGGAGGAATATTCTCCCACACAGAATCAATAAGTCAATAAGTCTGGTAGTTTAATTTTGTATCACCATCCATCCGTAAAGTCTTGAAAGTGGAAGTTCTTGAGAGCATCTGTTTAAAGTTAACTTCCACACACATACCATACCACTCACACATCACACATGCACACTACACATACCATACAGTCAGATATCACATACATGCATATGCACACACACATGGATACACACCATACATGGCACATACAAAACATACCATGCAAGTGTGAATCAGGAGGTATAGCGATACCAGATTTCAAACTGTACTACAGAGCAATAGTAACAAAAACAGCATGGTACTGGTACCAAAACAGGCGGGTAGACCAATGGTACAGAATANAAAAAAAAAAAAAAAAAAAAAAAAAAAAAAAAAAATCTCAAGCTAAGCCTCCAGGAAACTCCACTAGACCAGCAGTAAGCTACCAAACTGAAATAATAGGACTCTGAAAATAAAAAGACAGTGAATAGGATCTTATCAATTTTAGAGTTTTCTCCTAGAACTGCTTCTTAAGCTTATGATGTATACCAAGTGCATTTAAACTAGAATCTAGTATAAGATGATATTGGATTTGGCACCAGGGTATAAATATCTAGCCGTCTTTGTGCTAATATTTCAACATGTTACAGTAAGCCAATAAGATTGCTAGTTTCCTTGTGCTGTGCCCCTTGATAAGTCTAAGAATCAGAGAAAGGCATCATAAACACAAGGCCCAGGTGTCACTTTCCTACTTGGTAGTTAAACACCCAGAACTGGCTCAGATAACACCAGTGGGCAAGTTACTTCTGTAGCACTTGCCCAGCTCGGGCCCCTGATGTGACTTTACCTTTAATGGAGATTTGGGTCATAAGGTGAGCATATTGGGCTTAGAAACTGGGATGTAATTGGAAAAAACTTTGCTCCGCAGTAAGAGATCAGAATCCCAGGCCTCGCTCAGCCTGGAACTAGCTGCAGAGCTTTGGAAAAATCATATAACTGTGCATCATTCTCATCATCATTTAAAAATATAACCTTCTGCAATGGAAAATTGGACAGAGATCACACAATCTGTAGAGAAAAAAAAATGTGCACCCCATATACAACTTTTTAGTGGTTAATGATTTTAATGAAAATATTTTTAATGAGTTTGCTTCCGTTATAGCCAGAAATCTAAACTTACAATAAATTCTGACTTTGGTGTAAATAAGATATTTAAACTTAGGATAATCTCAAGTTTTAAAACTCCCACTTTCACATTTTGACATCTTTTCAAAATCTGTAATGTTCTAGAAAAAGATTTAATGTTCTAGAAAAAAAAATCAAAGGAGCAGACAATTTTCCTTTTGCTTCAACCTCCAAATGTTTCAACACAGCTCTGACAGATCCGGTCTTTATTCAAATTTGTGATATTTTGTTTGCCACATATCTCTTTGCCTCAGTTTTTATTTCTAAAAAAATATCGTATTAAAATATCATTTACCTTATTATTGAATTTTTTGGCTGCTCCTTAATTCTGTGCCCAGTGCAAAGGCCCCACTTTCTTTAACATCCCCTCGGTCCTGCTGGAGAGAATGGTGAAAAGGCCACATTCAACGACACCATAACTGAGCATTTCCAGAACTCATAAGGAAACCAGGAAAGAGGGATGAACTTCAAGCAGATTTAGTAGCAAGAAAGTCACGTACCATAGGAGCTACAGAACCATCAAAGACAAAGGGTGCAAGATAACCTTGTAGAAAGAAAAGACAGATCACCTAGAAAGATGATTAGACTGATGTCTGACTTCATATAATCACCTAGGTAAGCCCCCCAAAATGATGAAAAATATATTCAGTATGTTGGAGGGAAAATATCAGATGAGAACATATGTAGAGTGAACATATACTTCAAGAAAAAGGCCAAAATAAAGACATTTTCAGGCCTACAGGCATGTATGCGCGCGCGCACACACACACACACACACACACACAAATAAAAGTTTACTAACAAGAAGCTTCAAAGAATATACTTCATGCAGACGATTCCAGAAGGAAGATCTGGAATATAAAAAGGAAGGATGGGTAAACATGATGACAATGTGGGTACGTCAAACCAAACATTTCATAAAACAATATATTTTTTCTTAATCTCCAATTTGGAAAGACTGAAAAAACAATTTTGAAATAGAACACTGAAAATTAAATGTATTTAAGAGATAGTAGGAGTAAACAGTTTGTTGAAGTCTTGAGTTGCTCTGGAAAAAGTTATATTAATTAATTTCAGACATTTTCAGCAAGTGTGTTAACATTTCCACAGTGCTGCAGTTAGGATATGGTCTGAGTTTGTTCCCCAGGGTTTATGTGTTAGAAGCTTATTCCTCAGTGTGTCCATGTAGGGAGGTGGTGGAACCTTTAAGAGGTGGAGTTTGGTGGGAAGTGATAAATCACTGGGAGTGCTACCCTTGAAAGGGATAGTTTTCCTGGGACCCTGTTTAGTTCCCATGAGAGTGGCTGTTAAAAAAGAGCAAGCCTGGTCCCCTCCCAGTCTTTCTGACTTCTTGTCTCTCCTGTGATCTCTTCCTCCCACACATCCCTGTCATGATGCAATGAAGCCAAAAGCAGGGGAGGTGCCCACCAAAGCCATGGCATGAAATAAGTCTCTTTCCTTTAAACATTACCTAGCCTTGAGAATTTTGTTATAGCAATGAAGAACAGACTAAGAAATATAAAATACACTAAATGATAAAAAGAGCATAAAACTTTCAAACCATTTGATAGAGTTTTTAAAAAGAAAAATAAAAACAATCCAGAAAATGCACTTTTAACGAGATTTAGTGGCTTAGTCAGGTATTGTTGTTTTTTTGGTTATTTTTTTGTTTGTTTGTTTGTTTGTTTTTTTGTCTCCGTGACCAAAAGACCTGACAATAACAACATAGAGGAGAAAAAGTTTCTTTTGGCTCCTGGTTTTGGAGGTTCACTTCATGGTCAGCCAACTTCATAATTCTGGGCCCCAGGTGAGGTAGAATATCATGGTGGAAGAGAGTGGAGGATAAAAGCAGTTTGGGGCAAGGCAACAAAGAATCAGAGAAAAAGTTCCTGTCAGCAAGTACAAAATATAAAATCCAAAGGCACACCCCCAGTGACCTACTTCCTCCGGCCATACCCTACCTGTCTATGGTTGTGGCCAAGTTAATCCATATAAGTGAATTAATCCACTTATTAGGCTACACCTCTCATAATCCAATCATTTCACCTCTGAAAATTCTTGCATTGTCTCACATATGAGCTTCTGGGGACGCCTCACATCTAAATCATAACAAAAGCCTAACTTGTCTTTCCCAAGAGCACCCGAGAGGCAAATGCCCACCATAACCAAAACTCAGGTACCCAAAATATGATGCGTTTAATGTACAGTACTCATGGCAGATTGCAAATATCTGTGATGCATTTGTGCAGGGGAATGAAGCCAATTAAATTTAAAAATACATGAATTGCAGAATAGTTTTAATAGCTAAAACTCAATTACATTTGAGTTAAAATAGTTGGGATTCCCTTTTCAGATTTTTAACACCTTAAAGTTGCAAATTTCTCCACGTAAATTTTAACTGAATCATTTTGCTCCTTAAATTAACAGAGCCCCACATGTGAGGCTGAGATGGCAGAGGATGAGCTGGAAGTCCAGTGTGTGTTTAATGTGTGCGGGGAAGTTGCCACATTGTGCTGACAGAGAGCGGGGAGAGCACTGGACACTCAGCACACCTTCGTTGAAAGGCAGTCGACAGATTGCAGGGTCAGTCCTCTGGAGTATGGCAGCACGTATTGGCATTAATGCAACACTTTACGCAGGCTCCACACCCAGGCTTACCAGCTCTGCATGAGTTTAGCTTTTGCCCAGGATTTCCCTCTCCAGAATTCTTGAGAATCAATCCTCAGAAGTATTCACATCACCTGACAGAAGGCAGCAGAAGATGATGTCAGCTGCCAGCACCCTGTCCCTGTCCCCTCATCCCATGCATACAGAGTACAGCAGGTGACTTTGCCTAAGGGCTCTTTGACCTGGGGGGCTGTTCAATCTGAGCACACCTTTCTGGGAAAACAACAGTTCCTAGAAGAGTGAGCTCAAGAGATGCTTTATCTCATGGGTCATCTCATTTTGACCTCACAATGACTGGGCCAGCAAGTGCTATTATATTATCAATGGACAGATGGAAAAACGGAGGTAACTAAAGGTTAACTAAATCTTTTCAAATGGCCCAGCCCTAAAGGGCCAATGCTAGAACTGAAACACAGATCATCTGCATCTGGAAGCCCAGCTCTTGAGCAGGAGGCCAAAGAAATTTTTCTCTACCTGAATATGTGAGCCCACAGTAAGAGACACATTGAACCACCAATCAGGAGCTGCAGCGCAGCAGAACTTGCGGAGTTTGAAATAACCTCTTGCAGCACATGACATCAGACAAATGCACATATGTGTGTGTGTGTGTGTGCTCCTCCAGCTGCTGCTAAGGACAACTTTGCATATTAGCATTCTGCTGAGTAAACCACATAAAACAGTTCAATTTTTTATCTAAGAACACTCTTATCATTGTGGTTGAGTGGGAAGAGATTTAGATTTTCAGTAAAAACACCAGGATTTCAATTCCAACTCTGCCACATCCAAGGTGCCCCCAAATGAGCAAGACACACAACCTGCCTAAATCTTATTTTCCTTATCTGTACAATGGTATTAAAGATACCTACACAACAGAGTAGTTTTGAGCATGCAAATGATTATATTAGATGACATAAATGTTTAACAGTGAAGCACTGCGTGGATACTGATGGTCTATAGGATTATTTAACAATAGTTCTATGTTGCAAAATTTAAAAATGCAAGCTTTGGAGGAGTCAGACAGACATTGCAGGGAGATCTTAGGAAATAACTGAAGCAACCTCCAGTTCCCATCAAGGTGATATGTGTAAAACCATGTGGCACAATTCACATATACTTAGTCCCAGATACAAGGTGGTTTTAGTAGCAGTGGCAGTAGGATTTATTCCATGTTGAAAGTGCTTCCACAGCTTTATAGACAAATTTGACACCTGCATTCCCAGGCATTGTACAAGCATAATCTCTGGCAGCCAGTGACCCGGAGTGACCTCTTAGAAATGACAAAGGCCAGCTTTCTCCCTCACCATGGCCAAATGCTGCCACATCAGAATTCTGTGCTCCAAACCCAAGTGGTTGCGTCCATGCCTGCCTAGTCCACCCTGTCCAGTACACCCTGTCCACTAGCTTCATCAAGGCAATTCTCAGTAGATGCTTTTAATTAATTACACAATAAAAAATGATGATTCTGTCCAGCTTGTCCATGCCTCTGAATTCAGAGGACATAGCAACTGCTGCCTGGCCTAGGCTGACACCCACTTATGTATGGACAACACCTGTATCTTGTGTTTGTAGAAGAGAAAGAGTTCATTAGCTGCAGGTAAGTTGCAAAGTACTGCATGCCTCTCTGTCTCCTTCCCCTTATTGACGCTGCAACCCAGATGAATAAATCTAAGCTGGTCTTTCATTGTCCAGGTGGTTGCCTGCCCTGTCTAGATTTCCACTCCATCTCTACTCAGGGAGCCCACCAGTTTTGTCTTTTCCCATCCCCTGCAATGAGCTCGCTCCTCTTTTGCTATTTTGAAACTTTCCCCATGAAACTACCCTGGGGTAATCATGGGTCTTACCTTATTTTTGTTCAATGTCTTGAGAATGAATTTTTATATATTCTATTTTTTAGTTGAAAATAAATCTGGTCTCCTCATCTTGACTGAAAATGAAAATTGTTTTCATTGATTTTTGTCTGATTCTTGTATCTGTGGCCAACTGATAGTTGTAATTGACAAACGAATGTAGCTCCATTGTGAACATTGGTTGATATTTTTGTCGAAAAGTAAGGCAAAATTTATACAAAAAGTGTTACAAAGGTGCATGTTGGAATGTCACTTGTTCATTGATGATCTGAGGGACTTCTTCACAAAACTGAATAATAGCTTTCAAATAATTAGGAAAATGTTTAAGTTTTATGCTATCCAAAATATAACAGCTACAGATGTGCATATTTTAAAATCTGATCTGCTTTAGCAACATTTTCTCCATCACCTTCTTAATTCTAGCCAATCAACAAAATAAATCAAGCTTTGTTTTGTAGCATTTGCTAATTTCCAAGGTGCAAATATTCCTACCAAGCTACCACTGTGATGTCACTCAACGCAGAGTTGAAAAGAGTTACTTGGTGGCCACTGTCCCATACATCTTTCTACTATATTGATGCCATGGACATAAATAACCCCAGGAGCACAGATTACATTAAAATGCTTAGGAAAGTATGAATAATGAGTATTTATTCCCTTTATTTTTAATGATTGTGTTGTAAGTTTAAATAACTGAGTTTTTAATAATGGCTTTAAAATTCCTGAAGGTTTGCCAACCAGCTTTTGTGAGCAGATACAAGCCAGGCTGTCCTATCACTGGATGGAGCCTCTGACTGGGGCCTCAGGTGAGAGTGACAGCACAGGTAATCAGATACACACTCAGCCTTGGGGAAGGTGATGCTTGTCCTTGCAGAAGTATTCATTGCCAAATGGAGAACAAATATAAGGGCCACCTGATAGGGTAATGAGGGTTCATATGAGAATGAACAGGAAGAATCAGTCCCGACTTTAAACCCCCCAGGTACTAAGGGAATGTCAGGATATCTCTGTGACTTGAAGCAAGAACACTGGACTGAAATATCTGGGTTTAAATTTCAGTCTTGAGGACTGCGGTTGTAGCTCAGTGGTAGAGCGCTTGCTTAGCATGTGTGAGGCACCGGGCTCAAGTCTCAGCACCTCATATAAATAAGTAAGATAAAGGTCCATTGACAATTTAAAATTTTTTAAAAAAATTTCAGTCTCACTCCTTAGCTAGTGTGATGCTATTTAGCTATTTGTGTCTCAGATTTTCCCTTAGAACCTTCTTCATAGGGTTGCAAAAGGAATAAGTGTGTTAATAGTGTGAAGAACTGAGCCAAGTAGCAAGTATATAGTAATTACTAGGGGCAGGGGGAGTAGATAGTGTTATTATTACTTTCAAATAGTCATGGCCAACTATGCTAGGTGCATATGTGAATATATATTAAAATGAATCTCATGTTTGTATATAGTTATGATGCACCAACCAAAATAAATAGAAAGGAGACCAATAGAGTAAAAGAAGGATATGGGGGGGGGGGGATATGGGAGGAAAAGGGGAAATGAAACAGAACAAAGTATTTTTTTAATCTGTGTGTATAAATGTCACAACAAATCCCACTGTTGTGTATATTTTTGTTTGCATTCTAGATTCATCCTGACTCATCCTGGGTTGACTTTATCTTCTGAGAGTTTATATAGGACACGCAGGCTTTCTCCTCGGAACCCCCAGCAAATAAACCCATTTTCCCCATCTCAATAGCACAGCGGTCAAGGCAGTGATGTGGTGGAACAGGCTCACACAGTCAAATCTCTTCCCAAATCTCCATTCAGAGACATCATCAGGTGGGCAGCCTTGAATCAGCCATGCTGGGAGAGTTTATACCATGGAAATTGGCAAATACTACAAATCAGGACTTTTCCTTCCAGAGAGAGGATTGTGAAACATTTATCAGCACACCACTACTCCTTCTTGTAACTTTCCTGACCTAAGCAGTTTAATTTGTTTAATGGAAAGGATGCATCATGCTTTACATCAAGAAAAATCAATCTTTCTCTAGCAAGGCACTAAAGGAAATAATGCAATCTGTCCAATCCTATTACCAGAACACACTCCTACGAAAAGAACGAGCAAAATTAGCTTGATGCAAACAGTTTCTCTGGGTGGTTTTGAGAACAAGTACACAAATTTAAGATAACCTCCAACCTAATGCATTTCCATTAATATTCACTTTTCTGGAACTTAGCAATTTGCAGAGTGCAATTTGGAATGATGCAGAACCTTGCCTCCAGAGAGCTCACGATAAGAGCACATTATAAAGGTGCCAATTCTAACTTTCTGGGCCCTGCCACAGATAGCTCTTGCCATCCACCCCATTTGAGAAAAAAACAAGGGCCAAAGTGTAGAAAGTCATGGAAAGATTGCCAAGTTCAGCTAAGCAAACCCCAAAATAAGTAGAAGCCTTTCTTAAGTAAGTGATTCTTGCTAATGTTCAGCTAGGGCAGATTTTTAAAAGTAGACCTAAGAACAATGAATGATGTAATAGATTGCATTATTGGCTCCAATTCTCCACCCCTCTCTATATTTATGTCCTTTGCTGTATGACTTTGTAATCTCTTCTACTAAAGAGGCTATCATTCCCCTGATTCCTGGAGCTTGGGCTTGTTCTTGCTACTTGCTTTGGCCAATAGAATGAGGTTGAAATGAGGTTTTTCTTCAGGAGGTCTCACATATTTCCCCTGTCATGCTGCAGCTTTGCTGTCATATGAGAACAACTTGCCTGGCCACCCCACCAGTCTAAGGAATAAGAGAGATTGTGGGGCACAGGCTCTCCAGCAGCTGCAGCCTGACACTGAACCATCTCAGCCCAGCTGCAGATGTGAAGCAGGAAGCCCAGTCACCAAACCAAGTCCCCTTTACCTCAGCCAAACCCCAGCCAGCCCCAGACACAAGAGGGAGCCCAATTGAGACCCTCAGAGCCACCCCAGCTCTGTGTGGCATCAGACTTTCTGCTTGATTGCTTTTTATGCAGCCTTATTCTAACAACAGCTAAGTGAAACAAACACTAAGAAGAAAATTAGTTTTTCTTGTCGCAACGAATAATTTATTAAAACTTGAAAGGAGTTTAAACCATGAAGCCTTTTAAGGTTTCGAATGTATTTGTTTTATAATCTCCAAAGCCTGATCCAGTGCCTGGGATACAGTTGGTACTCAACAAAGGTTTCATGTGCCTGGGTGTCAGAGAGGCTGTTTTCCTAAAAGCTCTCCTATGTAAAATGACTCGTTAGATAGAGAACTTGACGTTATTGGGAATAATATCAGTTGTTTTATTTCTACAATACAGTAAAAGACTTTTTTTTTTTTACTAAATAGATAAATTTTCAGCAGGATCCATTCACATGAAAGTGGCAGAAAAGGTGACTCAAACTGGCTTGATTTGCTGGCTCACAAATTTAAAATGTCTAAGGTTAGATCAGGGTCAGACCACACTATAAAGACTCAGACTTGGTTCCCCCAACCCTGCCCTGGGGTCTGGATTGCTCTGTGTTGTGATCAGTCTCATAGAAACCTAACCTTTGTATTTCCTCCATGTGCCTGCTGTAGTATTGAGTAATTCAGTGTTTTCAGTGACTTTATAGAACATAAAGTGTCTCAAATAAAGAGAATGAGTTCCGCATGGGTGTTGTATGTGTGCGTGTGCGTGTATACATACTCACTTTCAGTTTTGAGTTCTTGATTTCTTGCCTCTGGAAATTTTGAAGACATAAAGTAAAAGAGCAAAAGTTGAAAAGGCAACCTAGAGCCACACAGTTTGGAAAGTCACAAAAAGCTGTCTACTTCAAATCAAAGCACATACGGTGCTAGAGGGAACACACACTGTTGACTCATTTTGTTGAGTTCCAACAGGGTGTGAGGCCCTTGGCCAAGCACCTATGTGGTGTCATAGCACACACCTACTCTCAAGGAGAGTGTGATCTAACTGGAAAGTCAAAGCACCTGCACAGGCACTGCTGGGAAGAGAGGGGTCAGCACCACAAGAATACTTCAAATTAAATACTCCCAGGAAACTTGGAGGGTAGGGGGAAAACACTTTGTCATTTCACTCTATAATCCTGGGAAAGTCACTTTGTATCTCTCAACTTCATTCACTCACTCAGTAATTCATGTATTCATTCAAGTATTTCTTGAGCCTCTGTTATGGGTCACATTTGCTATGTGTCTGACACTGTGATTTTAAAAAGTCTGAATCCATGATTAGAATCTGAATTAAATCTGCATGCCAAAATCTCCAAGGATCAGGTTCAGGGACCAAGTTTGTTGATGATCACTTGAAGTTTGAGCTCTTTAAAAAGCAAGTGACAGCTCCTGGTTCCTTTGTTCTCAGAGTATGACATGAATTATACCTCCATGGAGTTGTTCAGTGAGGTTGTCCTGACCAGCCCCCTACTCAAGGTCAACCGCGATCCCTCCAACAGGAAGCACCACACTCAATGGAATTTTTACTCAGAGAAGTTTGCCATATATCCAGGTCTTGTTTTGGTTCTGTCCAAGGGACTGGACACACACCAAATGTTGAATTGCCTTTCCTTAAGGGTAAAGAGGAAAGAATAGAGTGGAGAGAGGTGATTGAGCCACGAGTAACAATCATGCTCTTGAATGTAATTCCTGAATGAAGAATATATAGTTCTCTGCTCTGAGCAGTGGGATAATTCAGAAATTATACTTCTTCCTCAACCTGCTTTTCTTCATGCTTGTCTCTGGATCTCCCTTTCCTGCTCATGGGCTGAGAGCAGGTAGTCCAACCTTGTGTTGTCTGGTCTGCTGAGCTCAGGTTTTCTTAAAAGTGGGAATTATATGTGGACCCAGATAATTCCTCATTGTGGGATCAATCATGTGCAGTGTAGGATGTGTATCAGCGGCACGCCTGATCTCTGCCCATGCAATGGCAGCAGCACCCCCCTCAAGTGTGGCAACCAACAATGTCCCCAGACATTTCTAATTTTCTACTGAGGGCAAAATCAGTGGTGTACAGGTGAATGTTTAACATCTGGCTCCCTGGGGGAGAAAAATTCTTGATTTATAGCATTTCCTATTTCTGTGGTATAAATATTCCCACTATGGCCAATTTCTAGCTACAAAAATGATGTCACAGGAAGAGACATGTCACAGCACACCATAATATAGTATTTCCAATGTAGACATGCACATGCGACATTAACCTCAAGGTAATAGATCACAGAAAAGTAGAGTAAAAATAATAAGGAAGTGATAAGGGATAATGCTTTCCTTGGTTTTAATATAATGTATTTAATTATAATTTAACATAATTTAATTTATAGTAATGGTAGTGTTTAACAGTCAACTTACCACTCCTGAGTAATATATAATGGTTAATTTGGCCTTCTAAATTTTTAATTGATGAATTATAATGATACATATTAATAGTATTTGTTGCAATGTTCCTATATGTACACAACATGATTGGGTCAATTTCATTAATCTTGATTGACAACTTGACTGGATCAAGAGATGCCTGGAAATTAGTACAACCTACTCCTGGGTGTGAGGGTGTTTCCAGAGATGAATGGCGTGTGGGACAGCAAACTGAAGAGGTGTGGGGATTCCCACCCTGAATATGGGTAGCACCATCTAGCAGGTTGGGGGCCTGGATGGAACAAAAACAGAATAAGGAGGACGCCCCTAGTGCACACAAGCTCAATTCTTCTGAGCATCCTTTGCTACTGCTGTTGCCTATGGGCATCACAATCCAGTTTCTTCAGCCTTCTATTATGGACTCAAAACAGTGACTTCCCAGGGGCCTCTTAAGATTCAAGAAATCAATGGTGGGAGAAGGGTAGGGGGTAGTAAAATATGCCCCTAGAAACTCATACCAAAGCCATTTTCTCCTGAACAACTTTTTGACTACACATCTGGATAAGGGTCGTCAGGTACATAACATTAATGGCCATTATGTCCAATTGGTGGAATGGACACCCATAAAACTTAAACTCAACAATTTTATAGGCTTTAAATTTATAGGTTTAAAATTTAAATTTTAAATTTTATAGGTTTTTCTGTGCATCCTATATATGGAATGATGGGACATAATGGATTGATAAGGTGGTGATGGGATTCCACTATGGCTAAAGTCCCTCCTCAACCAAAATGAGAAGCAGCCTTCACAAAAATCGAGCATGGTGAGTTCCAGTTTTAATATTATTCCATGAATCTTTCCTTAAAATATTAAAATTCTAAGCCCCGGCCACCCACTACCACTCAAATCACAATCTCTGGGAGTGGAGCCCAGCATCAGTACTCTCCAAAGCCCCCCAGAAGACCCCAGTGTGCAGCCAAATGGGGGAACTTGGACTCAGTCATATGGCGGTTTGGAAGAAATCCATCCCCCCTGAGCCAATAATTCTGCCATTCAGAGGTGAACATTAAGATTTATATGTAGAGATGGTCATCACAACAATATTTATAATAGTTAAAAATTGAAAGCAACATAATTGTCCAATAGGGGATTGGGTTCATAAATTATGGTTCATCCTGTAATGAAATATGATATTGTATGTCAAATGCTTGAAGAATATTTTGGGGTATGGAAAAATGCTCATGATATGTAATGTATAACTCCAATTGTGTAAATATATATACCTTGGTATGTATGTTTCAACAATGTTAATAGAAGTAAAAGTTACAGTACTATTTCTGGGTCCTGGAATTATGTGGGGGTTTTTGTTTCCATTATTTTCTTCGTACTTGCTAAGCTTCTTCAGGTTGCAAGGAATTAATTATTGCTATGGTTTGCATATGGATAGTGTCCCACAAGGACACATGTGTTAAAAGCTTGACCCGCTGAATGGCACTATTGGGAGATGCTGTGGACTTTTAGGATGGAGCCCAGCAGGAGGTCTTAGGTAATTGGCAGTATGCCCTCAAAAGAGACTGTGAGACCCCAGCCCATTATCTCCCTCTCCCCGCCTCCTTCCAGAAGTGAGTGGTTTGCTCTGACACATGCTCCCCACTATTGCTATCTTTATTCTTCATCAGAGACCCAAAGCAATGAGGCTATCCAATAGTGGACTAGAACTCCCAGAACCATTTTTCTATGTAACCCTTTCTCTTTATAAAATAATTGCCTCTGATATTTTGTTGTAGTAATGGAAAGCTGACTGATATGATCATGTTGGTCAGTGGGGTGGGAAAGGAGAGGCTTATTGCAAATACATAAAAAGAAAAGAGGACAGGAAGTGCTTTCAGCCTCCCTGCAGCCAGGTCTCAGCAGACTGGAAGGACACAGAACAAGATGATTTGGGTTAATACAAATTCAAACAGTATAGAATTTGTCCTTTACTCCTTTGACCAATGAATAACTAATTGAATGCTTCATCATTTTGACGTGATGACTTCTCTCAATTGATGCTTCTGCTTTTCCTGGGGTTAACAACTTTTTGTGTGTCTTAATTTGAATTGAACAAAAGGGGATATGATTGGCATAACCAGTTGACATATAGGACCAGGACTGTTAACCAGACCTCTTCAGTCAATCATTCTATCAGTTGTTTTCTTTGGACTAAAGTCTCATCCATGGTCCAATCAGTTGTGTCCAGAGCATAGAATCTTTCTTCCCCTGCACATGGGAATGTTTTGATCCTATCATTGATAAACCAAGAGTTCATATGAAAGTGATTTATTAGGAAGTATTTCTGGAAAACGTAATGGGGAATGGAAAGGAGGAACCAGGAAGCCAGTGTGCAGTATCCAGCTGGTGGCACAGGGAGACCAGCTCAGCCCCATATGGAAAATCAGAAGAAGCATCTTAGCTATGAATTGGGGCCTTGGGGGTAGCAAGGCAAGAGAAGTAGCGAATCAACCCATCAGTCATTGGTCGACACAGCCCTTGGATGAGATAAATCCCTAGGAACTTGTGGGTCTCCTGGTGCTCTTGCCAGTCTGGAGACAGTCTACCATGAGAAAAGCCATGGTGCAGGCTGCTCAGAGTGAAAGCTTACCTGGACGGAAGGAGTGTGGCTACATAGGTTACATTCTATACTGCAATGGGCCCTGCCCAGCCCACATGAACTTGCACTAGTCATGAAGACCATAAGGGAGCCTTTCTCAGAATGAGTTTTAATTCTGTGCCCTAGGATTCTGGATGCTCCCTCATCTTGCCTTGCTGTGCGGGTGCTGCATTATCCTGATCAACCATAAGGGAGGACTCAGGACACCAACAGTGGTTCACAGGGGAAAATAATGGGATGGCTGTAGAATGTTCCATCTCTGCTGATGGGACAGACAAGACCCTTCTGCTTCAGCTCACATCTGTGAAGTCTTGCACACAACCCCAACAACTCCTTCTCGCTCCTTCCTCTCCTAAGGATGTCCATGTCCTATGCTTCCTCCCCGCCTCCCTAAATCCTCCCCCACAACTTTTATTTCTGTTGGAACAACATTATTCACAACATGCAGGTGGCTGTTCATTGAACCTTTGCTTCCATTTTCTGTTCTAAGTACAGATAATTATGTAAGTCAAGTTAACATGCAGAGGTAAATATTGTAATTTGGCTTTGGAGGTATTACACATAATGTGGTTTTTGTTTCTTCTCCTCACCAGCTAAACAGAGACCATTGTCTCTCCTCCTGGAGGGGCTTGGAATATTCTGGAGGACACATAAATAAGTAAAAAAAAATAAATAAAACACTTGTGAGCCCTGCTGTAGCATCCTTCCTCTTTTGAATGGAAGGATTATTTGTGACATTGGCAGCAGGCAAACTCAGCCTGTGAGTCACACGCCTGGCAAGACACATGCTCCAACACCATTATGAAGTGATGAGCAACCCCAGGATCAGACCAGACATGGAATGCTTTATTTGCAGATTAAACAGGAAGCCTTCTCCAGAGGGCTCCTAAATCAGCAGAGCAACTGGTTAATGCTGATTAGCTTGAAAAACACTAGGGGTCATTTATATGTGAATCCTAACCTTGCTCCAGGAAGAGAGAAAGGTTGAAAACCACTGGTTTCTCCCTGGGCTGGAGGACAACATTTAGATTGAACCAGGAAATAGAGTGTCCAGATAAAAACACCACAAGTGGCAGAACTCGAATTTGGGGCTGACCCTGTGCTTCATCGGCACCTCCCAAATGTTGTTTGTTTGTTGTTTTGGATTTTTTAAAAATATTAACTAGGGTCAAGCTCCACAAGCAAAGAAATGGCTCCTGTTTCTTCTGGCTCTAGAATGCAGCGTGTGATTGTCCCTCAGTATTATTTTGAAAGTAACCTTGATTATAACCTAAGACTATGAACAATATAAAAATTTGGCTTCAGTTTCCTGCATAACTACCAAGAAACTGGGGTGAGTGTAACTGAGCAGCCTGGGGTACAGATGAGCTTTCTGATAAATTTCATTCACTGGGACATTTATTGAGTGCCCAGGAGCTGTGCACATGCAGTGGTCATCTACCCCCAGGTGGCAGGAAGTAGGCAATAGAAAGTACTCTTCCTGTCCACACTGAAGATCAGCCTTTGGGGGAAAGCAGTGAGAGGTTCCAGTGGGTGAGCTGGGCCCAGTGCACCTGTCTTCACCACTGCCCTACTAGGGACCTTGGACAAAGGCCTTCTTGCTCAGTCCTGCCCTTGGGAAGGAAGCCGAGGATGCTGTTCCCTAAGAATTGGCTTTATGGATAGCACAAGACCTTTTCGCTGGAGTTTAAGGAAGGCTGTGATTTAAAAAGAAAATTTAATCAGGGCACCTAGGAGAAGCAATAAGTTTTGTTTTTAAGTTTATTTTGCTGTAACAGCAGAATTTATTAGATTTTTCAATTTATTTTAAAGTTAATTAAATGTGTTTTATTTAGTATCTGCCAGGTGCAATGTATCAAAGGGAATATAAAGTTTAATAAATTCCCCATTTCAGGGCATTTATGATCCCAGAGGGCAAGAAGTTTACAAACAAGCAGTGAAAATATAGGATGTGGGGAGGGGAACCGAGGTGCCTGAACACAGCCTGTTACACAATTACCGAGCACGGCCCCCCCTGGGGGTTCTAGAAGGGACAGCCTTTTAGTGAGAGCATTTAACAATGGAGGAAAAAAAGCTTCTGCAGCTCTTTCTACACACTCTGGGCTGTTGAAAGTGTTTACCTATGCTAACACAAGTGACCTTCACATCAACACCTTCAGTAAAGAGATTCCTATTATTATTCCCACTTCCCAGATGAACAAAGAGAAGCATACGAAGGTACAGCAAAATACCTCACATCCCACCTGGAGATCACCTTCTCTGTACCTGAAGGATGTGAGGCATCAAGAGCAACTTATCACCAGCTTAAACAAGGGACCTAGGCTCTCAGGGAGATGTGTGATATGTGTCAGGGACACCTGGGTGCTTTTTGCCAGTACTACATATGTCTCATTCATTTGAGACGAATAAACTTTTTCATCTAGCAGGGAAAATTGGGGCTGAGAAGTGGCCAAAGGGGAAAGAGACAGACTTCATGGTTTGTCAAAGTAAATACATCGTCGCTCCTTTCATTAAAAAGCCATGGGAGTGTGGGAAGGTGCTCTTACTATGCACTTACATGAGGGGACATGGAAGATTTAAACAACACCATCACAGGAACTCAGAAAACTTTCACGACCAGCGGCTGCACTTGAAGTGGAGAAACTATGCAACATGACACTAGAAATGATTATGATAAAGAAGGAATCAAAATTTTCTCCTGCTCAAAAATGTGGACATATTTTTATTGATTGCCTGAGAGACAGCATTCTACCTGAGCCTTATAGATATTAAGGTTAATGTTTTCATATTAATAGTTATTGAAACATTAATTCTCAGAACAATAAACTGTATTAATATTGGTGAATGCGCATTTTATTAATTTTGAGTGCTTGCAGGGGCCAGCCCCTGCTCTAAGCCCATCAATTTGTTTAATCCTCAGGAGTCCTGTGGGGAACTCCCCACCTCCACCCTTCACCACCCCCAGCACACATGATGCAAATCAGCATCCCTTCCTTCTTCAGGTAGCACTTTCTTCCTCCAGCTTTGGGAACAGCACTCTCTTGATCGTTTCTTGTAAGTTGTCTTGATTTCTTTCTCTTCCCTTCCTAATTCTCTGAGCATCAGGGAGTCTCTTCATCTTAGTCCTTTTGGGGCTGCTATAACAAAGCACCATAGACTTATTTATACTTAAAATTTTATAGTATAGACATTTATTTGTTTATAGTTCTGGAGGCTGGAAATCCAAGATCAGTGTACCGGCATGGTGGGGTTCTGGTGAGGACCCTCTCTTGGGGTTCAGACTTCTAACTCAGTTGTATCCTTCCATGACAGAAAGAGAACAAGAGAGCCAACTTGGTCTCTTTTACAAGAACACTAACCCCATTGACAAGTGCTTCACTCTTGTGACCTAATCGACTCCCAAAGGCCCTACTTCCTGATACCACTGGGGGTTAGGATTTCAACATATGAATTTTGATATAGCACAAACATACAGTGCATCACACTCCCAATCAGCCCCAGGTTCTTCTTTCTCAACACCTCAAACACTTTATATACAGCATACAGACTGACAACTGCTGGATTCTTACCTCCAACCCAGGGCAACCCCAGCTGTCAGGCAAAGCTCTTACAGGTGGTCATCTCTGACCATTCATTCTTCCTCTGAGCACACACTCATTCCAGCAGCAAATCCAGCCAGCCCTACCTTAATTTTATCACTTATCCCACCTCCATTATTAGCACCGTTACATCTCACTTGGGTTCCTGGACTGTTGCCCAGAGAGCTATCTTGTTTCTGCCCTTTTCCTCCACTCTCTGTCCTTGTATAAATCTTTCTTCAACACGGCAGCCACAGTGACCCCAGTAAAACATTACAGACCTGGTCCTTCCCTCTGCTCAAATCAGAGCCCCCAGTGAGTTCCCATCTTTCTCAGAAGCAGCCAATGATTCCTCTCTGCCCTGTTCTGCTCCCATGACTTCATCCCCCTACTTCTCTCCCCTCTCACCCTGGTCTAGCTCCACACAGACCCCACTCAGGGCCATGGAACTTTTCTCTGCCCAGCTGGAGGCCTCTATTGACAGGGACATCACAACGCTTACCCCTGTAATCTCTGCACATACATCACTTCTTCAGAGATGTCTTGCCTGACCATCCGTACAACATTGTAGCCCACCTCGATATCCTCTTTGAACCTATTTGTTTACGCTCTTAGCATCTGTAACTCCATGACATATGATAGAATTGTTTATTTTTTATGATTATCTTCTGCCTCCCTCCCTGGAACATAAGGTCAAGGATTCTGCTGAGTTCACTTCTCTGGTCTCATTGTTGGGAATGGTGCCCACACTTGGCTGTGTTCTGTAAAGATGGCCTAGGAAGCAGTGAAGAACCAGGAGTGGGGGAATAGGAGCACTCTTTCTTGGGTGCATAAAATACACAGATGCACAGTCAGGAAAGGATCTTAATACAATGATAACATCAACTGGAATTTCATCATCATCATCACCACCAGCATCATCATCATTATTACCATGAGCCAGGAAGTCTAAACAACATCGGTGATAAAATTTTCCTTTCCAAACATGGAACTATGTTCAAAGTAATTGCTATAGTTATTGTTGCAGTTTAGTGATATACAAGTAAGCTTTGGATTGGCACATTTTCATGATTTCCCCTTCAGTAAATATGATATTTTATAAGGAAGTTAATTTGGAGAATTCTCAGTAATAGAGTTGGCCTCTGTCACACTCACTCAATGATATGTGTTCACTCACAGAGTAAGCTCATGATCATTTGGATCTTTTTTCATGCTTGGCCTTGGGGCTTTAGTTTGCATCTCCAGTGCCTATGTATAGCTGGAAAATTCAAAACAAACAAGGGCTGTACAGAGATTATAAGGACCAAGATGCAATTGTTGAGTCACTTCAACTGTCTGTGACTATTTGGAAATTTGGGATGTAAAGCATTGAACAGTAAAACCTAGTATGAGGTGCAAAGTATACTCACTTTGTTTGACAAGTGAAATTTTAAGTTTGTATGTGAAGTATTTCATCAAATGCAAATATTTTGAAACTATTTTCATTCTTTTTAAGTTGTTAATTGCTTTAAAATTAAAGAACAAATTAATGATGAATGTATGATTACTTTTTATTACTGCATGGTTAATATCGAATTATTTTGTCAGAGATGGTATGTTAAAATAATCCCTGGGTATCAAACAGGTACACCTGCCTAGAGGAAATAGATACTATCATAATTACCAACATTTTACAGATGCGTTAACTAAGCTTACTGAACTTACATTGCCATAAGTGACAGAGGTGGGAAGTGTCAGAGCAAAGATTCAAAGCCATTCTGATCACCTGTGATCACCTGTCTTTGACATGAAAGAGCTTGCATTTGGACCTGCTGTTGATTCACATCTGAGACACTCCTGTTTTATTCATAGTGGAATGGTGTTTTTTTAGCCACAACTCACACACATCTACATTAACTGAATTAAAATGAATTCTTCAAGCTCATGACCCCATGATTCCATTCTTTACATTCTGTACCCAAGAGACAGAGTCAATATTCAGCAAAAGAAGTTTACAAAAGTTTTCATAGCAGTACAAAAGTCAAACCCAAAGGTGTACAAACCCAAAGGTGTATGTACATTTGGTGGGATTTTATTTGTATGACATCCAAAACAGGGAAAACCAATTGATGAAGACAGAGGTCAAAGTAGCGGTTGCCTGTTAGGGTAATGGATGGGGAGGGGAAGTTTCTGGGATGCTCATGGGGTTCTAAATTTTGATCTAGGTAACTGGTTACCCAGGTGCCTGTGCACATAAAGTTTTATTGAACTGAATACTCTTAAGCATATTTTAGGCATTTTATGTATGTTATATCTCCATAGAAAGAAAAAAAAAGCCCTCCAGACATTGCAAAGAAAAAAATACCTGGACCAAGAACATAGTTGACATTTCTGGTGTCCCTTCCGCACCTGGACTTTATATGCCAGATAAGCAGCTCCCCATGTACAGTGGTGCCAGGGCATGTTAAATATGCCTGCTTCCAACCTGAGAAGGCTGACACTGCTGACAGTCAACCAGTCCTCCCTTTGGTCTCATAGGAAGGAGCATGGAGAAAGTGGCCTAGCCAGAAAGGCAAAGCAAGGCAGAGCAGGAGGTACCCTCTGCACTCCTGATCATGCTAGTCATTGTGATTGAGCAGTTAGTGCCACCATCCCAGTTCTCAGACCGCATAAATATGAGCACTGCTCAAAGAGGCAGCATTATCAACAGCTGACAGGAAAGGGCCAGCTCAGGGCAGGTGCCACTCAAACTGTTGGAGGTGGATCTGTTGCCAGATCTGGCTCAGACCTGTCTGAAGTGCTTCTGAGCTGGGCAAATACAAGAGAGGACAAAGTGATTACAACAGGACATTTACAGCATGTTCTTTAACATCAAAGACTCATGACCTGCTTCTTTCCTGTTCTGTTCTCTCCAGAACCCTGGTATTATCAAGGAAGAAAATTAAAGTGGAGTAGCTTTGGTTTGGGACACTTAAATCAGAGGAGTTGAGAGGTCTTTTTGAAAGAGGTCACAGGCATATCCACTTTTAAACTCAGTTGTCTGCACTCACCCATTTGGATGCCTGCAGACCTTGTGCACTGGGCTGAACTGGGACTTTTCTGGAATGAAATTCACTAGCCTTTATAATGTGTGTGAAACCACCCCTTTGCCTCCTGAGACTGTGTCCAATCCCTTTCTTATAAGACAGTTTGATCTTATTGCACCAGTCACAAATCTTGACAAACAAGAGTGCAATTAGTGACCCTCCCCCTTGCAGTTTACGGTATGAAAACCACTACTGTCTCATAAAACCTGTAGCATGTTTTCAAGACTGCTTCCATTTGGTGTCCCATGGATTACAATCTGATAAGACCCCAAAAAAGTGACTCTTCTTTGTATTGCTCTAGGTTGATTTTTATCTTAGCCAACAGTATATTTCACTTTTCTTGTCCCAATCTGATCATATAACACCATTTTCTACTTGAAAAGACTTTGCAAGATAAATTCCTTAGTGATCATAGTAAAGTTTGCTGTCTATGCTTTCCACATGTCTCTCAGTTCCTCTACAATAGAAATGATTTCCAACTAAAAATCACATTCCTGACTGCAGAAACAAACAAGGTTTAACTCAACTATTCTCATTGCCCTGTGCCCTACACAAATTCAGTTTTGTGTATCAATTGGGCATTTTTCTAAAATACTTTTGGATGTAATTCCAAAATAATGTAGCAAGTTATAACTTGAATAATTCCGGGGGAAGTTTAAACAGTGCATTATTGCAAGTCTTCACTTAAAGAAGTCCAGAGGATTTTTAACTTCTCTGACTCTTTTAGAGCTCTCACTCACAAGCCTCAGAGCTCTGCTCCCTCCTGTCTCCCTGCTAGGTTTCTATATTATGCAGGTGTTCCAGAAATCTCTACCTGTTAGTTCCTGGTAGCAAACTTGGGCTCACTACACTATAGATGGAATCATTTCGAGCCACACAAGAAAGATATCAAAGACTCAAGATTTTCCATTCATCATGGAGCAACTATGCTTAGAGGTTAATAAATATAAAAGGATGAGAAAATTAGGAACAAGGTAAACTTGCATGACTATTTCTCAAGACCTAGAGCCATTTAATTAGCTATTGAACAACAATTGTCCAAGCTGTAAGACATTGACACCATCTGAAGTTCTAGCTCATATATTGAGTAGATTTCCCCCACTATCTCCAGAAAAATAATCTAGTCATTTTGTCATTATCCTGAACCAAACTGAGTTTGGGGAGAAAGAACTACCTATGAGAAACAGCCCTTTCCATTTTTTTTCCTGGGAACCCACTTGTACATTTTTAGACTGCTGAAAGTTGTTCATTATTGTAAAAAAAAAAAAAAAAGACATTTTACAGCTTAAAAGGCGACATTCCCCAGAGCACAGGCACTGCAGTAATTTGACAGAGGTCTCATGCTGTCACAATTAGCATGACTGAGTGATTTTCCAATTTGTGGAATGCCTTGGGAAGGAAAAAGCAAAAACAAAATCAACCCCAAGCACACTACTCAGAAATAATCACAAGGAGTACTATTCCCGTCCCTGCCTCCCTTTTAGGTCCCAGATCTTTAGAGCTTACTCTAACACTCCAGGGCAATGCCTCTGGGAATGGTAGATGCTTTTGCAAAAGGGTCTCCTCTTCTGCCCTCTAGTGGTTGATGCAGATCAGCACAGAGGCCCCTCTAGGTATAACCTCTTTAACCCCCTAAAAATTATTAGGTACCTTGCGTTGACTCACACAAGCCTCCTTTCAACAAAGGTTCATTGCTGTCTCCCCAATGTCTGGCATCATTCCAAGAGCAGAGTTCAGGCCCCCAAAACAGAAATCAGAGAAATGTAAAAGACAGCCCTCCCTTCCAGGTACTACATACAAACTGGCCAGGAGATGAGGGCAAATACATGAACATTCACCATTCCCAAACCACTCTAATCTGGTGGTACTACTCAGGGCTGTGGACCTACCCCGTAAAACAGAGTCACTGACTTCCATAACCATCAAATCCCTGAAATCAGTCTCTACTTTCCTCCTTTTGACTCTCCAAAAATGGCTCTGTCTGTCCTTTTGGGGACAATAGCTGTTTCCCCTCTCCCCACATTCATGATGCAGCCCCCACATGACAAAGTATACAGGGCCCATGCCTGGCTCTGCTAAAGCCACTGCCCTCCCATGCTTGCTCACTCTAGTGGTCATTTGTGACATCTCTCCTACTCAGTGCTAAGTTGATGTTCATCAAGAACTTCATAAGAGTAAGTTCATCAAGAACTTTGTAACAGTAAGAAACCTAAAGCACCGGCTTTAGGTCTTACAAAGTTCTTGATGAAGAGATGGTTCTGTTTCTTGACTTGAGTATTTCAATTCAAGGCAATTTTCCATCTCTCTAAAAAGATGATAGGCATCCTCTTTGTTTAGACTGGAGAACTAACCTGCATCACTCCTAAAACTCTATCTGCCCCACCCCAAGGGCCCTGGACTAAGCTTGAGCACTTCAAAAATTCCTTGGGGAGGGAAATGCCCAACCTGTGACTATAAATCCAATAATACTAAATGATTTTTATTGAAAACCCTAAATGCAGGTGTCAGGGGTCAGCTTAGCAACTCCATGATGCCTCCTTGACAATTCTCTTGTATTTTCATATGATCCTAATAGGGCAGCTGCATCCTCAGCAACATGTCTGCCTGAAGCTCTTTTCAAAGCAGAAGAGAGGGGTAAAATACCTGTGTTCACATAGTCCTCACATTAGGGGAGGAAAATACCTCCCAGAGCCCTCCAGAAGGCTTTCCTTTATATACTATTGCCCAGAACTATTTATATTCCCCTATACCCGCTTAGCATAGAGACTTGTCTTCCTCCCCCAAGGACAGAGGATCATTTCCAAAAAGAACAGAATTGTTGTCTTTTAGTGCAGAATATGAAGGAGTTTTTTTTTTTTCACAGTAAATAAGTGTCCACAGCAATCAAATAAAAGTGCCTGCAACAAAGGGAATTGATTATTTCTAATAATAGGAAGTCCAGAGGCAGTCAGCCTCCAGGGCTGGTTAATTGACCAACTAAACTACAGGCATGCTTCCCTTAATGATGCAGATATATTCTGAGAAAGTTTTATGAGGTGATTTTTTTGTCATTTTGTGAACATCATAGAGTATACTCATACAAACCTGAATGATGTGGCCACTTGAGGCGATCAAGAGACACAGGAAACATGAGATGGTTGAGGCTGTTGCCAGAGCAATATGGCATGTTATTTTATAGTAAATTTTTAATGAATAAGATGCACTCCAAAATAACACTAAAAGTACAGCACAGTAAATACATAGACCAGTAAAATTGTTGTTTATTCCAAGCATATGTAATGTACGGAATTGAAAGTATCAGCCTTTTGTAGGACTTGCAGCACAGACTCATTCACACCAGGATCACTATAAACACATGAGCAAAGCCCTGTGCTATGACATTATGATGGCTGTCACATCATTAGGTGTCAGGAACTTTTCAGTTCCGATATGATCTCATGGAATCACCATTGTATATACAGTCCATCCTTGACCAAAACATTGTTGTAGAGACCACGACTCTATGTCAAGCCTCTGGTGTGGATTCTCTGTGATTCACTCTGCTTTGCCTCCTTGGTCATTATTAGGTTGCTGACATTGTATCCTCACATATACTGTCCAAACACAGGCATGGGTGTCGCTCTTTTAATTCAGAAGAAAATCCTTTCCATAAGCTCTTAGATGTCTTCTCTGATTCCATGCATCAAGATCAGTTGCATGACCAAGTCTCAGCTGAACAGGTGTCTGAAAAAGTAAGTGTCTGGCTTTTTTTAAATAGGAGGTATCCTATTCTGAAATCAAGGGACAGCTGTTGAATAGGCATAGTAAACTACTATGAGTATTATAAAAATTCCGAATAGATAGCAATGTCATAGAGGTTGGTGGAAGAGCCAGTTTGCAGTTGTACAGTCCTTTACATAGGACACAAAACTAATCTTCTTGGTACATGAGAAAACTCTGTGTTTTACACAGATCACTCAATTCCAGCCATTTCAAGCCATTGGTCCATATGCCTGAAAGACACCAGCTCCTTGCCTTTCCCTTCTCTTTACTTGGCCTGTTTTTTTTTTTTTTTTTTTTTTTTTTTCTGCTGAAATAAGTAGTCCTATCTCTTAGCTACAAGGAAAGATGCCCATGATAGAAAATCACTAAACAATTTCCCTTAAGATAGAGTTAGGATTCGGAGTCCAGAGTCCTACTCGAACACAGAGGCTCTGATTTCTGTGCTGGGGGTCACAGCGCTGGTGGTTTCTAGAAAATCCACTGTATGAAGACACGAATTGGGGGTCAACATACTTTATATACAAACAAAGATATGAAAAATTGTGGTATATATGTGTAATAAGAATTGTAATACACAAAAACAAAGTACATGTATAAAGACATGAATTGGCATGAACATACTTTATATACAAAGATATGAAAAATTGTGCTCTATATGTGTAATAAGAATTATAATGCATTCCGCTGTCGTGTATTTTAAAAAATAAAATCAATTAAATAAAAAAAAAAAGAAAATATGGAGTTAGGAACCCATACGTAGAGGCTGGATGGGCAGAGCTGAGCTTGGAAATGAGATAAATACCCTTGAGCCGTGGGTGGTTTTGAGCCTAGTCCTAGAAGCCTTATTAACAATCATTGCTTAGAAGTTCCTGCCAGGTCATTAAGACTAAGTGCATCATCCTGAGAATAATAAACCACATCTTCACAGATTGATATGATGGGTTTTGCTGGTTAAAAGCCACAGCTTCATCTAAAACCTCGACTTTTTTAAATTTTCAGCTTCCTCTTTGAGGCCCAGACCTTGAGACCCCTTAACAAAACATGTAACTATTGACTCTGTAGTTGACAATGGTGCAAGGGATGACAAGAGATGACCAATGGGTCAGGGTGTAGGGCCAAAGGGGCCCAGTTAAAATTCACTCGTTGTGATACGACCTGCACTATCATGTTTAACTTCCTAACAACCCAGAGGCACCCTCTTGTTCACAGTAGAAGAAACTTTAGGACAATTTTCCCAAATTCATACCCTCTGAGAGCCTACATTTGAACTCAGGTTTAACTGACCTCAAACAAGTCCTTTGCTTGTTGTATGGAAATTAGCGAGTATTTCTGAAAATTAGACTCCTCTAAAATTTTTCCCATGACCAGCTGCCCCAGGTATAATTCTCAAGGTTCAGTAGATCAAATCAAATAATACCCTTAACTCTCAAGACTCTAACTTTGTCCTCTCAGAGAAATGAGCCATATTTAATGCAAGAGCACTTTAAATTAGTAAAGTTAAAAAACAAATATGTGAAGAAAAAGCAAAGTTTCCTTATGTGCCCAAAAGGTGGGAAAAATCTTCAGGTGGATTCCATTTTGACAGAGGGAAAAGAAGCAACCATAATGGCCTGGAAGTGTAAAAATATCATAGACTTGTTGAGTTTGAAGGTTTCAGGACAGGAGCCCTAGATTTGGGGATTTCATGAGCCAATGTTCAGCTTTCCTCCCTTCTCCATTTGGCTCTGCATTAGAAGGTTGTCATGAACAGGCAGCATCAGTGGGTTCCTGGCTTCCTCTAAATATGGCAACAGCCATCTACCTGGTGGCAAGATGATTGCATCCCTCCCATCAGAGTGGGAACAGTGCTTCATAGGATACACACCTATGAAAGACACAGATGTGCTCTCCCTTCCAGCAGCATGTCTCTCAGAACCATTATTCTGGGACTTAGACAATGCACTGTCTATTGCCATGGGTTCCCACTTCACGCTCCTTCTGTTCAAGACAGGTATTACCCTAAAGGGGGAGTAGCATTGAGCTCACACACTGGAATTCACTAGGACACTGGTCTGCCCGCGTGTCCTATCACCCATATAGTTATTTGTTGTGTCCTGAAATGATCTACTGGGGGCTTACTTTATGGTGTCTGAGATCCTACATTATATAAGATTTGGGTATGGCCCTGTATAATGTGATTTAAGCCAACATCGAAATTTAGTGCTCTCTGCCAGCCAGTATGCAAAATTCCAAGAATGGTCTCACTTATTGTTACTTCTAATAACCTACTTGAAAAACCGTTGCTTCCTTTCACATTGTTCTGGGGGTCCAGGGGTTCAGAAGCAGCAAAGGAAGAATGATTCCTCCAGAAGGCAGTCACAGTTCCAGTGAACTAAAAAATCAGTGATGACTGACATTTCAGATTTCAACTGGGAATATAACCAAATTGATATCATCCCATATAACGTAATTGCTGACAAGTCTCTGTATATTCTCTGAATGTCTCACCCAGATGACAGATGAGAATGAGTGTTAAGAGGCAAAAGGGTGCACTTTGTCAAACGCCTTCTGTTTGCTTCTCTAGATCCATTTCCTTAGTCTGCTGGGGCTGCCCCAGCAAAAAAAGCAGTAGCTTGGGTGACTTAAACAACAAACACTTATTTTTCACAGTTATGAAGGTTGGAAGTCCAAGATGAAGATGGTGTCAGACTAGGTGTCCAGTGAGATCACTCTTCCTGGTTCACAGACAGAAACTTCTCATTGTATCCTTATATGGCAGAAAAAGGGCAAGAGAGGTCCTTTAATATGAGCAATAATCCCATTCCTGAAGCTTCCACCCTCATGACCTGATTGTTTAGTTCTAGAGGCCCAACTTCCTAATATTGTGACATTAAGGGTTAAGATTTTAACATATAAATTTGGGAGAAGGATCACAGTCAGTTCATACTACATCTCAACCATGATCCCTTCCCCAGGAGGTTGACCTACCTGTATTACATTCAGTGGCTGGCTCCCTTGTCCTCTGGCCTCTTGTTACATTACAGGGAAAAATAATTCAGGGGGAAGGAGAGGCATGAGGTGGACTATTTACTCCTGGGCTTTCATTCCATGCAAGGTGTCCTCAGGCTGGTGATACCTTTTGATGAAAGATCATGTCTTCTCTTAAGATAGATCTCTCCACAGAACCCTCTCATTCTAGTTTCTAGAAATTACTCCTCTGTATGCCACTCAGGCCAAGAGCTGGTAACCTTGGCCCTGCTTTCTAATCTCAGGGTATTGACCTATCTCTTTCAGCATTTTCTACCCGTAGGCAAATACACATTGGTAAACAGTCTCTTTATTAAACTATCCTTAAGTCGGCCTAGTTTGAGTGATTTATCCAATGAGCAGGTTGAAAAGAAATTTCAGAATTGGCTTGAAGTTGTAAACTTTCTAATTAAAAAATTAGTAATAATGATTGTTTCATAAAAATAATTAGATACATTTTATTTTATGTAAAACTGACTATATCCTCTTTTTTAATTCTCATTACTATGAACCAATGCTACAAAATTAATGCTTTTGTCCCACCAAAGTTCTAATGCTGAAATGCTAATCCCCAATACCATTTAGAGATGGGACCTCTGGGGGGTAACTAGGTCATGAGGATGGAGCCCTTGTGAAGAGGGGACAATAGAATCAGCTCTTGCCACCGCATCCTGTATCTTTTTCTGCAAAAATCACTTAGCTAAGGAAAGCTTCAGGAAAATAAGTTTAAAAGAGGAATTTTATTAAATCTCAAGCCCCCTTTGGAAAATTCCAAAGAATTCAGAGCAGAATCTTGGTCCCACCATGTCTGAGACTCTGTATCAGGCCATCCAAGGAAATGAGCAAGACCATCTGGTGCTTTGGAATCTGCATCACAATACCACACAGCACAGCTTCTTTAGGGATGGTTGCTCTTACACCAGGATGTGGACTTCTTTCAGCTAAGGCACAGCCATGCAGGGTCTCAGGGGCTGCAGGGTCAGTGAAGTGAGCAGCCATGGAAAGGGGTGGAGGAGGGAAAGGTCTTCCAGCCTGTTCTCTCTCATCCCTCTTGGGAAAGGCATAGACAGAAAGATAGAACTGCATCATTCACTCTGAAATTGTAAAGAAACCAATTTTAAGTAATTTAAGAAAAAATAGGAGCACAATTTTAGAAGAAGTACAGAGAAATCACTAAGTGGAAGGAATGGCTCAACCAAGAAGGCCTCAAAGAGGAGCTTTGGACAATCTACTAGCAGATGTGTGTGTCATGGGAATGATTCAGCTCAACTGACTTTCCTCCATTTCTCACTGTGCTCAAGATTGAAGTTCTAAAGCCGTGGTCGCTTGTGCTGCTCATGGCCCTTCAGCCTGCCTGGAGGTGGTCAATGCTCAGCAAAGGCCTCACAGGGCTCCCAGCCTCAGGGTTCTCTCCAGTTTCAGACGTAGGCCACACAAAGTCTGTGTGGGCTGCTATAACAAAATACTACACACTGAGTAATTTATAAGAACAGAAATACATTTCTTCACAATTCTGGAGTCTAGGAAGTCCAGGATCCAGTTGCCAGCATCTGGTGAGAGGCCTTTATGCTGACCCTCATATGGTAGAAGGCAGAAGGGCTCTAGGAATGTGGCCTACTACCCTAGAATGGACCAGAAAATACAGACAGGAATGGACAGATGTGATGAATCTACAATAGACCTGTTGCACTCAGAAAGGAGGGCAAAGGCAGAAGCTGCCAAACCTAAAAACAATGGAGAAAATAATCAGTCAACACATTCCACCAAGGGAATCCAGAGAGACTTTGATATCCAAAATGGTTTTTGCTTGCATATATTAAGGTTCACTCTTTTACTTTACAGTTCTATCAGTTAGAAAAAATGCACAATGACAGAGTAAGGTCTCTGCCATTATTGTACAGGATAATTCCACTGCCCTAGTACTTTTCCTGTGCTTTACCCATTCAACACTCCCTGAACTTTTGGCAACCACTCTGTCTTTGGTTTCATCTCTTGTAGAAAATATCATGTAGTTGAAGTCATACAGTAGCATTTTCAGACTGTCTTCTTTCAGTTAGTACCATGCATTGAAGGTTTCTCTGACTCTTTTCATGACTTGAATGATAACTCATCGTAGGGGCATACCATAGTTTGTTTATCCATTCACCTACTGAAGGATATCTGGGTTGTTTCCAATTTGTAGCAGTTAGGCATAAATCCACTATAAATATTCATATGCAAGTTTGTGTGGACATCAGTTTTCAATGAATTTGGGTAAATACTTAAGAATAATAATTGTTGGATCATACAAAAAGACTGTGGTTAACTTTGTAAGAAAATGACACACTGTCTTTAAGTGGCTGTACCATTTCACATTTCCCCTGTCCCTACAATGAACAAGAGTTCCTATTGCTCCACATCTTTGCTAGCATTCTGTATCATCAGACTTTTGGATTGTAAACACTCTAATAGACATCTAGTGGTATTTCATTGTTATTTTAATTTTCAGTTCCCTAATGACATATGACGTTGAGCATCTTTTCATGTACTTATTTGTCATCTGTCTGCCTTCCTTGGTGAGGCATCTGTTCAGATTTCTTGTCCCTTTTTAAATAAGGTTGTCTCTTTTTTGATTGGTAAGAGTTAGTTCTTTGCACATTTTGAATATGTCCTTTACCAGATATTTTTTACAAAGATTTTTTTCTTCCAGTTTGTAACTTTTGTCTTTTTTTATTCTCTTAGCATTGCCTTTTGCAGAACAGAAATTTTTATTTTAATAAAGCCCAACTTACTCACATTTTCTTGAAAGGATTCTTGCTTTGGATATTTTACCTAAAAACAGATTTTGTCTTATATTTTCTATTTTCTTCTAGAATTTTGATAGTTTTGTTTTGTTGTGTTTTGTTTTTCTTTCTTTCTTTCTTTCTTTCTTTCTTTTTTTTTTTTTTGGTTGTTTTTGTTTGTTTGTTTGTTTGTATCTGTGTTTTTTTAATTTTGTATTGGGGATTGAACCCAGGGTCACTTAACTACTGAGCCACATCCCCAGTCGTTGTTTTTCCTTTTTTTTTTAAAAAAAGACAGCGTCTCACTAAGTTGCTTAAGGCCTTGCTAACTTGCTGAGGCTAGATTTGAACTTACGAACCTCCTGCCTCAGCTTCCCAAGCCACTGGGATTACAGGTGTGTGTCATCATACCCAGCTAGAAGTTTTATAGTTGTGTGTTTTACATTTAGGTCTATGATTCATTCTGAATTAATGTTTAGGATCTATGTCTAGATTTATTATTTTATTTACTATTTATTTTTTATATACAGACATCCAATTGTTATGGCACCATTTGTCAAAAAGAGTATATTTGCATAGGTCTATTTCTGGGCTCCACTGATCCATATGTGTTTACTTTCACCATACCACACTGTTGATTACAGTATCTTTATAATAGGCCTTGAAGTCAGGTAGTGTCAACCTTCCAACTTCATTCTTTATTATTATGTTGACTATGCTAGGACTGTTGCTTTTCCATGTAAACTTTAAAATCAATTTGTCAACATCCACAAAATAATTTGCTGGAATTTTCATTGGGATTGTATTGACTCTGTGTATGGCAATACAGAGTCAAAGCAAACCCAAAGTTGAGAAAAATACATATCTTCACAGTATTGAATTTTAAAATATGTAAACACAAAATATCTCTCTACCAACAATATAAGCGATACGAGATTTTTAAAAAATTTTTTAGTAATACTCTGTAGTTTCTGCATAGATCCTGTACTTATTTTGTAGGCTTTGTACTTGTGTTTTATTTTCATTTTTGTTTGGTGCTAATATGAATGATGACATTTCCATTTTCACACACACAAAAGTTAAACAAATATCTATTTAAAATATTAAAATGGATAAAATAAGGTTAATTTTTTTAAACTATAAAATAAGGCTGTTTGGTGCTTTGATCTTGATTACACACACACACACACACACACACATAAAAAGAAGGAAAATGGTGATGCTGTCTGAGTGACTGCTTAGCCTAAAGTTTCTAGAGGACCATTGTATTGGGGAGAAAGTAGGTGGCAAGTCTGAAGCAGCCTTGGAAACCCCTAAAGGAACCTAAGTAAATCCAAGACACTGGGGAACTTGGCAAGGAAAAGTAAAAACAAGTTTCCTACTACAAATAATCCACAATTTCCCAAGGCCATCTAGAAATTCACTTTGGCTGCCCCCACCAACTAATAAACTCCATTTTTTGCTGCACCTTCTTCCTAATTATATAAACCCGTGGGATATAGCATGAACCGACACAGAAGTACTCTGTAAAACTTCTTCCAGTAATTTAAAGTTAAGTAAGGCCATTTTCCACCTGCATCCTCAGCTTTTCTGCAGATTAAACCACTGTCTTAGACCCAGAGCCCACTTGGGGTAACTTAAGCAATCTGGAGAGCTACCAGGTTGCCTTCAACCTGGAGATATATGGTATTTTCACAGGTCCCTGATGGCAGATTGGGAAAACCCACGTGTGTAATTGAACATAGAAATGAAAATATTCTTGTCACACCTATGTACCTATCTAAAATAGAGCCAAGAGGCCATAAGGAAAGATAAGTAACAAAGCATTGTTCCAGGAACTGCCCCTAGGCCAATCCAATGAAATGGCCTGCAATGATTTTTAAGGAAACTAACTTTATGCATCAATTGGTAATGAAACTGCCCACTGTGAAATCGAGAGTTGCTGCCCTCACTTCCACTCACAGCTTTCCAGCCACTGTGAAGCACTGCAAAAGTCCATAATCTTGCTTTCAAAACAGTTTTTCTTCCTCCTCACCGCTATCCCTGCCAAAGACAAAAACAAAAATTTCCCTTTATTCTTCAAGCATACTGGAGGTCATCCTGGTCTCCACATGTGTCCCAGATTACAAAACTAATTTTTTTAATTTTTATTTTATTTTATTTTTTTATTATTCCCACATAAAAATCTTTTTGCTTGGAAATTTATCTCTACCTTTATTTAGTTTTGACACCACAAAGAACCTAGATGTAGTGGGAGACCCACAGTGAAGTCCCCTGTCATGGCCTGAAGCCTCTTCATGGCTGCCTGTTGTGTCTTTTCCTCCTTGTGACAAGAAGATGGAATAAATAGACTGACTATTGACATTGCTCTAAAGTGAGGTATACATTAGTATACCTCATACATTAGTATGTGCAGGCTTTGACACAGAGAATCACCTCTTCACCTGCATCAAGAGAGCCTCTGCCATTCCCCAGAAGTAACTCTCAACCTCGAGGGGCATCAGAGTCACCCTACTCAAGCTCAAGTTCCCGGGTCCCACCCTCATTGTTTCTGATTCCCTCAGTCTCAGGTGAGGCCTGGTAATTTGCATGCCTAACGAGTTTCCAGGTAATGCTGCTGGTCAGCTGACCCACTGTGAGAACCACTGGTCTACACCTCCTGTCTACTTTCTGGTCTAGAAATCATGCTCTCTTGCTCACAGTTTCTAAGTAACAGCCAATCACAACATTTCTTTACCCATTTGGGAATCAAAGGGACAAGTTTCTCCCAAACTCTGCTAGAAGATAAATGTCTTTTCCTCTCTTTCTTTCTGTCCATTTGTATTCTCTCTTCCTGAGAACTGACTTTACCTCTTCTCAGCAGGAGGTGGCAAGAGTCCAGCTTCTTCTTTTATGGCATCTATATCTAATGTCCAACAGAGATCAATAAAAACCAAGTTTTCTGGAAAGAGATTCTGATTGGCTGGCTTGAGTCATGTGATTCTACTCCTTTGGCACAGTCTGTCTGAAAGACACCAGGATGGAGAGGGTAAATGAGCAACGTTCCTGCCTCAGTCACAGACTGCGTTCTCCACTATCTGTCAATTAGTCAAGCCTGCCTGTCTTTCAGATCTCATTAATGCCCACAGTGAATGACCTGATTTCTTCCTATCGGTTAGCAGTCAGTGGCTGTGATGAAACACTCAACTGGAATCTCCTTAGTATATTGACAGTTTCTGACCACCTGCAGAGCAGATTCCAAACACCAGAAAGCAGAAAGCAACTGTCTGAGCTAGGCTTAGGCATCAGACTACTTTGCCACAAATTCTGGCCTAGGTGTCCTACTCCCTACTTCAGCCTGATCATAGGATCAAAGTGGTCAATCCATTGTGTACTCACCACCACTCCCAGGTATCATGTTTATCCTTCTATGTCGAGAGCCATAGGTGGACTAGGTGTGGACCAAAACAGCATGGAAGCACATTGAATAGGAAAATCTGGTATTTGGGCACTTCCAATGGCAATCCCACCGGTAAGATCACCCAGATAATGTGAGTCCTATTCAGCTCTGTCAGGTCCAACACAGCAGCAGAGATGGGGTGACCTGCTATAGTCACACAGCCTTTCAGAGAAAGGTGTAGCCTGCCAAGATGTCAATCAACCTGTTGACTGCAAGACATCATGAAGCAAAACTCCACCTCCAAAATCTTATCCCTGCCTTTGATGTACCCCCTAAAATAAAACCACTGGAGCCATTTTCTAATTATTCTGTTCCAGCTCCAACCAATACTGAAAGATCCTATCAGGTGCTCTGTTTTTAAAACCTATTCTTTGACTCTTTCTCTTCTTTCTTCACTAATTATTTCAGACTTTATTTTCTTAGGTGGCTTATCCCCTCCTGCACCAGAAAAATTACCCTTGCAAGGCACTAGCCGCCTCGCAATAATTTTGGATGCATACACACAATGACTTCTTACAGTACACCTATATCATAGACGCCGTTTTCCCATCCTACTTTATGGATGGGAAAATTGAGACAGGTGAGTAATTTTATGTTTGTGTTTGTGCATTATAATTATACATTAGAGTGAGATTCATAGTGATATATTCATACATGTACATAGGAGAAATTTGCTTAAGGGATAAAAATATGAGGTTTACCTGATTCCGAAGCCCATAGTATTAACCTCTATGTGAGACTGATTCTCCACACAATTGTATGTGACAGACACCACATTCCAGGTACCTGCAAATATACTCTATCATTTGATAATATGCACACATTATAGACATTTGAAAATGGAGATGAGCATAGGATAAAGTGTGTGTTTGAGTGTATATGAATGCTCATGCATGTGGTTAAAAACTGGCTATGCCAGCTAACAGAAAACAGCAAGCAAGTTGTGATGCTGCCAACTGAATATAAACAACTTTCACAGAATATAAATACTATTCAGACAAGGATCAGGGTGAAACAAGGCAGAAACATGACCCCTCTGTAATTACATCTAAACCTAATTAGAGTCAAGGACACTCTGCAACCACAAAATTAATAATTATCTTCTGTTCCTTCACCAGTAAAAACTTTAGAACCCTCTTTTAATTCTTCTGCTGTCTCCATAAAAATTATCCAGATATTCTCAACATCAAAATTATTTCTACTTCCTAGTAACAGCCAACCTAGAACTAGCCTGCATCTCTCCAAACCTTCCTTAGAATCACTCAACAAGCTCACAACCTGTAAGAAACCCCTCTCAAAGTCCTTTTTCTGTGACACCAGATTCCTCTATTGCCGCAGTCTGGCTGGGCACAAAATCACGAGCCACTCAAGCAGGAACAAACTTTATTATTTTTTGAAACTGCCGCCAATGTCCGGTAGGCACCTGGGAAGATTTTTTCCACCCACGCAGCCTCCTCTCGGACCTGCAGAGAGGGCTCCTCCCCCGGAACTCCCTCCTCCTGTACTTCCTCAACCAATGGGAACTCTCCAGGAGTCCTGTAGCCGGCCTAGGTGAACAGCAGGAGTCCAATATCCATATGAATGCAAATCTTAACATAATCATATCATCTCAATGGCTAGCTGGCGTCACCTTTTGACCAAAAATGCCATGCATCATATACTAGGCTCTTAGCATCTCCCCCCTTCTGTTTAAGTAACAAGCAATCTGGCTAGGGACCGTGCCTGTTAGGTTTGTCCAATTCAACATATGGTTCTTACCCGTCATCGGAAAACTGACTTTTAGGAGTCAGCCTCCTGTCTTAGGTTGATACCACTGCAATTGGATCATACCCGTCACTGACTACCGGTCCAGCATATAGCCATACTTGTGGATAGGCCTATGTACCAGTGGGGGGG
>NW_026000026.1:43193759-43283292 GCF_001458135.2 Marmota marmota marmota | reverse complement strand
AAAAAAAAAAAAAAAAAAAAAAAAAAAAAAAAAAAAAAAACTGATGATCACTCCCAGAGTGGCATTGGCTAAAGATTCTCTCACTCACAAGACTCCTTAATGAAAAATCCAATTGGTAGATGGGTTATAAATTAGTATTAGCACACCACTTCAATTTTAACATTTAAGTGGGAATGTTCAATGCTATGTCTAAAAGAATTAAGCAATATAGAGACTTCAGATAAAAGATGTTTCCCCTTAGGGGCCCTCAGTATGAGCCTTGTCCTGCTAAAGCATAAAGCTATTCCTGCTAAGGACCCTACCCTCAAGGGATAACAGAGTTCGGGACCCAATGTAAATAAAATGCTGGTAGAGAGGAAAAGTTGAAGGAGGGGCTGGTGAACATCTGTGATGGTGGGATTAGAGAGAAAGAGGAGTACCAGATTTGGGTTTGGAATTGAGGAGTGGAGAATGGAATAGGACCCACCAGCTAGAGTATCCTTCCAAGTACCACGAGAAAGTGCCAATGATTGCTAATCAACAACTCTTCTATCAGCCAACAGCCAATTTGTGCAGGAAAAAAAGCAGAAACATAAATTCTGCCATCATAAACTTTATATCTTTTCATGTTTTTTAATGTTACTGAAGTATAACATTCATATTATACTTCAGTACTCACACATTGCTATACTAGAGAAGTAAAATTAATTATTCATTTTACTTCTCTGGTATAGCAATGTGTGAGTACAGCTCAACTTATTCATTGATTCTACTGTTGATGATCGTTAATAGTATTTCTAGTTTGGGGCAAGTGTTAGGTTTCCATTATTCTAACAAAATAACTGAAATAATCACATTAAAAAAGAAGAAAGGTTATTTTGGCTCACATTTTTGGATGTTTTCACTTGGCTCCATTGCTAGTGGGACTGTGGCAAGGCAGTATAGTGTGATGGGAGTACATGGTGAAGGAAGCTTTACAATTCATGGCAACCCAGAAGCAGAGAAAGAGGAGGAATGAGGATTCAATATCCCCTTCTAGAGCATGCTCCCAATGACCTAACTTTTTTTCACTGAGCCACACCTCTTAAAGGTTCCACTACTTCCTGATAGTGCCATAGGTTGGCCATCAATTATTCAACATAAGGCTCTTTAGGGTGCATTCAAAATCCAAACTATAGCAGGGTAACTATGATAATGCTATGAAGACTCTTCTAGTATATGCCTTTTGATGCATAAATGTGCGTATTGCTTTTTGGTTTATTTCTAGGAGCAGAATTATTGTAGTATATATGTATATACTACTCTATATACATGCATATATATGAATATACCTTCTGTATGTAAATGTACATGTTCCACTTTATTAGATGTAATAACAGTGTATCAAAGTGTTTATACCAATCATACCCTTCAGTAGAGCACCGGAGTCCACGGGCTCTTGAGTTTTAAACCCAAATATCACAGGAAAAGGCAGATGAGGGTAAGGAGGAAGAGGAAGAGAACAAGTTAGTAGTCGCTCTTCCCTCATAGGCCACCAGAGGATATGAGTGAAGACAGACAAGCTTTGGCTGCTCTTGAAGGCTGTGTGAGAAAAGTACCTGCACAGCTCTAGCTGCAGGGCCTTGGTCTTGAGGGGGCATATTGAATCATTAACCTGGGCTGGGCATCCCACTCTAGCAGTTGATCCCACCCCTGGAGTCCAGGGCAGAATGCTCCTTGCTTTCAAGGTTGCCAATGATTCCTTCTGACATATGCTTGAGGCAGCAGCCCAGATGCACTTATTTTACAGGGAAGAATTTTTGTTTTATAGGGATGATTTTTGTCAATTATTGAACCCATTTCACTACTACCAAATTGCCCCAGGGACCCAGAGGAACTAGTATCGATTGTGCCTTGCTCTGAAGGTCAAATAAGGCCAGCAAAACTAAGAGAGCAACAGAAGGTACTGTTACATTTTTGTTTTCTTCCTCCTGTAAACTTGTCATGAAATAGTTACCTCTAGTAGTCAAGTCGGCAGACAGGCTGACCCAGCAGTCCAAGCTAATGATTCAGTGGCTTGGCTGGTTCCTGAGTCTATGGAGCAGGAAAACATTAGCAATTGTTCCGGTCCACAGGACTCTGACGACAGTGGGGATTCATAGCTGCGTCTTGGTAGCTGCTGCCACACGTGGGGACAGTCGGAGCCAGAGCCAATATAAAACATTTCAGTTTACCGGGTGTGTATACATTCTATTTCCTTCTCAAGATTAAACACACTCTCTCCTCCAGCGCCTTTGCTGACAGCCTTCTGGGCGTAAATGGTATGAGATGACTGCATTCTGTGTCCGTTTCAAGTTGAAAGGAGAACAAAAATAAGATTGTATTTTTAGAAGCTGGGAGAGACAGACTGGATGGGGTTGAGAGTGAAAGCAAATTCCAGCAACTGAGCTAACAGATGCTTCTCTTAAATGCAAATATTCCATCACACACAGGCAAGTTATGTGCCATTTGAAAACGAATGACATTGAGAATGTTGAGCCACTATCTCTTATCTTTTCTTCATATCAGTGAGAAAGTTCAAGAGAAAGAGTGAAAAATCTTCAAATAAATAAATAAATGAAAGATGATCTTCCATCTGGTTGGAGTGAAGCCCTGCATGGACTCAAGGAGACAAACCAGATCCATGCCTCCCAAAGGAAACAGCTTTGAGGAGTATGGCGAGAATTCCTGATGCAAAATATGAATCTAAACGACGGGGAGGAAGAATGGTGTTTATTGGTTTAATATAATTGGGTAAAATTTCCTCTTAGCTTCTTATTTCCAGATCAAAATGATTTGATTTTTAAAAACTTACTGATGCTATGCTAAAGTATACAACAATTCTAATTCACCAAAGAAGTCAAGATGAATAAAAGAGGACCCCCCCCCCCTTCTCCAAGAAATCTGGAGTCCAGTTGAGGAGATGGACTCAGAGCCTAGGACAGCACCACCTGGGAAGGAAATAACCTCACAGATGACTATGAGATATGAGGACAAGAACATAAGCTTGGGAACTCCCGTTTGTCTTGGTCACTTAACACCTGAGTACCTGGAGGGACTCTTACTCCTCAATATTGTTACAAGAGTCAAACAGACTCGATACATAAAGCCCTGAATTGGTAGCTAGTGTAAAGTTTTAACATACAACACTGTCAATTCTTCTGCTGAATCATCTGTTGTCTGTGGTTTACAAGAAAAAATCTTGACACCAGGGAGAAGAACATGGGTGAGAAAGCAGAAGTAAGACAGAAAGCACAGTTCTTAGGAACCAGGTGTCAACTGCAGTAGTTTTGTCCATATGGTGGCTTAGCAGACCTAATCCAGAGCTCATATGTTGGCGCCTAAGCATGGAAGCTTCTCAGACATCTCTGTGAATTTCAATATTTCTAGCTCTGAGTTGTAAGTGACAGTGTCTCTCATTCTTCAGCTGCAGCCTTCAGACCGCTGCTCCCCTAGTCCTTCCCACATTCATGGAAGTCCCAATTACCTATATGAAATCTTTAGTTTCTGTACCATATTTAGTAACTCTGTTCTCCTGGCCAATCACAGACTGATACATTTTTTTTTAATTCAACAGTCATAAATGACAAGAAATAATAGGATGTATGTTAGAGTCTGTAAACAAGTCAGGATGGCACCTGGCAAATGTTAGAGTCTGTAAACAAGTCTGGATGGCGCGTGGCATTTTGCCAGAGGGAGTGGTTTGTGAAGTAACGCCAGCGAGCCATTAAGTGTGGAGATTCCTTATTGGTTGACTGCTGTATCGAGTTTATGTTAATTAGATAAGCTGTGTGGAATGTATATATACCACTCCTGTCCTACAATAAACGGCTTCCACTCCTGCTGTATCAATCTACACAAGTTGTTCGTCACCCCCCTGGTTATTTTGCTGCAGCCGGACTGCGGCAGATGTATTTGGAGACTGACTTACAGAATGACACGGTTGCCTCATACCAACATATTTTGGAAACTAAGTCATAGTAATTCTGGGTAATTCTGGGCAGAATTGCTCAGAGAATGTTTATGGGCATCTGAATGTCTCTGTGTAAATAACTCTTCATAGATTATAGGATAAGAAAGTTCATGGGCCCTTGAGTCCAGAGTTAGTGATAAACACACTCAGACACTCAATAACAAGTTTGTTATTTGCCGTTTGTGTGTGTGTGTGATAACACATATGGCCATGGCTGTGTTCAGCTGAGCTTGACTCCAGACTATAGATGGAGCTTCTGACTTTTCTGTCACTCTAGGACATAGGAGCAACAGCTACATGGGGCATGCTCTTCAGAATTAGTCAGGGCCTAAGTTAATAATGCTACATAACAAAGAGAACAATCTACCACAGACCCCTGGGATTTCTTGTGCATCCAAACTTTTTGCTATTATGTAAATTAGACTTGATAATCATTTTCCCCCTCCATAATTTCTCAGTTCTCATTACAGAAGTTTTGCTGGCTAAATGACTCTTAAAAATAAAGAACAGTGATATTTTGTGTTCTTCTCCAAGGTGAGGTGTCCATACCCCACGTAATAAAACAGGCACTTTTTGGGGGTAGGGAAAAAATATATATGACCAATTAAATAGTTGAAATTACTTTATTTATTTTTATTAAAAACATAGAAAAGAATCTCGACTCTGTGATAGTTAATACATGAAATGACATAGAATCTCAAATGGATCCATATGTGAGTCATATCCTCCAGGATACTGAAGGAAGGATGGGAATTTCATGATGCAAAAGACTTGAGAATGATTTTTTTTTAAAACTGCCTCATTGCAAATTCCAGGAAATTAAGTCTTAATGACCTACAACATCCACCAAATATAATGGATTAACTTCTCCCTGTGCATCTAGAGTGCTACTAGTCTAAATATGCACTTCCTTTAGAGGAATCCAGGAAAATTATTTCCTGTAAATCACTCTCTGTATGATTTAAATCAGTTGAAATGGCTGGATGAAACCATCAGGCTTAGTAAGGAATTTATTGAAAAGCATCAAAACAAGAAGTCAACATTGAGTTTCCTTTATTACAGATTGAAGTCTCTAGTATTTCACAATTTTTTTTTTAATTTTACACATTACAGGACAAAAAGCCACTTAGCTTTGGAGTAATTAACTTGTGTTCCCTCAACAATAAAATAGTGATTCAACAAATGCAGAGAAAACAAGACGGCAACAAGTTAAAATGCACCCTTTGGTCAGCAAACACCAGTGAAAGACACCTAGAAAAACTGCTGCAGAAATAAGCTTTCAAACAAGTGTCTAGTGTGGGAGATTATGAGTAGATCAAGTACAGATGTTTCTAACAAGTTTTAGCTTATGAGATTTGCCAGATTGGTCTCAATAATGAAATCCACAAAGAAGCACTTTAGATGAGTCACTACAGGAAAGATGTACAAGAAAGACCGTCTTTATTGATTTCTTTATTAAATACAAGGTCTTATGAGATTAAAAAGGAATTCTGGGGTAAAGGTAACAAGAGAGAATTAAATGTAAACCGCACACAGCATCATTCATAGATATCAGTAACAAATATGGTACATCTAGAAATGCACAGAAAACTACAGGCTGTCAAGGATGTTGGAACATTTATCAAAGGAAGACCTTGAAGATCAAATAGAATCTTTACAAGACTTCATAATAGAAGGGGACTGACCTTGAAACTTTTTTGTGCCACATAAAGATTTGTAGGTTATCTCACAGGGAAGTACTTGTCAGATTTAAAGATGAGTTACATACCTTTCTTTTGCAGAAAGATAAGTGTTTCAAATTTGCTGACCTTTCCCATCATGACAAGTGGCTGTTGCAGCTTTGCTATTTAACAAATATTTTCTTTTTTTTAAAGTGCTTTACCTGTCCATTCAGAGTAAGAGGACATTTAAACAAAAAGTGAAAAGAGGTGTTTTTGTTTTTTTTTAAAGCAATATGTGCCTCAAACAGAACATTTTAAAGAGACATTCCTAATGTGTATGGATTTTTGTCCCCATATCATGTGTATTAACTATCAAAATTCTGCTACTTCCATACTTTAAAAATTTGGAAACATTTTCTAACCTGTTAAACAATTTTCTAAATGAAGAACTTTAATGGTTTAGAAACAATTTCTTCAAAATATACAAGCATTATGGGGGTGGGGAGGGGCTGGGGTTGTGGCTCAGAGGTAGAGCGCTTGCCTGGCATGCCTGAGGCACTGGGGCACTGGGTTCGATCCTCACACCATATAGAGATAAAATAAAGGTATTGTGTCCACTAAAAAAGAAAAAGAAATATACATATTTCATATATATATATATATATATATATATATATATGAAAAATTTTGATTAGTTTGAAGATTACCAAGGAGGAATAACATTTGGTAGAAAATTTTCAACAAATTTCTTTTTATTCTGGTGCTGGGATTGAACTCAGGACCTTGAACTTTTGAACCTTAAACATGAAGTTTCCTCTACTCAATTCAAAAGAGCCTTAGTTCAGGTTCAAGACACATAGAGAAAATTGCATTTCCATTTCTCCTGAGGGTACAGTCTGAGATGGCAACCTTTCCATGGCTTTTGGTCATCAGAAGAGGTGGAAGCCCTTCTTCCTAATAGAGGTGGTCCATCCTTACCATCGAAGGAGGATTCCTTGAGAGTTGTGTAGATTAAATAGAAAATGAGGCATTTCCCAACTACAAGAAGATCTTTTACAAGATACCCTTAACTTTTAATGGAAGGAAAAGAGATGTGATTCCAAAACCAGCAGGGAGTGGATGGCTCCTCATTTATTCAGGTCCAATAGTTTTAGAACAAGTGCCCAAAAGTTACCATTTCTCTTCTCTCACCTCATGCCCTTGCCTTCAAATTCTGCAAAGCAACTGCAATATTTGATTAGAACAGACATGTTTTCAAGAGTTAAAATATCAGAAGATGGGGACTTCCATATGTCTTCCCATCTCCCCTGTCATTGTTTCCACTGGGGAGAGCTGAGCACAAAAGAAGTCACAAGCAGAAATATTGATTTGAGTGCAGAAAAAAATTTTTCATCTGTCTCTGAAATTATAGTGTCAAGTAAAGAAAGCAAATAGAGCAAGTGTTCATGTTGATTGTATCTATAAAAATGGATGAGGCGTTATGGTCCATAGATTTTCAGGGATCTCACTTCCACCTTCTCAAAATTTCTTACTCTAGGTATCTAACATGCTCTAGTGCAAGGATTTTGCAAGTAATGCCTAGGATATATCCTGATTTCTTGGGTTTTTTTATGGACTTCCTGGAAAGTTTCTGAGAACACAGGTTTCTGGTTAACAGGTGAATGTGCTAGATGTTAGCCACTTCATCTTTACCAAGTTATTGATTACTCGATACTTACAACTGAGTTAGGTGATAAGGACACAATGATAATGATTAGATGAAATTTTTGACTTCCTTGATCTATCAGGGGGAAAAAAACTTGCACAAGCACCTCAACCACCACATAAGGAGGGCCATAATAGCAAGAAATTATGTGTAAAAGAAGCACCAGGGAGAGTTTTGCATGAAATGGAAAGCTTTCCAGAGAACATGGCATCTAATTTAAGTCACAAACATTAAAGGGGAATTCCCTGGCAAAGTAAATACAGTGAGCACAGGCTGAAATACCTATGAGCCTTTGGGAGAGCTAACAGGGGTCAGTCCAATGGAAGAAATACATGATTTTTTTCTTTTTCCCAAGAGAGTTTATTGAAGTAAAATTTACACATAATAAAAGTACCATTTTAAATGCACAGTTTCATAAGTTTTGACAAATGCAATTTAATGATATAACCAGTACCACAATCCAGATGTAGAAGAATTCCATCACATCCAATTTCTTCCAATACCCTTGTGTGGCCAATTTTTTCCCCTGATTCTGAGCCCCTAGCAACCACTGATCTGTTTTCTGTCCCTATGACATGTCTTTTTCAGAATGTTATGCGAATGGATTCATACAGTTTTTAGCTTTGTGAGTTTGGGTTCTTTCACTAAGCATTATACATTTAAGGTTCATCCATGCTGTTGTGTAAATATGCCTAAGATTTTTGATGCACTCAGTATGAGACTGTGGACATTTTACATTTATGTGATGATCTGATCCTAAAAGATTTAAATTGTGATTATCAATTTCCAAGAGAGGAATCTCAAGAGATTCTGGAATTATGGCGACTCACATGCATGGCTATGCACCTCCCCTTCCCAGCTCTCCGTCTGGAATAACACAACTTGCAATGCACAACCAATAATCACCTGCAAAGGGAAAACCCTTATCTGTGCCTGTTCCCACTTTTTGTCCTTTGAATGCCTAACTATTGTGACCTGGACACACTGACATGCATTGGCACTAGTGCCTTTCGATGGAGGAGCACTGCCACATTGACCCTCAAAAGACCTAAGGACAGAAGATTCCTCCCCTCCTCCAGCAAAATGAAGTTTTTCAGGTTTTTCCATCAACACTTCGTAGTAAAAGCAAATGCTTCTATATCTTACACCATCAGCCAGTTGAGACTCTAAAACAAGAGCCTGTACAAATTCTAAGGAAATATACACCTATGAGTAGACAAATAAAAGGAGATGCATTTAAAAGAGTAGTACTTACTCTTGACTGATTCATAAGAGTCATCTGAGGAGTTTTAAAAGCCACTAATATCATTATCAGAAATTCTTCATTAGTTGGTCTCACTGGGTCCAGGGCATTCAGGTTTTTAAAAACCTCTCTTATAGTGTTTTTTTGTTTTTGTTTTTGTTTTTGTTTTTTCGTGTTTGGTCAAGGTTGAAAACCTCCAGATTAAGGACATTCAGCAACCTGAGAAAGAAGACTAAGTTTGACAAGGAGAGCAGATGACTTACGAAAATAGAACTAATGGAAGAGACAGATGAACTTAAATGAAAAACAAATGAGAACTCCTGAAGGGCATTTAATTTAACACAGAATAAAAAAGACTTTTCTAGAACTTGGATACTTGTTTCTGAAATTATGAGTTCAATAGATTAACTGAGAAGAGAATATTCTTTGCTAAGAACCAAATTACTACTTTGGAAGGTCAAGCAGAAGAACTATTTTATAAATGATATGAAATTCATGAGAAATTATGAAGAGAGACTTGGAGGACAGATCCAGGATATCTGAATGTTAATAATAAAAGTTTACTAAAAAGGGAAAAGGAACAGATGGAAAAGTAATAAATAAAAAAATTATAAAATAAAATGTGTCTTAGTAGGAAAAATTTTGAGCCTTCAGTTTAAAAGAACAATAGAGCCCAAGTAAAATTCATAATAAATTTAAAAAAAACTAGAACCCCCTAGTAACATTTCCTAATGGAATTCCTGAATTCCAGTTATAAAAAAGAAAATATTATATGCTTATAAAAAGAACTAACAGGCTACTTACAATAAAAAGAGTAAGTTATAGTCAGATACCTTGTCTGCAGTACTGGAGGTAAAGTTGTGGAAAAATATTTAAAGATGATTGAATGAGAACAGTATTCCAAGAATCCTATACCCAGCCACAATATCAATCATCTGTCAAGGAGAAAGAAAGATATTTTTAGACATGCAGAGACTCAAAAAGTCTGTATAAAAATATAGATAAGTCCTATATTAATCTATTCTAGACCACAGGAAAAAATGGAAAACTTTTTAAATCCATTCAATAAAGCTAGTTTAATCATACTTTAAAACATGCATATAGGATGTAAAAAAAGAAAAACAAAAATAAAAACAAAATCCTACTACTCTCAGTTAACTTTATTAATATGAATGCAAAAAATTATAAAAGAAATACTGAAAAATTGAATCTATTAATATATTAAAAGATTAATATACTATAACTAGGCAGAGTTTATTATAAGAATGAGATTATTAACACAAATGGTGTGAATATGCTTTATATACAACCAGAGTTATGAAAAATTGTACTCTATATGTGCAATATAAATTGTAATGTATTTTGCTGTCCTATATAACAAATTAGAATAAAAAATAAATTTTTAAAAAAAGAATGAGATGGTTAAATTCCCAGATGAATACATTTTTGATAAGTTTATATTTTGTGGAATTTAGGCACTATAAGTCATAATCCCAAAATAATTTTTTGTAAATACAGTCAAGTTGACTGTAATATTTATATATAGAAAAAGCAAAGGAACCAGAAGAGCTAAAGTGATTTTTTTAAAGAAGCACAAAGTTAGAGAAATCACACAACCTGATTTGAAGACTTGCTTTTAATAAAGCTATAGTAATTAAGACAGTAGAACAGAATGATAATCTGAAAACAGACCAACAAGATATGATCAGCTGACTTTTAAGAATTCCCATGGAGGAAGGTAAGTCTTTTCAAACAATGTCAATTTGACTTCCATATGCAAAACAATGAACCTAAATCACATCCCCTCTGCAAAAATTAACTCAAAATTGATCATACTTCCAAATGTAAAACTATAACACTTTCAGAAGAAACTAGAAAACAATCTTCAAAACCTAGGTTCATAAACATGGCACAACACATAAACTTTTAACAAAAAGCAGATAATGAGAATTCTTGAGAGTATTTGGTTTAACACAATAACTCATGAGTTTAATTTCTTAATTTAGACTATATAAATATTGTCATCATGTGCAGCCATTTTAAAATGACTATTTTGAATGTGTTTTATAGTAATGTAGAAAGAGGATGTTGGTTAGTAGTTTTGGAAAAATACTTTTCTTCTTTAATTTTTGGATCCTTATTCCATTTGCTCTTACAAACTTTTATATGGATTGAGTGGTTAAAGTGCCCTTTTAGCATATACCAAATGTGATTTGCGATAATCACCTCTTTTTCTCCTTTATATTGCTCATGTAATAAGCCATGTTAAAGACCCTGGAATAGGAAAGGGTTGTATTATACCATTACTGTTATTCAACATTGTTTTAGAGGTCTTCTATCAATGCTGTCAGACAACATAATTAAGACATATTAAAACTGAAGAAGCAAAATTAATTTCATTTGAAGATTACATGTTTGCATACTTAGAAAACCCAAAAACTCTGCTGAAACTACTAAAATTAATAAGAGAATTAAACAATGTAATAATGTAAAAAATAAATGTTACTGATGGAATTTTTTAATATGCCAAGTACAAAAATGAAATGTTTTAATTTTTATTTAATTATGGACTTCAATAATATTCTGTTAAGATTCTCTCATGTCTTTCATTTGGGTAGCATTCATTAGGTTATGGTTAAGTGCTAAAGTTATGCAGCAATAGATAAGGGATCCATCATTATAGTGTAAACATTTTTGTGTGCTCCTTCACATCGTTAAAATATTCATTTAAAATTACTATATTCTATACTATAATTTTTATTACCATAATTTAATAAAATGTTCTCTAGCTTGAGGACATTGGGGTTATGCTCAATGCCTGACCAATTAGATATAATCCTCTAATAAGTACCTTTGAGTATTTGATTTCTTTTTTAAAGATTTTTTTAGCATATATTACCAAATATGTAGAAATACTTTGATATTATTGTGTACTTTTTTTCCAAATTCCTTTCCAAAATTGTGGCAATAATTTGTACTGCCATTAATTAAACAAACAGTGGTTGAATATTTCTCTCCTGCCCTTCTGATTGGGCAGATTATTACAAATATATTTTAGCATTTTTTATCTTGCTCCTTTTATCTATATAAAGAGATAGAAAATATCCAGTGGCTAACAAGACTTCTATATCTGTATCATTCCAATTATATGAATATTGCTCAGTAAATGTTTGGTTTAGAACCTTGCCTGACAAATTGTCAGAGGGGAAAGGTATCTGGATATTTTGTTCCATCCTAAGCAGAAGAGATTCGTGGCTGACCACACTTTTAGTTGAACTTAACCACTGGAATGGAATAGTTGTTGAGAGATGACTTAGGAGACAATAAAGGAGCAGTACTGAATATAGAGGTATGAGAGTGACCCCAGAAGGCAAAAAAAAAAAAAAGATAGTTCTCAGGTTTGGGGTTGGGGTAAGATGAAAAATGTACACTCAGTCTGTTGCTCCTAAATGCAGTTATAATCTGTAAAGAATGCATGAAACAGCTACTTCAGTACTTTGAAAAGTAAGCAGTAACAGGCAGATTGGAGCAGGGGATTGGAATTCAAGTGCCTCAAACTGGCAGCTCTGATTTTGTTTTCCTCCAGTGTTTCCTGACCTGAACTCAATTCAGGCCCAAATCTGGATGGCATTGAAGCATTCTGACTTGTAGAATGGGAAAAGGATCTTCTGACACTCATAAATGAGAGTAAAAATTCTCTTCTTTTTCCCTTTTTCCATTCTCTCACACTCCATTTTTCCAGGCGGGTATCAATGGTACACCAGTAAAAACAAGGAGACCATAGGAGACTGATTCTCCAAGGACCCTTCTAAGGACTTTTCTCACCAGATGAAGGAGCTGTGATCCCAAATGGGTGAGAACACATAGGTTCTTTTCTCTCTCTTGCTTCTGATCAACCCTAGACATGAGTACAATTAGAAGGAGAATGTGGCAGAGCAGATGAAATAAAGCACCAAGTTTTGTTTTTGAAGAACTAGAAAGGGGAACCCCTAGGGAATCAGAGACTACTAAGGAGACCACAAGACAAGATAGAATTCAGGAAAGCAACCACACAAATTGATTGACTCTAGAGCTCAGCTACATGCTGTATGCATAGATCTGACATCAAATGGCATATCAGGGACCTGGAAAACTGAACTATGGGATAGACCACCACTCATATAGCAGACAAGACTGGGTGAAACACATGTGAGATAGATACAAATAACAATACAAGGATCTTAAAATGCAACTAACATGGAAACCACAACCTTACGAGACTAGTTAGATGTTGTGGACTCAAAAGATTGATTCCTTGACATATTAAGAATCAATAAAATCACAATTTTTAATGGGAAAGACAATTGGTATATGACAATACCAACATGACATAGAAGTTGAAGTTACCTGACAAAGACATTTAGCAGCTATTATGAAAATTCTCTGATAAGTTGGAACACTCTTAAAATAAGAGGAGAAGATGAGAAATCTCAGCGAGGAAACAGAACTAGAAAAAAGAACCAAATGAAAATGTTATAACTGGAAAATATAATGACAAATTTTTAAAAATTCACAAAATTTAGAAACGAGCAAAATGGAGATGACCAAGGAGAGTCAATTATCTTGAAAACAGATCAGTAGATATCATAAAAACTGAACTACAGGGAAAAAAATATAAAAAAGAAAAACTTCAGAGACCTGTGGGACAATACCAAAAGGTATAACATTTATGTCATTGAAACTCCAAGGAAGAGTAGAAAAGAAAAGTTCAGAAAAAAATTCTTTTGAAGAATAATGGATGAAAATATTCCAAATTTGTTGAGAAGTCAAGGTTCTAAACAAACACAAAGTAGGTTAGATTTTAAGAGATCCATACCAAGGCACATTATAATTCAGATGTTGGAAACCAGAGACAAAGAGACCTCCCTGAAGTAGTAAGAGAAAGCAACTTATCATGTACTAAGAGTCTTCCATAAAATTAGCTGCCAATATCTCACAAAAATCATGTGGGCTAGAAGACTGTGAAATGCCATATTCAAAGTGCCAGAAAAAAACTACTGTCAACTAAATATTCTAAATCTGCCAAAATCATATTTCACAAATGAAAGAGAAATTAAAACTCTGAAATAAAACATGAGAGAGTTAATCCCTAGCAGACTTGCCCAACAAGAAATGTTCAAGTGCCAATAAGAGGACTAGACAATAAATTAAAGCCATACTAAGAAATAAAGATCACTAGTAAAGATAACTACATGGGTAAACATACAATATAAAAGCCAGTGCTGCTTATTTTTAGGAAACAACAATATAAATCTAATGGACAAATAATGTGTAAATATGCAATTTGTGAAAATAACACCACAAATGGAGAGGAACAGCACTGTATGAGTGGAAGCTTTGTATACAATTTAAGATAAATTGGGAGGGGAGGGGAGGGGAGGGGGGATAGTAGAGGATAGGAAAGGCAGCAGAACACAACAGACACTAGTATGGCAATATGTAAATCAATGGATGTGTAACTGATGTGATTCTGCAATCTCTATATGGGGTAAAAATGGGAGTTCATAACCCACTTGAATCAAAGTGTGAAATATGATATATCAAGAACTATGTAATGTTTTGAACAACCAACAATAAAAAATTTTAAAAAAAATAAGATAAATTGGTATTAGTTCAAATTATTTTCTTACAAATTTAAGATATCAATTGGAATCCCCATAGTAACCGCTAATTATATGACTTTTAAAACTATAGAAAAAGAAATGAGGAGGAAATAAAAATGGTATATACATACAAAATTTAATTTAAAAAGAAGGCAAAAACAGAAGAATTTAGGAAGAAAGCAAATGATATGGGAAGAATAAGTAACTAAGTGGAATAAGTAAGTTCTTTCTTCCTGGCAATTACTTTAAATGTAAATGGATAAAACTATCCAATTAAAAGATAGAGATTGGCCCAGGATGGATTTTAAAAACAGTGATCCAATTATATGCTAGCTATAAAAGTCTTCCTTCAAATCTGAAGGCACAAATCTGTTAAAAGTAAAAGGATATAAAAGATCTTTCATGTGAATAGTAATCAAAAGAGAGCAGGGTTGGCTATACTAAATATCAGAAGAATAAACTTTAAGTCAAAAATATTTAGAAAGGAAATTATGTAGTAATAAAAGGGCTAATTCATCAAGAAGATTACCATATCCTTAGTATGAAGAGTGAAGCAGGTGGCATCACTATACCAGACTTTAAACTATACTACAGACCAACAATAACATAAATAGCATGGTATTGGCACCAAAATAGACTGTAGACCAGTGGTACAGAATAGAGGACACATAGACAAACCCACATAATTACATTTATCTTATATTAGACAAAAGTGCCCAAAACATACATTGAAGAAAAGATAGCCTCTTCAACAAATGGTGCTGGGAAAACTGGAAATCCATATGCAACAAAATGAAATTAAACCCCTATTTCTCACCATGCACAAAACTCAACTCAAAGTAGATCAAAGACATCAAAATTAAACCAGGGACACTACACCTAATAGAAGAAAAAGTAGGCCCAAATCTCCATCATATTGGATTAGGCCTCTACTTCCTTAATAAGATTCGTATAGCACAAGAATCAGTAAATAGGATGGATTCAAACTAAAATGCTTCTTCTCAGCAAAAGAAACAATCAGTGAGGCGAACAGAGAGCCTACAGCATGGGAGAAAATTCTTACCGCTTGCACATCATATAGAGCACTAATCTCTAGGGTATATAAAGAACTCAAAAAGCAAACACCAAAAAAACAAATAACCCAATCAATAAATGGGCCCAGGACATGAACAGACACTTCTCAGAAGGTGATAGATATACAATCAATCAACAAGTTTATGAAAAAATGTTCAACATCTCTAGCAATTAGAGAAATGCAAATCAAAACTACTCTAAGATTTCATCTCACTCCAGTCAGAATGGCAGCTATTAACAATAAAAAAACTTGTGGCTCAAGCGGTAACGCGCTCGCCTGGCATGAGTGGGGCGCTGGGTCCGATCCTCAGCACCACATAAAATAAAATAAAGATGTGGTGTCCACCGAAAACTGAAAAATAAATATTAAAAAATTCTCTGTCTCCTCTCTCTCTCTCTTTCTCTCTAAAAAAAAAAAAGAATACAAACAACAGTAAGTGTTGGTGAGGATGTGAGGAAAAAGGTACACTCATACATTGCTGGTGGAACTGCAAATTGGTGGAGCCAATATGGAAAGCATTATGGAGATTCCTTGGAAAACTGGGAATGAAACCACCTTTTGACCCAGCTGTCCCACTCCTTAGTCTATACCCAAAGGACTTAAAAACAGCATACTACAGGGACACAGCCACATCAATGTTTATTGCAGCACAATTCACAATAGCTAAACTGTGGAACCAACCTAGATGCCCTTCAGTGGATGAATGGATAAAGAAAATGTGATATATATATATATATATATATGTATATATATATATATATATATATATATATATATATATATATACACACACACACACACACAATGGAATATTATTCAGCATTAAAAGAGAATAAAATCATGGTATTTGTAGGTAAATGGATGGAGGTGGAGAAGATAATGCTAAGTAAAGTTAGCCAATCCCAAAAAAGAGATATGAAAAATTGTGCCCTATATGTGTAATATGAATTGTAATGCATTCTGCTGTTTCATATAGCAAATTAGAATGAATTTTTAAAAAGATTACAATGATCATAGACATATACACACTTAACATCAGAGTCACAAAAGACATTAAGCAAAAATTGACAATATTGAAATAAGAAACAGACTGTTCTATAATAACAACTGGTGACTTTAATAGCTCACTTTCAATAATGAATAAAAGGATAGAAGGTCTGTATGGAAATAGGACTTGAACTGCATGTTTACCTAACACTCCACTCTACAACACTGAAATATAGAACGTATTCAACTGAACTTGGAACATTCTCTAGAATAGACCGTATGTTAGACCTTAAAACAAGTCTGAATAAATTTTGAAAGTTCCTAAATATCTTATGTATATGCTCTTACTACAATAGAATTAAAGTAGACATCAATAACACTAACAAAAACTGTCAAATTCACAAATAAGTGGAAATTATATAGCATATTCTTTTTTTTTTTTTTCCTGTACTGGAGATTTAACCCAGGGGCACTTTACCATTGACCTACATTCCCAGCCCCCCTGACCCTTTTTTTTTTTTAATTTTGAGACAGGATCTCACTAAGTATCTTAAGGCCTCATTAAGTGGCTGAGGCTGGCCTTGAACTCCTATCTCAGCCTTCCAAGCCACTGGGATTATTACAGACATGTGCCACCATGCCAGACTGAAGAGCAACCAATGGAGCAAAGAAGAAATTTAAAGGTCAATTTGAAAAAAAAAAAATATATATATATATATATATATAAAAGAAGAAATAACTCAATAACCTAAATTTACACCTTAAGGAATTAGAGCAAAAAGGTAATCAAATGCTAGAAGAGAAAAGAAAGGAAAATTAATAGGGTGGAGATAAATTAAATGCAAAATAGAAACACAAAAGAAAAAAAATCAATGAAACCAAAAATTGTTCTTTTGAAAGAATCAAAATAATTGATGAAACTAAAAAAAGAGAAAGGAAGGAAGGCAGACTCAAATAACTTAAATCAAAAATGAAAGTGGGGATTGTTACTACCACTCTTACAGAAGTAAAAAGAATTATAAAAGACAACCTTGAACAAATGTACACCAACAAAGTAGATAACCTGAATGAAATGGAAAAGTTCCTTGAAAAACATAAACTGCTGAAACTGACTTCAGAAGAAATAGAAAATATAATGATGACTAAGAAAGTAAAGGAATTAAATATGTGATAGGAAGCCTCCCAACAAAGGAAAGTCCAGAGCCTTTTCACTGATGAATTCTACCAAATATTTAAGAAAAAAAATAAAAACAATCCTTCTCTAACTCTTATTTTAAAAGGAAGCATAAGGAACATTTCCTAAATAACTCTGCAAGGACAGTGTTACCCTCACACCAAAGGCAGATAAAGACACCAAAGAAAACTATAGGCAAATATCCTAGATAGATAGATCAATGCAACAGATACAATAATTCCCAACAAAATACTACCAACCAAATGCAGAAACATATTAAAGATTATATCCCATTACAAGGGTGGGGGGTTATCCTAGAAATACAATGGTAATTCAATATCACAATCAATTAATATAATATGCATTATTGGTAGTTTAAATTTTTAAAAATCACATGATCATCTCATTCAATACAGAAAAGGCATTTGACAAATTTCAAAACCCTTTCATGTTAAAATGCTTAAAAAACTAATAGAAATGAACCTCCTCAATATGATAAAAGACATTTATGAAAAACCCACAACTAACATTATACTCAATGTTGAATGACTGAAATCTTCTATCCTAAGATAAGGTCTAGTTTATTTTCTGTTATAACAAAATACTTAGGGCTGGGTATTTTATAAAGAAGAGATATTTAGCCCACTATGTTGGAGGTTGGAAGTTCAACATTGAAGGGACCTCTGGTGAGTGCCTCACATGGCTTCATAATGTTGGGAGCCCATGTGGAAGAGATCACTGAAAGGAAACTGGCACAGGACTGATCACATAGATATATCAATGACAAAAGGAAAAGCAGATTTATTGTCAGGAACCTGACAGGCTGTCTCGCACAGAGAGAACAACAACTTTCTCCCAAGAGTTACTTTGAATAGGCCAAATTATGGCCATAGATTAGCCATTACAATTGACATAGCCAGCATCTCCTGATTTCATGGAAAGCAAGTTTCCATTTCTCAAGAACAGACATGTGCACAGTTTCTATTTCTCAAGGACATAAACGGCAGTTATTTTTTAAGAACAGAAACAGTAGTCATAAAATGGAGGTGGAGAAAGGAAGATGGCTGTAGTCATGCCAATAATCACATAGTAAAAGTGGAAGCCAAAGTGATTCAGGGGCCAGGCTTGCTCTTTTATAACAACACTCTTTCATGAGAACTAACAAAGTTCCCACATTAATCCCTTTCAAGTTAAGTGCTCCCATGACATAATTACATTGCACAAGGGTCCATCTTTCAAAGATCCTACCACCTCTCAACATTGCCAAACTAAGGACTAAGATTCCAGTCATGAAGCTTTTGTGAACACCATATCTGAAACATAGCAGGTGACTAACAAGGGAAGAATGCCTACTTTCACCACTGATATTCAGCATTGCACTAAAAATTCCAGCCAGAGCAACAAGGCAAGAAAAATAAATAAGAGGTATCCAAATTGGGAGAAAAAAAGTAAAATGTCTGTATTTTATAGGTATTCTCCATATTCATACATGTGGGATATCTTAAAGAATACCCAAATCATATTAGAAAAATTCAGCAAAGTTGCAGCATACTAACCAACACATAAAAAATCAATTATATCTCTAACTAGTGATGACAAAGTCAACATGGAAAACAATTTCATTCACAATAGCTTGAAAAAAAATAAAACACAAATAAATTTTGCCAGGGAGATTCAAGACTTATCCACTAAAAATTATACATTGCTGAATAAATTAAAGATCTAAATAAATGAAAATAAATCTCATGTTCATGAGTTGGAAGATTTTATATCATAAAATGGCAATCCTTCCCAAATCTATCCACAAATACAATGCCTTAGCCAGGCTTTCTGGGGCATGCCTGTAATCCTAGCAGCTTGGGAGGCTGAGGCAGGAGGATCAGGAATTCAAAGCCAGCCTCGGCAACTTAGTGAGGCCCTAAGCAACTCAACAAGACCCTGTCTCTAAATAAAATACAAAAAAGTGTTGGAGATGTAGCTCAGTGATTAAGTACCCCTGGGTTCAATCCCTGGAGAGAGAAACAGGCAGACAGAGAGAGAGAGAGAGAGAGAGAGAGAGATCTCCATATCTTTCGAAATATAAAAAGGAATACTTCGCAAAAATGAAAACTCTGATCCTAAAATTCATATGGAATTACAAGAGACCCAAGATAGTCAAAACAGCCTTGAAAAAATAAAATTAATCTGGAGTGCTCTTATTTCCTGATTTCAAAACTTACTACAAATCTAATCAAAATAATATGGTACCAATATAAGAACAACAAATATATTAATCAATGAAAGAGAATTGAGAGTCCAGAAATGAATCCATACATCTATAGTAAATTGATTTGTGATAAGACTGCTATGCTTATCAACATAGCAGTAGGGAAAAACTCTCCAACAAATGGTTCTGGGACAACTGAATATACACATGCAGGAGAATGAAGACAGGCACTTACCTCTCACTCTACATAAAAATCAAAGGCCTAAATTTAAGACATAAAAGTAAAAATCTTCTAAAATAAAATATAGAAACAATTTTTCATGACTTTAGATTCAGCAATGATTTTTTAAATTTGATACAAAAAACACAGACAAGAAAATAAAAAAATAGATACATTGAATTTCATCAAAATTAGAAACTTTTGTGCATCAAAGGACATTTTGAGAGAGTAAAATGACAACCACAGAATGGGAAAAATATTTGCAAATCAGATATCTGAGGAGGGACTTGCACACAGAATCTACAGAGAACTCTTACAAATAGAAAAAAGAAAGATAAGCAACCTAATTTTAAAATAGCCAAAGAATTTAGATATTTCTCCAAAAAATATACAAATGGAAAACAAATACATGAAAATATTCTCAGCATCATTACTCATTAAATAAATGCAAATCAAACCTACAATGAGATATCACTTCTCACTAATGTGGGGTGTCTATAATAAAAAAAATTAGATAAATCAAGGGTTGATGAAGACATGGAAAATCTTAAAGATGAATGGAAAACAATTCCTTGCACAATAGCTTGAAAAAGAAAAACACTTACAAATAAATTTAACCAAGGATATTCAAGACTTATCCACTAAAAACTATAACATTGCTGAATAAATAAAAGATCTAAATAAATGAAAATAAATCTTGTTTGTCATCACAAGTTAGAGATATAATTGATTTTTTATGTGTTAATCTGCATGCTATAACTTTGCTGAATTTTTCTAAGAAGATTTGGGTATTCTTTAAGATATCCCACATCTTTAAAATTGAAAATTTATACAACTCTCACAATGTTGGTAAGAATGTAAAATGGTACAACCATTATATAATAGATTTATATAAAATGTTCAAAATAGACAAACCTAAAGAGACATAGAGTAAGTTGGTAGTTACTTAGCACTGAGAGACAAGGTTGGGGATGGAGGAGATTGAGAGGCAATAGATAAATCTTACAGGATTTCTTTTTTTTTTAATATTTATTTTTTAATTATCGGCAGACACAACATCTTTGTTTGTATGTGGTGCTGAGGATCGAACCCCGGGCCGCACGCATGCCAGGCGAGTGCGCTACCTCTTGAGCCACATCCCCAGCCCACAGGATTTCTTTTTAAGGTGATAAAATGAGTAAAAACTGCAGGGAAATGGATGAAACTAAAGATCATCATGTTAAACAAAATAAGCCAGACTCAGAAAGCCAAGTGTCATATGTTATATCTCTTGTGGAAGCTAGAGAGAAAAAAGTTTAAAAAAAAAGGTTTAGGATGGACCTCATGAAAACAGAAGGGAGATCAGGGAGAAGGAGTTGAGGAAGGGGATCAGGGAGAAGGAGGAGGAAAGGGAAAGGAGAGGTATTGAGGCATTAAATTGATCATATTGTGTTATATATATGAATATGTCACAATAAATCCCACTATTATATATAATTATAGTGCACCAATAATTTTTTTCAATGTTCTAAAATTGGTGATGGTTGGAAAGATCCATGAACAAATGAACTAAAATCCACTGAATTTGTATAGATTTAAAATGGGTGAATTGTGTGTCATGTAGATTATATCTCAATAAAGCTGTTATTTTTCTAAAAATTGCCAATAATAACAAGTATGTGAAACACCATTAAAGGGAAGAATACAACATGATTCAGCTGTTCCAGAAAACAGTTTGTCATTTTCTTAAGAAGTCATTTATGTTTACCAAATGGTCCAAAAATTCCATGCCTAGATATTTTCCTTAGAGAAATGAAAATTTTGTGTTTACACAAATGCATGTATTCAAATGTTTATTGAATTTCTATTCCTGATCTCCAAAATTGAAAACAAATCAATTGAATGGGTAGATAGATAAACAAAGTGGTACCTCTCTATAATGGAACACTATTTCTCAGGGGAGAAAATGAACTTTTGATACCAGCATTAACTTGGATGAACTTCAAAACCCTTATATTGAGTGAAAGAAACCAGTCTCAGAAGTTTATGTAATGTATAATTTCATTTATTTTGATAGACTAAAAAAAATGCAAGAGTAGTAATTAAAAGCAGATCCGTGGTTGCCAAAAGTTAGGAGTAGAAAGAGGATGAACTGTAAGTTTTGCAGATAAAGTTTTAGAGAGACAATGGAATTATTCTTACCCTGATCATGGTAGTTACGTGAATTGATACATATATTGACACCCTTAGAATTATGGTCAAAACAAAATTAAATTTTATGCCAAAAAGGTCAATATCACCATATATTAATTTAAAAATGAGAATGAAAAAATTTTAAATCAATACATTAAAGTGTAAAAAATACAAGAGAAAAAAGGGGGAAGCCTCTGGAGGGAAAGAAATGGGAAGAGAATTCACATAATAATTCTAACACAAGCAACTCTGCTGGGAAATCAAGGGAAATACAAATAGAATTTACAGAAATCACACAAACTTAATAGGAAATTCATAGGTGCCACCAAGATACCATGCAGCGGGTTTCATGGTTAACAGAGTGTGGGAGTAAATGGTGGCATCATTCATTAAGATCACGTTACTGCTCCAGCCAAATGGAAATTGGAAGGAAAAGTGGTGATCACAGCTGTATGTGCACTACACTGAGACTGACAGAAAGGCAGACAAGATGTCTGAACTCTGTGTTCATGGTCCTTTCCTTGGTACTCACAGTGCGTTAGGAGGAAAGCAGGGTAGTTGCCTTCTTGCACCCATGTGTATATAACATAGAGAATGAGAGAAAAGAGGGAAGGGCACAAATACAAGAGCACCTGAATTATTTGGACCCCAGACACTCCTCTTCCATAAGAGTCCCCTCCACCACTTAACCTAAGAACCCAAGTGAGTGAGGAGCACCAGGAAGGAGAGTGGGGTCAACAGAACAGAAACATGGACATCTGACCTGCTGGATCCTTTGATTGCATCAGTGGTCCATATATCCCTCCTGTTTTTGTTTTTGTTTGGGGATTTCAGGGTTTTTAATGGATTATTTTTAGTGCAAGCTTGGTTTCCCAGCAAAGTTAGTGGAAAATTTAGATATCCCTCTGCTACCGTGCCCATAGCATCACTCACAATCAACAACCCATATAACAGGGACATGTTTTGTATAATCAATGAAGCTTCTCTAGACATCATCATCACTCAAAGAGCATAGTTTTACAGTAGGGTTCCCTCTTGGTGTTGTACATTCTGAGTTTTGACAATGTGCAGAGTAATTTCACTGCCTTAAAAATCCTTTGTGTTCCTACCACTTTCAATGTGACTGTAGTGATCAAGAGATGGAGTGAAGTGATGAAATTAGGCCTCAAGAGGCCTTGCAGGTTTTACTCTTTCTAGACTCTTGCCTTTGCCATGATAACAAGCATGAACTATAGCCTTCCATAGAGTGAAGACAATGCTGAGAATTTCCAAAACTATGTTAGAACAGCCAAAAGCCAGCTGATCCCAAGCAAGTGAGAGATACCCAGCCATAATCAGCCACATAACTTACCAATTCATAGAAGATGGAAAAAATGTCTGAGAGAGTCTAACTAACTAACCATAGAAGAAACATCCAGCTAATCTGATGATTCATGAAGACTGGGATTTGGGGTGCTTTGTTACTCAGCAATAGCTAGCTAATACATGTGGAATAAAAAGGAGGGGAGGAGAGCACACTGACTCTAGTCTTCTTAAGACTTTTCAAGTATCTCTTCTCTTCTATATAAAAAAGGAAGGGGTCACCAAGGGAAGTTCAGCTCCTAATTCGGCTATTACTCCCCTGGTAGCCCCATTTTTTTAAATAATATTTACTATTTACTCATAAATGGGATTGCCTTTCATCAGCCTCTTCCCCTGGCAGACATTTCTATAGGCTAATTTTACAGAGGAAATAGTCACTGAGGTGAAATTTGGAGAATTATATTCTCATTAAGGATCCACAGTATATAAAAGGAAGGGTGAAGAAGCAGGACTGGTAAAAAATCATGAGGAAAGCCCAACAAAGTCATGTCAACCCAGAAGTTCTGGAATGCATGTTGCTTTCAGAGTTGCCCCAGGTCCAGTTGAAATGGCCAAGCCCTTATAGCCTCACTACACTTTGTCACTTGACATAGGCCATCCCTGGAAACGTCTATCAAAGATGGGGTGACTCTCTGCAACTGAAGCAAACTCTGATGGAGCCGATGGCTATACTCACCTGCTGATCATACTGTCCAGGGTTGGGGACAAGTTCTTACCCAACAGGGACCTGGACTTGCATTTCTGTGTCTACTACAGATATGAATAGGAGTTTGGTAATCCTGTTGAGTCACTAATCATGTTTTCTAGATGAGGATATAAAGACAAATCATATCTAGTAAATCAATATTTATAGGGTGTCCTCTGCACTGCAAGGGTGATAAAGACCATTTCCCTAATTCAAACAGCACCTAATGTAGAAGGGGAAGACATATCCAAATACCCTTAATAAAGACAAAACAAAATTGTAGTTAAGTGGAAGCATTGGCACAGTGTACTTGGAATAGAGGAGATACAAAGAGGAAATTTCAAATGTTTGGCAATGTAAATACTTTAGTACTGAGCTAAGTCTATTCCCATTAAGAAAGCCAAATTCAGAAGAACTTGAGTAAACAGAGGGGCTCATAGATGAACAGAATGTGGGTACTGGGAGTAGAAGTAGTATTCCAGGGGTATTCCAACATGTATGAAGCCAGAGGTCACAGAGATTCCAGTCCAGATGTTTGACACCCCCCGCCAGTCCATCTTGCTTAATCCTCACTGAGGTTGTCACACTTGAGCCACATTCCCCTACTGGGCAAGACCAGAACAGGCACAGAGTCTTTTCATGCTGTGACTAGCATGGCTCATCTTTGCCCAAAAGAGCTAATTGACCATGATACCTGAGCCCGAAACAGACAGCTGGGTACACCAAAGTATCTCAGACTGAACACTGATGGAAAAGATAAAGACAGGGTTAGCTCACATTATGTGGCATCTCTTGCCAAAGTGCAGTAGGATTGGCCATGTCTGCTGCAAGTGAGAACAATGTCTCTCCTTCCTGAAACACCTGGCTGTCTCACATGGGCTCCAACACTGAGATTCAAATCTGTGGTCAAAAACTCCCTTCTCCCCAACAACAACTTGAGATCACAGCACTCCCTGGGACACCCCATGAGGTTGAGCCTTTGGGATGACACAGTCCTTTTGTCTCACCAGCCAGGAGAGCTAGTGATGAAGGGTCGTAAGTCCCAGGTGCTACTGAGCTACCATCAGAGGCTGCACCTGAACAGAACTGAAAGGCACTGGGTTGTGAGCCTTATGTTCATACTCATCCTCAGAATGACCATATCACATGACTCCAGGGCACCACTGCCATTGTATTTCAGGAGAAACTGATGATGTGGAAAACACAATGAGTGGACCCCTGGAAGTGTGCAACAAGGTAGCCCTGCCCAGAACAGGATTTTCCATTAGGAGCCATTAGCATCTCCATCTTACTCAGGAGGAATCAAAGTTATTTTCAGGAACTTGTGCTGGGTTATATATATGGTAAGTGTGCAGAAACTGAATCCAAATTCCTTCACCCAATTTCAAAAGCAAAACTTTTAAAGTATCCTAAATCTTCTAAACCTCTCCAGGCATCATGAGACACAGTGAGGTTCCAGAAGGACCTCAGAACATGTCAGGGGGCAAGAGAAAAGGCAGTCCTCTTGGGGAACAGGAAGCAACAAAGGCAGACCCTGAATCAAATGGGCAAGAGGCAACCCAGGAGCTAAAATGCATGATCCTGAAAGGGCCAACCCAGTAAAGGAAAGCAGTGGACCTCCTCTGCTGCAAGTGAAGTCCCCTTTGGAAACATGTTATTCTGAGCATTGCAGACCCAGAGTTTTGACATGCTTATATTTGGTATCAAGCCTATAACCTGTTAGAAATTTCCAGGGAAGTGTCTATGGGCTTGAAAAAAAAGCCAAGTGATTAAAGGAATTAGTCAATTTGATTTGCTCAAGAGTCATTTATTCATCTGTTTATGACAGGAAATGCTTTGTATGACACAGAAACTGAGCCCAATTAGAAATAGCATTGGAGGTATCCTCTCAGGACAATTTCCCCTTAGTGCTCTCTACATTTAATGCTTTCCTCTCCCTGGACTAATTCTGCCCATTATTATTAACCCCATCTCTTAACATTCGTATGTTGGGTTGACATTCATAAAATGCTCTTCTTCATACAATCGCTCCCCTTTGAAGCTGTCTCTATCCTTTGGATGGAGTTTGCCAAAAACTTTAGAAGTGGGAATGCCAGGTTGACAGGGAGTCAAGAGTCCTATGGAAGATCAACAGGTGGCAGTTCTAAGACACAGGAACATCACTCTAACATTTTTTTCTTCAACCACATCATTTAATCATTATTTTGTATTGCCATTTCTTTCAATAGGGGTAAGAAGATGAGTTTACCTTCAGCGACAAGGTCAACTCAATCATTTCTGATCTAATCTGGATTTTCCCTTTCCTTTCTTCTCCCTGGGGAACTTATAAAATGGCAGTTTCAGAGGGAGGTAATAGGCACACAGAGGAGCACCCAGGTATTGGCAAGAACTCTCCAGATTATGCCCCGCATCTGTTGACTCTGTTATATCCTGAGATGAGCACCCCTTGCCTGGTTCTCATCATTGCCACCTTCCATTAAGGTTTGGATTGATGACCCATATGCTCTGTGTCCTCCCTATGAAGATATCATCAAATGTGCATGCTACTTAGGGCCCAGAAAGGTTCAAGGAGACTGAAGGGCCCCTCCCTAGGCCAGAGTGACTGGTCCAAAGCCTCACAGTTGCTGTCCTCACACAGCCTGTTGCAGATCCCCTGCCCTTAGGTTCCCAGCATCTTTGAAAAATTATTTACAAATTCAATTCTGAGCTTTAACTTGTATTATTTTCTCTTCATTTTTGCCACTGAAGTCCTTCCCCCTGGGGTGAGTATGTACCAGCAGAGGGCACACCCTATTGATTTCAGTATGAGCAGCCATCCCCAAAGTACAAGCCCTGCCTTCAGACTTACATAGACTCTCTATGTTCAGGGAAGGTCTGCAGCACAGCAGACCCTTTTCCAGGAACAAAATGTGGCTTATTTAGCCCTTTGCAACCACTGAATTCCACATTCTTTATGTACAGTAGTTCATTCAATCCTCACGACAAATAATGTGCTATTAATATATATGGTTTTGGAAACTGAGTCACAGAGCAATCATGTAGCTTTCCAAGCTCCCACAACTCATAGGTGGTAAGGGATACTCAAGCCCAAGCATTTTCCTGGGCTTAACGGACAGGCTGGCTGTACTGCCATATGCAACACAGCCAGTCCCCCAACCAAATCCCACTCTTAAGTTGGCCTAAATTGGGTTTGGCTTATCTGTATGTACCCCTGATGGGTGCCAGGTACCTGCCCAGAAATTCTAACAGGCTATCACATGTATTAACTAGTAGCCATAGAGCAGTTGGCAGCTTCCCTCGGTTCTCTGCCCAGGTCTACCCTCCAGTAACCACCCAACACGGGAAGCCACCATGTGGTTAAGGTGAAAATATATATGGAAGAAAGACCAGCTCCTGTGCTTCCATCAGGAGAACCCAGGGCCCCAGCAAGACTGGCCAGACCTTCAATGACTCTGTGGAAACAACTCTTCTCTCTACCCAAGCACATCCCCACATACAGGTGTCCCCTTGGAGCATGACTCCTCAGAGGGCATGTCCCAGGAACAGCATAAAGACAATGGTAATGCAAGTGGACAGTCCCTCTCCGAGGCCACCTGCTCCAGTCTTCTCTGTCCTATGCCTAAAGAAAGGAATCCATCTGCCAGGTACTGATGGAAGCCTGTACTGCCCAGGGGACACTGTTGTTTACCATGGTCTCAGTGTCTCAAGATATGTTTTACAAACTGCCCTTCCAGTGCTTTAGGTAACAGGCACCCAGGAGTGTGAATTTCCTAACCTTGAATCTGGAATAAATCCCTGAGGGTGGCAGACTGATAACTTTGAAGAAAGAACATGGAGGGGGTGGTGAGAAACCTCCCCACAAAAGACATAATGAGACTGCCAGTCCCAGAGATTTGTATTTAAGACCTGAGACTATCATGGATTTGGGCAACAGGCTTGCCTTCCCTGGTAACACCCTTTTATATAGAATGAGGGGTTGTATGGATTACAAGGGACCCAGATGGTTTCTCTGCAAGGGCAAGGGACATTCAAGGCCATTCCTGCTTCCTTCCACCCTTCCTCCCTCCCAGCTTCTACTCAATTAGGTCTCAATTAGAAGGGGAAAAAATAGAGCGATAAGAGATCTGTCCCAGGCACTTGGGTCCCAGACAGTCATAGATAAGTTGAGAAACATGACCCTTGGCAGCTCCAAAGGACTCTAAGGAAAATTCTGTGCTACATGGTGGAAAATATTACTCAGCTGAGGCTTTATTTAAATAGTCATGCACAGAGGGCTGGATGGTGGCCCATGGAAGCCATCAGAGTAGACAGCCCCTGAGTGTGGGGACTTGGGAAGAACTCTAAGTCACAGGGGTCCTCTGTTCCAGGGGTCCTAAGGGCCTTGTCAGGAACGCCTGTTACCACCTTTTATCATTAAAGGCTTCCTGAGAAATCACAGCAGATCCCTTGTCTTTCCCACATGTTCAGTGGTGGCCAATAACAAGCCAGTTTTTTAAAGCACTTCTCAAGGTTAAGGCATGTCAGAATCATAAGGAGCAATTGTTAGACCACAGACTCCTGGGCTCCCATAGAGTTCTTGATTTAGTAAGTCTGGGTAGGGCCTGAGAATTTGCATTTCTATCAAGTTCTTAAAACCTGAGCCTGCTGCTGGCCCAGGCCCATACTTTGAGAATCACAGTTCTATGTCAATGATTCCCAACATCCAGGCCACACCCTAAATGATTTAATCAGGCTTTGATGGGGTTGGCTGGTATCCAGGCATCAGCATTTTTAAAGCGGGTGATTCTAATGTGAAACCAAGATTGTGACCCATTGCTCCAGGGAGTCAAAATGCCACTTGGGGAAAAACAGAGACGAGCAATCAGCAGGGTAAAACTAGGGACTGACTGGGAAGTAAGAGAGCAAGTGGCAGAGCTAGGGTTGTGGCTCAGTGATAGAGCATTTGCCTAGCATTTGTGAGGCACTGGGTTCAGTTCTCAGCATCGCATATAAATAAATGAATAAAATAAAGGTCCATCAACAACTAAAAATATATATTTAAAAAAGAGAGAAAGAGAGAGGGTAGCTCTGACACTCCAGAATCCTCTGGAATTGTAACTAGAAAGGGCCCTATTGAGCATCTGGGCCAAGCCTGGTGGTCCCAAATGCTCACACTGGCCATATCTATGGTCCTACTGCTAAAAATGAACCTCGGCAGGGACACTGGAAGCTTGTGAGAAATGCAGAAGCTCAGGTTCCACTTGGGAGCTATCAAGTCCAAACCTGCACTTCAATGACATCCCCAGTGATTCACATGTACTTTATAGTCTGGGAAGCACTGATGATTGTAGGGTAGGCAAGATCTTTCAGCACTTGAGTAGAGGGCTGAGACAAAGCCCAATCAAGACTCAAGGTTGTCCCTGGGACCACGTCATTGGTTTCCCAAATCAGAGTACTCTGGAAGGCCGGGCGTCCCTATGCAAATCATGTGGACAGTTGTGTATGTGCAGGCTTACTATTGTGTTATGTGCTTGTGTCCAGAATTCCCAAGGAAACCCACAACTTGCCAAGACTCGAATTCCATCAAACCCTCTCACCATCCAGTGACCTGACTGAACCTTCAAACATGAAACCATTAGGTCCACTACACCTAACCAGAGCCTATAACTTAACCACAGCCTCACACACAGTGATCCTGAACATAGCCTATACATTGGAATCATCAGGGTACCGTTAAAATAACCTTGTTGCTTAGGTTATACCCAGATCAAGTGCACTGGAAGCTCTGGGAGTGGGGCCCAGGTGTCCAGCTTTTAATCTCTCCAGGTGAGTCCATGTGGTACCAGGACATGCCCACAATCAAAAACAGTATCCCCTCTGTTGACCTCCCTTTCACAACCTTCAACAGGCCTTGCCTGCATTTCCTTCTCTGCAGGATGTTGTACACTGTTAACTTGGACATTGGATTCCCCCAGTAGAAAGATATCATGAATTTCCTTCCAGGGAGAGAATGGTATTCTGCATACCAAGCAAATTTGGTGATCTTGCTGAGCTTGCAGACCTCAGGTTGTTTTAGTCTTGTTATTTGATTTCTCAGCAAAATATCCATAAGTTCAAGCAGCTGCTGTCCATGGCTGTGACACCAGCAGAGGCTGTCAGGCCAGCAATGTCCAGGGGATGGAGGCCAGGACAAATTTCCCCTATGCACCTCCTTATTTCAGTGGTGGTATTCATGCAGGCAGTCCAGCTGTCAGTGCAAGAACTCACTTTTATATTGTCTCTTGGATTCTTCTAGAAGTCATAAAATGAAGATTTAAAAAGAATTGTTCAAATTCCATGCAGCATTCTACTATACTGTGTGTATGTGTGTGTGTGTATGTGTGTGTGTGTGTGTGTGTGTGTGTGTGTATCATCTTGGGTCTTATCAAAAACTTTTTCAGAGGCCCAAATCTCCATCATATTGGATTAGGCCCTACTTCCTTAATAAGACTCCTATGGTACAAGAATTAAAATCAAGAATTAATAAAAAAGCTTCTCAGCAAAAGAAACAATCAGGAAGGTGAATAGAGAGCCTACAACATGGGAGAAAATTTTTACCACTTGCACATCAGATAGAGCACTAATCTCTAAGATATATAAAGAACTCAAAAAGCTAAACATCCCCCAAAAAATAACCCAATCAATAAATGGGCCAAGGAACCGAACAAACACTTCTCAGAAAGTGATATACAATCAATCAAGTACATGAAAAAATGTTCAACATCTCTAGCAATTAGAGAAATGCAAATCAAAACTACTCTAAGATTTCATCTCACTCCCATCAGAATGGCACCTATTATGTATACAAACAACAGTAAGTATTGACGAGGATGTAGGGAAAAAGACACACCCATAGACTGTTGGTGGGACTGTAAAATTGTGCAGCCAATATGGAAAGCAGTATGGAGATTCCTTGGAAAACTGGGAATGGAACCACCATTTGACCCAGCTATCCCTCTCCTTGATCTATATCCAAAGGACTTAAAAACAGCATATTACAGGGACACAGCCACATCAATGTTTATTGCAGCACAATTCATAATAGCTAACCTGTGGAACCTACCTAGATGCCCTTCATTAGATGAACAGATAAAAAAAAATGTGGTATATATACACAATGCAATATTATTCAGCATTAAAAGAGAATAAAATCATGGCATTTGCAGGTAAATGGATGGAGTTGGAGAAGATAATGCTAAGTGAAGTTAGCCAATCCCAAAAAACCAAATGCCAAATGTTTTCTCTGATATAAGGAGTCTGAGTCATAATGGGGTTGGTGGAGGGGAGCATGAGAGAATTAGACAAACTCTAGATAGGGCAAAGGGGTGGGAGAGGAAAGGAGGGGGCATAGAGGTAGGAAAGAGATGGAATGAGATGGACATCATTACCCTAGTACATGTATGAAGATATGAATGGTGTGAATATACTTTGTATACAACCAGAGATATAAAAAATTGTGCTCTATATGTGTAAAATGAATTGTAATGCATTCTGCTGTCATATATAACAAATTAAAATAAAAAGTTTAAAAAAAAAAACTTTCAGCGAGCTAAGCAGATATTAGCATTCCCATCTGCAGTGAGCTAAATAGTGGCCTCAACTCCCAAACCCTAGAATTTGTGGTTATTACCTTATATAGCAGACAGTATGATGAAATTAGATGTTTTAAAAGAAATTGCTTATCCTAGATTATCCTGGTAGATCCTAAATTCAATCACATGTATTCTTGTAAGGAGAGATAGAGTGAGTTTTGAAACAGACATTCAGAGGTGTGTGGGTAGATAGAGGCAGAGATTCAGTCCCAAGACAAGGAACACCAGCATCCACCAGAAAGTGGAACGTGTAAAGACCAGATTCTTCTGCAGACCTTTAGAGGGAGTACGAACGGTCCCACCCACACCTTGACCCTGTGAAACTGATATTGGACTTCTGGACTTCAGAACTATGAGAGAGTAAACCTGTTATAGCACTAGCCACAGGAAACTAATGCAGCAGTTTACAAATGTGAAAAAGTGCAGTACAGATGTTATACCTTGATAAACCCATGGCAAACTAAAACTATCATGAGTTGAAAATGCATTTTACATACCTAACATGGTGAATATCTTAACAACACGGTATACTACAGAGCATTGATTGTTCCTCTCTTATCTCAGGACTGACTGGGAGCCACAGTTCTGTCACTGCCCAGCATCTCCAGAGAGGATGAACCTGCACATTGCCAGCCTGGCAACGGATCAAAATTCAAAATTTGGGTATGGTTTCTACTGAATGCATATCACTTCTGCACCTTTGTAAAGCTGAAAACTCAGCAGGTCAAACCATCTTAAGTAGGGGACTCCCCACACAGACCTTGAGTGCCTTTTCTAAAGCTCACATAGCTTATGACAAAATCTGGGTTTGTTTTCCTGATTTAGGATTTGCTGGTTCTCTAAGAAATTCAACAGGCAGAAGAATGTGTGGAACCAGTTGGATGGTGAAGGCAGAAAAAAAATATATACTTCCAAGTCTACTTGGGACCTCTCAGAAGCTAAGACTCACCTCCCCAAAGAGTATGCACACCATGGCTCAAAAAGGATGGCAGGTAATGGAAGGTATTGTGTCTGCACCAATGAGGGCAGAGTCCCCCAGAGCCTTTTGTCTCCAGATTTGTCATTTGTTCCAGCAACAGGTGTGGGATATGAACCGTGGATGAGATCACCAGGACCTGGGAGGGGATCAGCCAAACTCTGTCCATCTTCTATGGAGCATTCATCTCAGAGAGGAAGGCAGGCAATAAGCATGCTCACAAATGTGAAAGGGAATGCACAGAGTAACGAGTCCCAGGAAAGAAGGAAAGCAGAGAGAGAGAGAGAGTAGCTGGGAAAATGGAAGAGGGCCAGTGATACTACATGTGGTCAGGAGGAAGAAGACTCTCTGGAGAGACTATATTAGAGCTCAGCCTCAAATAGAACAAAGAACCTAGGCGTTGAAAGATAAGCAAAAGAACAATCAAAGCTGAGGGAATAGCAGTGTGTAGCTGAGGTGGGAAGGAGCTTGGGATGTTGGAAAACAGCAGCCAGTGGAGAACCAGAGCATGTGGGCAAGAACTGAGTGAAAAGGTGAGGGCAGGAGGGACCCAGGGACCAAGACAGGAGTGGCCTTTTATTTCAAGGATATGAGGTCAAGCCCGGGGGCAGCTTGCCCCTCTGAGTCCGATGTGCCCTGTGATACTCAGTGTTATTGCACTTATTCCCCAAATACTCAGAGTAGGGAGGAGAAAAACGAATATGAGGGACACTTGCTTTTAGGAACTACCTCCTCCAAAGAGCTGTTTGGAGCCCCAAAATATCACATTTTTAATAGAAGGAAGAAGACGGAGGAAATGAGAGATGCCCTGCCAGCCAGGTCCACCATGTAGCAACCCTGAGCTCTGCCAGTTCAGGTAGCAGCCAGCTCTTACAGGGCTAAAGAGGGGGATTTCAGGCCTGAGCAGTGGGTGTCTTGCTTTAGAAGCAGCAGTTGCATGGTCAGGACAGAGACCACAGAACCAGGAGAGGCAAGAATGTGAGGTCAGCCCAGGGTGGGATTAGGGTCCTCAGTGAAGCCACTTTTGAAACCAACTGTTTCCCCAAGTCTATTACATGTCACCTTCTAACTTAACAATTATGGAAATTTGTACTTTGGTCAGAAAAGGAAATCTGCCAGTCCTCCCTCCCTCACTTCAGCAGGACGTCAGCGGGATAAAACACAAGATGCAGAGCAGTAATGGAGGGGCAGAAGTTCCTCCAGCCCCCTCATCAGAATCCCTGGCAACTGCCATATGGATAGAGGATGGTCCCACTCCTTAAGCCCTCAGAGGGGACGGTGCCCAACACTACAGGATGACCTCTACAGGGTCCACCTAGAGCAGATGGCCAGAGAGTCTTTCCATGTGAGAAGTGTCTCACAGCTGCCTGTTTGTCTGAAGTGGGCAATGATGTCCACAGATGTCAAGTCTCTCTCGCTGCCCAAATGGCCAGACAGAGTTAATCACTTCCTTTTGGTAACCTCTTAAATTTTTATTTTTAAATTTAAAAGACTGGAAGGCCATGCAAAATCCCCAAACCAGCTAGCTCAGAGTTTGGGAAGGGCTGAAGGATGGTGAAATTAATGAAAAGGAGACTTAAAAGGGAGTAAATCCTCCACTTGATGCCAAAGGGGAAAAGAGGAGAAGAGAAAGTTCATCCCAATTCTACCATTGAGTGTTAGTGAGTTTTTCATTGCTATAACCAAAAACCTGCTATAGACAACTTAAAGGAGGAAAGGTTTATTTTGGCTCATGGTTTCAGAGGTCTCAGCCCATGATCAATCAGCTGGTGCCATTGCTTTGGGCTGAGGTGAGGCAGAGCATCATGGAGGAAGGTAATGGCAGAGGGAAATTGCTCAGCTCAGGAGAGCCAGGGAGCAGAAGAGGTAGGCCTAAGGGCATGCCCCCGGTGACTTGCTTCCTCCAGCTATGCCCCATCTTCCTATAGTTTCCCATACTTCCCAGTAGTCCATTCAGCTATCAATGGATCAATCCACTGACGAGGTCAGAGCCCTCATGATCCAACTACTTCCTCTTAGCACATGAACTGCACTGGGAACCAAATCTTCAGCACATGAACTTTTGGGAGACATTTCATATCTAAACCACAATATATCATCTGCTCCTAAAATCATTTTTATTATGTTGCTTCTGCCTGTTGGTTTGCCCAGCTAAATAAGGGGTATACAAATTGCAATGAAACTTCAGGAAAGAGAATATATCAGTAATATAATTGGTTTATTCAGCCCCTGTCTCAGCATTGGGCTGGGAACTGTGGAAGACACAGAAAATATAGAATTCTGGGTCTGTGTTCTCAAGGAATTCAAATTTGAGTTGTAGAGAAAGAGGAAACACATTGAAAAGAAGTGGGATTTTTATTTTTTTATAGCTGAATAATATTCCATTGCATATATACACCACTTTTTTTTATCCCTTCATTCATTGATAGCAAGGCAGGCTGGCAGGGCACTATGACCGGTAAATAAACTAAGAACAGAAAGATAAATATCACATGTTCTTAATCTTATGTGGAAATTTAAAATTTGATCTCATAGAAGTAGAAAGTCGAACAGTGGTTACAGAGTCTGGGAAAGGTTGGGAGGGGGGACATACAGAGGATGGTTATCAAGTACAAAAACACAGTTAGAAGGAATAAAGTATTCTATGGCACAGCAGAGTGACTATAGCCATGATTTACTGTGTATTTTAAACACCTGGAAGAGGGGCCTTGACTATTCTTAACACAAAGAAAGGACAAATGTTTGAAGTGAAGGATATGCTAATTACCCTGATGTGATCATTATACAATGTCGACATGTATCAAAAGAGCCCAGGGCACCCCATAAATATATATAATTATTATGCATCAACTTAAAATAAAAAGAGGAAAAAGCAGAGAATAAAGACTCTTGTAGAGACAAAAGTGCAGTGACTTTCAGCATAAGTGAGCATCTGAATCCCCTCGAGTCTGGTCAAGGCACGGCTGGCTGGGTTCTACCCCAGTTTCTGAGTCGGAGGGCCTGGGGAGGGACCTAGGTATGAACATTTAAATATTCTCCCGTATCTGGCCCATGCTGCTGGCTCAAAGACCACACTTAGAACTTCTTGTAGAGGAGAAGCTTGGAAGGATGAGACGCAGAGACTTTTAACTTTTTCCTCTCTGCTCCAGTAAGTGTAAAATCAGAGACATGCAGCTGCTGAGAGATGCTTAGGAGTGGTCCTCATGCTATTTCCAGAGAAGAACATGGTTCTTGACTCATTCCTGCTTCTCTGTGGGGATAAGTTGGTTTTATTTCCAATGTATCATGGACTAGTACTGTTGTAAAAGACAAAACCATGGGAGTGAGTTCTGCAGCTGTGTTACAGTACCATGAAAATGTCTAAATGCCCATTTTGTCACCAAGTAGTAACAAAGAGCTTATGGACAGGCACCAGCTCAGGGACCCCTTTAGGGGCACCACCTAATAACCTTCATGTCCTCAAGAGGTCTTCACACAAATGCACCTGAAAGTGGCCAAGTAGCCAAGAGTACCAACACCTGTTCTGCTCTCTGAAAGGAGAAAGGACACTGGTCCTCTGGGAAAGACGAAGGAGAATTTCAGCACTGTGTCCACTTGCATAAAAGCAGGAAAGGATACATCCAACCCCTCAATCCCCTAAGGCCAGCCCTTGGGGGCATTATTCCTCCTTGTTTAAAGAGAGATGGTTCTAGAGGCTACAGTAGATGCTAGGGCTTTAGAGGGGAGTCCTGAGGAGATGTCCTGAGAGGAACCAAAGCATCTGTGGCCACACCCCTCTCCAGTTCCAAGCTCTTGTCCCCAAATTGTGCCCACGTATCAAGGAAGAGTCAGGAAAGACTGGCCAGGAGCTTCAGTCCCCACAACCCCAAAACCCCTGTGATTCTGGAAAATCTTGCTGGGGAGCCTAGAATGCTCCTCTTCCCCGGCCCCTCCCACCTCCTCTCTTCCTGGCTTCCTGGAAGCTGAGGCCCCCATCTTGGTATCTTTGACAATGAAAGGATAGTGATAGAACCCCAGACACCAGAATCACCATGGAGACAGTCACAGGAAGCTGGGCTGTGACCCTGAGCACCTGACCGAGTGGTCTCCAAAGCCATTTACCCCTCCCTGACCACTGCTGCCAGTGGTTTGGCTGTCTGGAAGCTGGAGTCATGGGGAATGCAGAGAGAGGGAAGAAGAGCAGGCAGGGTCGACTGAGGCCAACAAGAGGCCAAATGCTCATGTGTGTAGTGAGGGAAGCCTTGTCTATTTTGCTTTGGTTTTTACTGAATATATCTCCAAACAATGAATCTCTGCTTCCTGCTTTTAATTGGCCTGGACAACACTGTGCTTTTTACTTTGGCCTTTTCCTGGCATTCAGCATTTCTCCAGCATCCTCTGAAGTCCTACTTCAGTGGAAGGATTACAATGTGAACCAAGTCAGGTCCTACTGTGAGGCACTTGGTGTCCTGTGGATTGTATCAGTTAGTTATTGCTGTGTAATAAATTGCCCCAAGCTTTATGGCTTAAAAACAACAACCATTTGGCTTAAACATAACAATGCATGACGCTGTGGGTCAGGATGTCCAGCAGGGCTCAGTGGGGACAGCTCATCTCTGCTCCATGGGGTACTAGCTGGGACAGCTGGCTGGGGCCTAGAAGACGAAGATGGTCTCACTCATGTGTCCAAGCCCTCAGCAGGGGTGGCTCAGGTCTGGGCCTGTGTTCTCCTCCCTATGACCTCCCTTTTGACATAGTAGCTCCACTTTCAGAATCTTTCTTTCCAGCCAGATGATACAGATTTCTTTGTGTGGTATCTTGATTCCAAGAGGGTGGAAGCAGAGCTTTAGGCATGGCTGATAGCCAGCTTCCGTGTCCAGAGGTATGGCTTTCATTGCACTGGAGGGCAGCCAAGGCCTCGGGAATTTTACAGCCTCTCCAGTCTCTCAATTCTCTAGAGAATACTTAATACAGGGACCTCTGCTCTGGTCCCTCAATACTGAAAGTGTGCTCATGGACCCACCATCAGGGTAACTCCTAGGAGGTTGTCAGATGTACAGAAGAACAAACCCTTTGGCAGCCAGGGGAGGACCCTGGTGCAACCTGTTATTTAATGATGGTTGTCTTAGCTAGAGAGGCCAGGGTTCAACTGTAGCCTATGCTCTATGAATTTTCTTTTTCACCACTAGTGCCCTGAATGAGAGACCTCCAAGTGATCGTCCATCATGAATAGGTATTCCCAACACAACAGAGAACCATCAGGAGAAGTAAAAATGGAAAGAATATCCACATTCACTATAACTACAAGGAGATCAGAGGGAAGAGCGGGGAAGATTGTTTGGACTGGATCTATAGAGATTAAGGGGAGGGAGGTTTGGGGGTAGTTCAGGGGACCAGGAGAACTGAAAGTGATTCTATCTGCCTCTTGAGCTTGATTCAGTATCTCTATCTCTATTCATCAAACAGCAGTGGTGTGCTCCAAATTCCTGACTATCTACTTTTGCCCCAGGGTGCCTAAGTGTTTGGGCAGAAAAACTACACAACCTTGCAGATGGGAGGCTGCTGGAGTTCTCATTCTTACTCTCAAATCTAATACATCTGAATCCACCCCTAGATATCTTCCCCCTCTCTCTCCTGTGGCATATTATTCCTCTATCCCCTGCTCTAGGCCAGCCCTAAACATTTCTCTCCAGCTCAATGTAAGTTTCTTCCCAGGCTGTCTGCCCTGGCCCCTCAAAGCCAGCTTCTGTGAGGCTTCCTGAGTTGCCTGTTGAAAGCAAACCTTTGTTAACATCACAACTCTGTAGCAGAATGTAACTCAGCCTCCTTGGGTGCCCTTGCAGAGGCCCATCCTCACCTGGCTCCCCACTTCTCACTATCTAACCCTTGACCATTCCACCCCCATGGAGATGTTTGCAGTTCTGACAGAAGACAAAGCTGGAGGAGACTGTGCCTTCACCCTACTGTTTCCAACGCTGCCACTCCTCCTTCTCTGCTTGGCTTACAATCCACCTGCCACCATGCACACAGAAGCATTGGGTGCATAGAGCACCCCCTGGTGTTTGAACCTGGTAGTGTGATATTTAGGTTCCTAGGTCCAGCTCAGGTAGCACCTTGCCGTTAAAGCAGACCCTAACACAGGTGGGGATGAGGTATGTTGGTTACATGCCCCTATACTACTACCTGAAAAACCATTTGCATGCCTCTAGCACTACACCATCTACTACAGACATCCCAGGCCACATTTGAGTGATGAGCACTTGAAATGCAGCTAGTTCCTGGTGAGATGTGCTGCTAAAATGTACCAAATTTGTAAAGTGTGCCAAATTTCAATGACTTTGCACGTATTAGCTCATTAACAATTTTATATTGATTACATATTGAAACAATAACATTTTTAATAGTGGGAATTAATAAAATATTTTATTGAAATTAATTCCACCTGTTTCTTTTCACTGTTTTGCATGAGGCCACTGGAAAACTTACAATTTCTCACTGTGGTTCACTTTATTTCTGTTGAACTGCATTGACCAGAACTCCTCTTGAATAGCTTTAGCCTAAGGCAAATTGTTTAACTTCTCTGAAATTCAGTTTCCTTCTTAGAAAATGAGAATGACAATACCTACCTTTTAATGTTATTGTGAGGAAGAAAGATCAAGCACCAAAATGTTATAAAGTCTTTTGATACAGTCATTAATTGTATCATATTAAATTAACAATCACAATGACCTTGGTGACTAATAATATTCATTTAAGATGTCAAGTCTCACGCAGTATCTGACATGTAATAGGTATGCCAGGCACAGAATATGAAAGGGGGAGTCCAGTAGCAGCCTACAGGTTGTTCACTTGAAAGAGCCTCCGCTCTGGCAGTTGGTCCATTAGTATGAGCCTTCCCCCACCTCCTCAGTCTGTGCCTGAAATTCATCACCTCTCCAGTGTCCACCTGTCTGACCAGTGCACACCTGCAGCCATCAGCACTCCCAAGCTCTTCTCCCAATATTCCACTCCAACTTTTCTTCCATCTGGTTCCCAACCTTCTGCAGATACCCTGACCCTGGCAACTACCTCCAGAGAAGAGCTGCCCAGGCAGAATCCTGCAGGAAGCAGTCTCCCCAGGAACCATGAATCACTCCACCTGCGTCTATTGTTGTCTCAGGCAAGCAACCAAACAGATTATTTTCTCCAGCTATTTTAGGGCCTTTTTCAGAAATATCCTTGTCTTCAAACATGAACCAACATCAAATCATTTTGGATAAATGCTAGTCAATTTGATTCCAGGGAAAGAAAAGCAAAGGGTTTCTCTGCAGAAAATTAAAGGCCGCATTGTTTTGATATCCATGTGGAGTGTAGGAGAGGTGGGCATAAACCCCAGAAACCAATATTTGAGCCGTCTGCATTGCCAAAGCCCATACCCCTGGGAACACCAATAGGATTTCATCAAATTTGACATAAGTTTGAAACACGGAATTGATGTTCTAGCAAGACTTTCTGCAACCCTTACAAATGTCAATGGGATTTCAAATTGGGCAAATGTCCAGACATGGCCCAACCCATGTGCTGATCTTTTTTGGATATACCTTCTACAAAAGGTTGACCCCCCCACACACATTGCCCAAGAATCTAGAAGTCAGCTCCCTTAGCAGAGAACAAGGGTCAGCAGTTGGAAAGATCTATAGAAGCTATATTCAGAAAGCAGGACACATGCTGACAATCACTTCAATCAGGGACAAAGTGATGATACACTCTGTCTCAGACTATCAAGGACCATAGGAGCTATTAGCTTGACCACCTACTCTGCACGTGAGAAAATCTAGGGCCCAGCAATAGGGAGAAACTTTACCTAAAATTGGCCCATGATATGGCAGGCCCCCATGTCACACTTCCTGGGTCCTAGGCCACAGCCTTCACAGGGGTCCTCTTAGTGGGCATATGTCATGGCTCACCTACACCTGCTGATTAGCACACAGATGAGGATAAATAGAGCTCTAAAATAGCTTTTATACTGCCTAAATACCACCATCAATGACTCAATGATCTGAGGAAACTGGGCTTAGTTTAGCCTGCGAATGCCTCAGATGGATTCATAGAATTGGTTCTCAGGGATCTGTACTTTCAGCAGTGTCTTCTTGGAAGTCAAGCAGGGATAGGGTTCCCAGGAAAAGTGGGGTGGAAGGAGAGGTAAGAAGAGCCTCTCACAGAACACTGGATGCTGGCTGATGGTGGGAGGCCAGAGGAATAAGAGCCTCATCATCAGGTAAGAAGAAAAAAAGTGGCTGAGAGCAGAATTTTAAATGTCCTTATGGGAGGAATTCAGCTAGTGGCTCCTATTCTTCCCTCCTTGTATCCATGCCCTTGACCTTATAACTTGGAAGTCCCTCTCACTGAAGGCAAGTGGACTCCTCTGCCTCTTAATGTGGGCTCCATCTCATGCCTTGCTCTGTTCAGTTGGACATGGGTAGAAGCTATGTGAACATTTATTCTTCTGCCGTCTCTATGAGAAGAGCTACTCCTGGGCGGCTGCTGTTCTCAATTTGGCAGATGAAAGGAACCCAGATGGAGCAGATTTGAACCGAGACAGAAGTAGGATCCAGGTGCAGCCGGTCATATGGCATAGAGCAGAGGCTGCTGCCAGCTGCCCTGGCATTACAAGGTTCAGAGACTGCAGAAAGAAGGCTGATGCTGGCCAGGGCCCAGGTGGCACTTCCCCTTCCCGAGGAACAATAAAACTTGGAGGATGGAAGCCACCAGTGGATGAGGAACTTAGACATAAGGAAGACCATGATCATTGCCATGGGTGGGAAAAGGAAACAAGTATTTAGAGAGCAATGAAGAAACAGTTCACAGCAGTGGGAACAACCTGTCTAAAAGAACTCCGTGACCACAGAGATGTCCTATGCCTGCATTGCCCAATACGGGAGCCATAAGTCACACGGAGTCATCAAGCCCTTGAAATGTGACCAGTTCTTCTTGGGAAATGAATTTTTAATCTAATTATTTAATTAATTAATCCTTAGAGAGCCACAAGTGGCTAGTGGCTACTGACTGGATAGCACAGATCTGGAGAACTAAGAATGAACAGAGATAAAATAAGGTAAACATCGACATCCCTTTTGCTTGGTAGAAATTTTTTTTATTATATGATAATATTTATGGGTTCATATAAAATTATATTAATACACATGTGTTTATGGAAATGATACTAAAATAATAAGAACCTAGACTTTGAAATAATCCATGTGAGAGGCTGTAAGTTTGGTCATAAGAATAGTAATGAAGACAGATTATGTATCACAGGTTACCTGAGATAATAATTTGGTGAGTAAATATTTGGGAAGTTCAACTCTTGATTAACATTTAAGAGATATTTGTCAGTTTTACAAATTGAGCTCAACATAAGAAATAGAGTCAAAATTTTTCCCTCATCTTTACTCTTAGTCATGATTTATCAATATAGTTGATTTAAAAACCTAAAGAGAGGGTATACCCAAGGAAGATTTCCTGCCTTTGTTCCCAAAGGTAAACTCAGATTTTTTTTTGCCAACTTTTACACTTTTACCAGCTTTACAACATGGTCTGGCTTGGTTGCACCTGTAGTGTAGTCTGTTTCACTTTTCAAAATGAAAGCTGTAAATTAGACTTGGTAGAACTTTTGAGCTCAAGGAATCCAGTCATTAGAACAACACTTGCTGCATCTTGGACCCTGGGCACACCACCATCATGCATTCTCATTTAATATTCTCAGTATTTTTGTAAGTGGACCATAGCATTAACCCCCCTCTGTAGATGAGAAGAAAGGGCAGAGAGGGGCTAGGTGCTTGGGGAAGGTCATTGAGAGGCAAAGCCAAGTTTGAACACTCAAGGCTTTTGTATTTCACCTCCCAAATCCATACTGGTCCAGCCAGCCATTTGCAAAGCCTGCAGGGTCCCTTTCCAGGCATTTTCCTGGCAGGCAGAGTCTGAGTCAGATTTTGCTTGCAAGAGGTTATTTTTGTTAATTGCTTGCTTGTTGTTTGGGGAGGTTGGAGTTGTTATCTCACAGAAAACAGGACTGGCAGGGCTGAGAGGGAAGATGGTCCATTGGGCTGGCCACCTCTGTGAACAGCCAGGGCTCCTTCCCAATGGACCCGGCTGAGAGCCCATGCCTACCTGAGATGTGGAGGAGGGAGCACCATCCCCTAGCCCTGTCCCCTACTGGTCTAAGGATGGCCTAGATATGTTCAACACCATAAGAGCTAAGCAGATTTTTCTTCATCCTCTACACAAACAAGGGAAGTGACTGACACTTATCACATGATTCCATTTACAGGGAATGTTCAGAATAAGCCAACACAGAGCCTTCAGGCCTGTGGTGGCCAGGGGCTAGGTGGGTGGGTAGAGGTGAGTGTTGATGGCCCCAATATTCCTGAATGGGCTGAGGAAAATGTTTTGGTGGTGATGGTGGATGGAAAATTCTATTTCATGTGAATTTTATCTCAATTTTAAAAAGTGGACTGATAGAAGGCACAATGACAGAAGATCACAACATGGGGTCCAGGCTCTGAGCTTCACTGAGGGTCCAGCCTGTAGTGTGAGCTCACCCTAGTCTTTCCTTGGACCAACACCCCCCAGGAACTTTAATCAGGAAAGCGGAGCTGATGTGGATTGGTCTAGCCACTTCAGGCTCCTCTTCTGAAGGCCATCTCTCTCTGATCCACTTGGACACAATGAGGTCACTGCTCTTGTTCAAGGTCAGGAAGCAAGCAGCTTGCATGGATCTCCAAGCACAGAGTCCTTGCTATCCTCTCCCCAGCTCAATTGTGCAGAAAACAGACAGGTTCATGCCTCCAGGGCTCTGCCAGCTACAGGAGTGGCCTCAACTTTTATTTCCCCCGTAGTCACAGAGAGGTCTGATACCTTAGCACTTTTCTCCCCATCTGTGTGCAATTTCATCACTTTAGGAAGCTTAGACTCCCCCTGCACCTGGATTCCCAAGATTCTTCTTTAGCTTTAGGGCAATGGATCCTTGAGGGGTTGCCCTGTCTTCTAGAGCCAGTAAATCTGTGGTGGGAATACCTGAGCATCCTTTCCTCCTCCCAACCTGACGAACCAGGATCTCCAGGAAGGGATTCTAACAGTACTCCACAGAGCATAGTTTAGACTCAGATGAACTAATCTACTCCAATTAACCTCCAGGGATGCTAGTTAATGGAAATGCCATTCCTCTGATGAAAATTGGGGCTGCATCTGGTTGAGTTTGTGACTCCTTTTAGCCAAAAGTATGTGGTGGCAGTGCCATCAGGTAACTTCCAGAATAGTCAGAAAATCCCTTGCAGCTCCCATTATTATATGCTGCAAGGACCCCTGGCTTGGGGGCCCTGACCTGCCACGTAAACTATTCCAACTATTCCAAAACACCATCTTGTGAGGAAACCCAAGCCACATAGAGAGATCATGTGTTAGATGTTCTAGCTGATGGTCCCAGCCAACTCCCAGCCAATAATAGGCATCAATGGCCCTTCAGATAAGGAAAGACCCTCCAAGATGATCCCATCCCCAGATGTTCACTCTATAGACTCGAATTCTTCCCAGATGAAGCATCAAAATATGATGCAGACACAAGCCATTCTTACGTGTCATGTCTGAATTCCCAAGTCCTAGGATCTTTAAGAAGGATAAGGCAATTTTCTTAGGCTGCTAAGTTTGCTGCCACATCAATCATACCTGGGAAATCCTTCATTTGCCCAGGTACAACATGCCTGGCTCTATTCTGGGCATTGTGAATGTACGGTAAAGAAAAACAAAGCCCTGTCTGCAAGGATGGAGTCCCATGAGGAACCAGTCACAACACACAGGCAGTGGGTTATGGATGCAGTGTGTGTGTATAGTACGCAGCACAATATCCTGGAGTGGCTAGTTCCAGCAGTCCAGAAGCATGGGAGGGTAGACATGACCATGTTTTCTCTAGATAGTCAGAAAGTGCATAGCACTTGTAAGAAGTTATTGAAGTACAATCTGCAGCAGTGGTTTCTGGGCCCAAAACACCCCACTCAGGTGTGGCTGTGCAGGGACTCTCTACTTTCTACAATACCTACCTCCACCAGGAGTCTTCCTTAAAGAGACTCCAGCTCCTTCAAGATCCTCTCAAATGCCTATGCCTCTGCTTAGAACACTGGTCCCCTCCCTCTTCTTCAGACTCAGCCTTATTTGCCCCCAGACCAGAAGGCCTCCCAGGTCACCCTTTCTCCATCCTCCTCTCTCACTGCATACCACATTTGATATATTTGTATATTTATTTGTTAGCTTGTGTACTGGAAGCCTTCACAACTACTATACAATGATGGTAAGCACATGCCTGTTTGGCTCGTGCTTGCATCCTCGGGGCCTAGCACAGCATTAGCATACAGTGAGCAATCAATTAATGCTTACTCATGAATGAAATGACCTGACATTTGGATCTCAAATCTGTTCCAATCCCTGATCCTGTGGTTAGTTTCTTCTGATTCTTAAATTTTGCTCCCAATCATTGATTTTCTGGATCTTGCTCCCTCCCGTTCAGAATACCTTAGTGCCACCTTCCACAAGCCATGTCTGCCAACTCGGCCTCAATTCTGCACTGGATCATGGTTTCCATTAATCACCTGATACTCAATGAGCTTCGCTCTGGCAAGGCTCCTCCACCAGAGTTCCATTAATTAGTAATAGCACTTTCAGGACAGCCTCCTACACAGCACTAGATCACGGTAAAGGAGATAGTGAGAGAGGGGCTTCCCAGAGCTGGGAAAAGGAGAAATTGATGATAAGCTGCAGAGAACACCTGTAACTGCTAGAACCCTGGCCCTCCATCCTAAAAGAAATTACATGCATTCAAATACTCATCTAGAGAGGGAAGAGATTTGACAAGGTCATCAGATTTGACAAGGTCATATGATGTCATTTCACTGAAACAGTTGCAGAGACGACAAAATAAAGGTACCCAGGGAGGTTGGCCTCTCCCTGAAGATGCTGGGAGCTTGACATTTGGAATGGAAAAGAGAAGGAAAGGACAGAAAAAGTGTGATTGCAGACACTGGGCTCTACCTGTGTGGAGCAGCTTCAGAGACACTGTCCCCTGGTTTGCGTCATCTCTTTAGCAAACACAGAGAATGTGGATTGTTTCTAAATATAGCCAGGAGGAGATTACATGGAATTATTCAACAGGAATGTAGAAAGCTGCTTAGCTGATCATCACTGCTCAGCTTGGCTTGATTTCACAATCAGATGAAGAATGTTTTTCATGTCCAAGATTCCTATATTGACTATTGGCACCTGGCAGCACTGAAAAAGGCTACACGCTCACCTTTCACTCAATTATCAATAGCAGTCTGACATTTTCTTTCCCCTTCCATGTCTTTCTGGCAAAGGAAAGGCAAAGCCAATGTAAGATAAGTCATTTCAAGGACCCTAGACCCAGAGCTAGTCATAGATTTGATTGAGAAGCTAGGAAAGGCCATGATTATAATTCTTCTGTATCTCATGTGCTGAATTCTCCCCCTGGTATATAATTAGTTTCTGATCTTTAAAAGTACATAAAAACGGGGAAAAAAACTGGTTCAAACTCTGGTTCTGACACTCACTAGCTACATGATTGAACAAGTGTTTTAATCTCTCTGAGCCTCAGTATTTCAATGAAGATAATAATAGTTGCTTTGTAGAAGGTATTGAGAAGATGAAGCAAAATAATTTATTCTTATTTAACAATTATTAGTTGAGCACCTATTATATTCCAGACATGATTTGCAGGTGTTTAGGAAACTTTAGTGAAGAAAACAGGCAACAATCTTTGTAGTTTCTATTCAGGTGTGGCTAGATTCACAATAAGCAGGAAACATAATGAATACGTAAACCATCTAGTATGTTAGAAGGTGGTAAATGATACAGAAAAGTGAATGTCAAGTGTGTGAAGTAGAGAAAAGTTGGCCATATACTCTATCACTTCTTTCATTGAGAGGCAGGATCTAATTCCTATCTCTTTCAGGGCTTCCCTTAGTGACATGCTTAATAAGAGAATGTTGCAGAGTGATGTCCTAGGAACTCCAAGACAAGATAAGAAGAGTTGTACCTTCTGGAAAACATTTTTTTCTGGGAACCCTAAGGCCTCATAAAATAAGTCTGACCTCCCTGAGGCCGTCAAGTTGGAGGTTTTCTGTTTTGCCATCCCACTGAGCCCCAGGACCAACCAATCTGATTAATGATGCAAATGATTAGTCCAACTGAGCCAGGTCTACAAAGGCCCATAAAATGATGAGATATCATAAAATGATTGTTGTTTTCAGCCACTAAATTTTAGAATGGCTTGTTACATGGCAACAGATAACCAAAATGTGACAGCAAGGGGTGCTTGGGTATAATGCATTTAAAACCCCAAGGTCAGCTGCCACAAAAATGACATCAGATATTGTTATTCTCCATTCGTATTTTTTACTAGCCTTGTCTCCTTTTAGCAGGAACTATTTTAGAGCCAAGTCTTTCTGTTAGGCAGTCTCCCACTGACAGGTGCATTTTCATGAATGGGGAGCAGATTCTGTTGCTCCTTTTGGAGATGATGTCCCAAGGAGTAAGGAGGTAAAGAGAGGCTCAGACTTCGGGTCCCAAGGACATTAGGTTGAAGAAAGGGCTCCAGATGCTTCTATGGCTAATTGACCTCATCCTTGAACTTCACCTCCCAGCACATACATGCACCCACCTTCTCACACCCCCAACTTTTACAGACTGTACTTTTAAGGACAGATAGGTTTTCTTGGTAATCATAATCTTATATCACTCTTCAGAAAAATAACTACAATGGTGTCTCATTAATCCACTCAAAGTTCTCCTGAATTCACCTTGAGGGATCCATGGCCACACACACGTACACAATCCCTCCCCTGCCTCCTCCTTCTCTCCTTGCCCAACTTTGCTCAGTTTCAATAGCACAAAAAGAAGAAAGAATGGCTGTGGTTTGAAGACAGGCCATTTCTAGAATTTTCCTGGAGGAAAAGGAAAGAATGTTATATTGATTATGATTATGTATTCCACAGAAAGAAGAATCTTAGCAAAATATTCACAGAGTTAAAACTAGAGAGGAAAATACCTTGCCCAAAAAGGTAAGTGAACGCAGGTAGGCATCTTAAGAAAAACTTAAGGGCCACGGGAAGACAAGGGTTATTTGTAGATTGAAATGGAATGTAGATGAGGAAAGGGATGAAAGAGATGTCATTTAAAATGTCAAGAGCTGGGTGAGCTCGAGGTGTAACTCAGTGGTAAAGCACCTGCCTTTGAAGCTCTGGGTTCAATCCAGCATTGCAAAAAGGGAGCAGCTGAAATGGCAATTTGTTTTAAGCCAGGCACAGTGGCACATGCCTGTAATCCTAGCTACTCAGGAAGTTGAGGGAGGAAGATCACTTGAGCCCAGGAGTTTGAGGCCAGCCTGACAACACAGCAAGACCTCTTTCAAAAAAAAATAATAATATAATAATATGATATATGAGTAGTATAATATAATATCAAGTGCTTGTCAGGAAAATAATTGGGTAGATAAATCACAGGATATGCAGTTAAATGATGATTATCTAAATGTTTTACAATGTAGCTTTGATAAAAGGGTCTTTTTCCTTTGTAACAGGTCAAGTAGATAGCATCAGATCAGTTCCTTAAGCCTGATGAGGGGCCGAATAACTTTAACAGTATTCCACAGTACTATACCACTGTTTAATGACTGCTATTCCAATTACAGGAAAAGTACCCAAGAGAATTCCCACTCCTGGGAGCATTTTTAACCCCATTTGAGAGGTCATAGTCGTCACTGGAAGAGTAATTGAAATAAACCCATATTAATTGAACACCTATGTTGTGCCCAGAAAGATGCTTACACATCATGGGAAAGTGAAGTCCCTAGCCTCAAAGGGGCTTAGCTTTAAAATGAAAAAGCAGTAGATTCATAAGAGAATAAAAAATAAATACTATATGTCATTGGAGTTTACAGAGAGGAAATATCTATAGCAGACAACAGGATTCTTGGCTTAACATGTTAGGAAAGAAAAAAAGGAACCACCCACCAAGTAGAAACCCAAAAAGATATTGGTTTTCAGTCTCCTCTGCTGGACTCTTACCTCGAGTTGGAGAAGAAAGGAAGTGTAAGAGGAAAGGAACCAACTGGGCACTCAGCTTTTGAGAGCCTACTACGTGCTGAGCATGTGATAGCTGTTATTTCATTTATCCTTTACAACAACCACATGAGGACAGCTACTGTCAATGAATTTAGGATCCCTAGAGGTTAAGTCCAGCCAAGATTTCCTGAAAGCATTAAAGGTCCACACCCTTTGCTCTTAACAAGTGACACAGCTTTCTTACACTCCCTCAGTTTCAAAGGACTGTAACTTCTGAGAGGTGCACATCCATTGGTTCTTTGCCACCATGGGCCAGTTGTTCTTCACGGAGCTGTCCCATATGGTGAGAGGACATTCCCCTGTTCAAAGGAATCATTAGATAAAGGCAGAGCTGCAATTGGATCCATGAGAAGCACAGTGGGTCTCTGGGTGGTATGTGTCATTGGTAACTTTCTTTATCTACATGATTCTGTGTGTAGTAGAATGCACATTGAGTTTTGAAAGACTTTCTTTAAATTGGAAATCTCTCACCCCATCCAGAGAATTCAATTTGGCAGGTTAAAGGTGGTGGCCAGGAATTATTTCCTCGGTGATTTGGATGAGGTAGGCTATAGACCACCTATTAAAAGCTCTGTTCTCGATGCTTCCGATATGGGATATGAACATCCTTTTCCAAGACCCTTTGTGTGACTGCCTCCCTATACACCAGAGGCAGCGCCTCACCCAGGATAGGGAGCAGCCACTTTGCAGATGTCTTTCATTCCATTTGACCTTGTGTCAGGTAGGTCCCTTCAGGAAAACAAAAACCACCCCAAACATTTCAAACAGAGGGAGTTCATTACAGGGGGTTAGTTACAAGATGAAGGAACAACTGAGAAGCCGTGAAAAAAATTAGTGACAGCTAGAGGCCACTCCACCTGCAGAACTGGAAGCACAAAGAGAGGAAACAGGTGTTGCTGGAGCTGCAGATATTAAAACCATGAGTGCATGAGTGGTGGGTCTGGATGGATGGAAGGAGGAGCTGTCCGACAGCAGGAGGAAAGGCTACCTAGGGTAGAGATGAAAAATCAGATGCTTTTCATGCCTCTACGGGAGGGCCAGGGAGTACTTATGAGGACCCAAATAACACCAGTGCTTGGGAATAACCTTTATCGGTGGCTCTAAAACCTGGATAAGCCTCACAATCAGCTGGATCCTCACCAAGCTCAGAGGTTGTACTGCAATAAGTCAGAGACACGGCCTGGGTGTGGGGATTTTTAAGTGCCTTTAATGTGCAGACAGAGTTGAAAACTGACATACTGAACCATAAGCTCCAAAAAAAAAGCAGTGTTATGTTTACCATTACAACCTCAACAATACTACTGGCCCAAGAGATGTATATATATATATATATAGTGTGTGTGTGTGTGAATGAATGAACAGCAATAACAGAGACCTTGGTGGTAAGCCAGGGCAACAGATGGGTTCCACTGCAGGGCAGAGGGAAGATGTGGAGTCAGTAGTAGTCAAAGATCAGAGCACTAAAGAGAAGAACAAGGGTACCAAGGCTAATCCCAAGAAGGACATCTTTTAACCTGAAATGCATCAAATGCCAAGAGAGGGGAAGATTTCCCAAAGGAAATACATATAACTGAATCCAGAAGATGAGAACTTAGCTGCACATCCTCTATGTCCTTGGACTCATAAAGATACCAGCAACAATTCTGACTCTGACTGCACCCTGGTTTGATTTCAGCCTTTTCTCTGGTAAATGGGGCTCCCCCTCATCTCTCCTTCCATTTTGCCTCCCAGCATGGAGATTCTGTATGAGGAAAGCAGGATTCAAAGCACTTTCCACTATGGTCCAGTTAATCAGTGGCACGGTTGGAGCTGCATCCACCCCATGAGTAGGAGGAAATGGCAAATAACTGTCTCTACCACCTGGATATGGGGAATACAGATCCCTGCCCTGCAAGTAGCCAGCTGCCAGTGGAATTTCAAGTAAGCCACACATGCCATTTGCTTCTCAGCTCTCCACTTCTTATTCCCCCATCCCTGTATGCCCTTTTCATTTCCCTCTCCCTTTCATTCATTCACATGTCCCTTTCTTCTTGTCACATCCTCCATTTCCTTTCTTTCTTCCAAGTTCTTCATGCCCTAGCATCTCACCTCTACTTTGAGCAAAGCCTTCCTTGGTCTACATTTCTATTTTGTCCAGAAGGAAACAGGATTAAGTGCAGACACGTCCTTGAACCTCTCATCGGGGAGGCAGGATGATACACAGCTTTATAGAAGAAAGAGAGCGGTTGCCTTGATTACTCCCCGGAGAAACTTTAGAACTTGGGACATTTCAAGTTGATATGATAGAGCTGCAGGCAAGGTCACTTCAGCTCTTTCAGTCTGATCTGTGCTTTAACCAGCTTTTCAGTCCCCATCACGGGAAGCTCCCATTAGAGAACTCCAGGCTTCGCACTGAAAGCATGAGGGCTGCTGTGCCTCCCAAGCCCAAAAGGGTACAGTGTGCACTTTGTTGACCCACAGCTGTCAAGATGCCATGGACCATGATGGTTCTTTCTACAATGCAAGCTTACACTCCCTAACACAGCAACAATTCCCAAGCCTGGGTTCCTATCAAAATAACACAAAAGAAACACATAAAAAAATATCCAGATGCTAGGATCCACCTCAGTTATATTGAACCAGACTCTCTAGGGTTGGGGTACAGGAAACCATACAATATCTTCCACACTTATCTTTGAGAACTACTTCCCAGAAGGAACTTTGCATCTAAAAATGCCAAGATATTTAAACCTAATTCAAAGAGAGGTCTCTGGCCAATGCTTTTCAACTTTATTTACATCATCTACATGAGTTAATGTATATATTTTAGGACCACTGTGTGCATTTCTAAATAAACAAACCAAAATATACCAAACCCTCCCTGATTTATGAAAAAAAATACCAAACCTTCCCTGACTTATGAACTCAGATTTTTCTCTAACCCCGATTTAGGCAGCACAATACTTTTTTTTTAACCTCTATTTTTCTTCCTTGTTGACTCTGGTGGTTGCTTTAACTTGGTTTTAGGTGAACAAGAATGCTGTGGAAAGAATATTGTGTGACTCTTTCCTGGTCTCACCAAACAGTGATGGCTGGCTTGGAGCATGGCCATAATTGGTACCTGGGTCTTCCCTCCATTAGAGAGGATGGGAGAACATCTTGAAGCTAAGGGCCTCAACTTCCCATCTGCACCCTAATGGGGAGTAAGGAACAAACACAGAGCAAGTATGTAGAAAAGGAGCATGTTGCTCACACCTCCTGTTTTAGGCATTTTTTACATACCCATGACCAAAATACCGAACAAGAACCATTTAGAAGAGGAATTGGGACTCACAATTTCAGAGGTCTTAGTCCATAGATAGCCAACTCGATTATTTTGGGCCCAAGGTAAGGCAGTACATCGTGGCAGAAGAGCCCAGTAGAAGAAAGCTGCTCAGCACATGGAAGGATCAGGAAGAAGTGGGGGGACCCACAGGGAAGATGAAGCCTTCCAAGTCATGCCCCAGTGACCCACCTCCTCCAGCCACACCCCCTGCCTACCATTACCACCCAATTAGTCCATTCAAACTAGGACAGACTGATTCGGTTATGGCTCTCATCATCCAATCAATGTACTCTGAATATTTCTGCAATAACAGGAGCTTTGTGGGAACACCTCACATCCAAACCATATCAGGCCCAAACCCAGTAGCTTTGACATACTTTTTAGCAGCAGAATCACATTTTTAAGTTTCTGACTGGAGAATTCCATGTTTCGACTAGAACTTCCCTGGGTAATGCCAGAGAGCTTTCTTGGGTTCTTTCCTCTTCCCCAAACACATTCAGCAACTCTTAACCCCTTTCTGCTTCCATGAAACCCAGTTCAAACTACTGCCCTAAACTTTGGTACCCTCTTCTCTCACTCAGTGATTTTTGTGAGATTCAGAAATATATCTGGAGAGCTGAAGAGGGCCCATAGAACGTTGGGTCATGGTTGTCTGTTATCCTATAGCTATCCAGAAGAGAGCAAACAGCTGTGTCACTTTTGGCTCTTGCTAAAAGTAAAAACTTTTCAGATAAGGACTTGGGTACAAGTAGTTCCTTCAGGAGGGTAATCCTAAAAAAGTGGGCCAACGAGTTGAGAAAGTGAGATGGGGAAGGAGAGAGACCAATGAAAGGGTGTGTTACTGAAATCTCTGCTGAGCAATGAGGGCTCAGCCCCATGGAAAAGCATGCACAGTACCCCAGAATTTTCAGCCTAGATGCAGAGTAGCTGGGTACTTGGTACTAAACACCTATACACAGGTGCATGCACACATATGCACACACACTCACACATATCTGAGCTGCACTTATACCTTGGTACTTAGATGAACTCTGCCCTACAGTGGTGACTAAAATCAGACATATCCTTTATAGATGCTTCAGTGTCTTTGGGGATGCCACAGAGCTCTCTTTCAAGGACCAACTGTTCCATTAAAACCAAATACTTTCTTATCCAAAAACCTCAGAAAATAAAGGTGAGACTCTTTGGGGCACTTTCTTCATACAGAAACACCCCCATCTCTATGGATGTACTTTTGAAATTTAAGAAAACCATCTCCATATCCACACCAGGTTCTCTGTAACCCCAACTTGCACTTCAGCATTGAGACTTTCTCTACCAGTTCCTCCAAGCTCACCCTGCTCTCCTGGACTGCAGAAAGTATTTCTTTGAAGGGATTTGTGCAGGGTGACTCTTGGGCCCTGGCAGACCTCCAGGATGTATATAAGGTCATCAGCATTGCATGAGACCCTTCTAGCAATCAGAAGCTCAGCTGTGCCTTGTCTTGATGATTTTTGAGCTCAGGTTAGTGTAACCAGGCTAAAGTGAGCGTGGCTTTTCCAGGTAGAACTCTCAGACTCACTTCAAGACTTTGTTTCGAGAAAGTAAAACCCTTTTTCTCATCAACACTGCCCTCAAGTGAGATTTTATTTTTCAGAGCTGGTCTGCACAGGGGCTTGAACATTTCTTACCTTGGAGAAATGTTCACAATGGTAATGGTACATTAAGTCATTGTGTGCAACAGGACACGGGTTATGCTAAAAAGGAAAAGAGAGAGAGAGAAAGAATAAGATGCTGGAGGAGTAAATCACAAGATGTCATTTGGTAAAGGGTCCATGTATGATTTAGGCAAATGGTTCTAAAAGTGTGATTTCTTGTTCAGAAGTATTAATATCACCTGGGAACTTACTAGAAATGCAAATTCTAAGTCTCCATCTGACCCTAGGCTTACTAAATCAGAAGTTCTGAAGTTAATTCCTGAAATCCAAGAGATTCTGATGCATGTTAAAATCTGAGAACTACCAAGTGAGACTAATTTATCGGGCATACACTGCTCATTGTGCAAGGAGCTGGGAGGACACAGAGTTGCTGTCCTCCAGGAGTCTGCATTGTGTTAGGGAGGGTAAAGCAAGTGCTTGCAACAACAAAATTTCAGGGAGCATAGCCATATGAGCAATCCATAAGGATCACATTCATAAGAAACTCACAGGAAGGTGATACTAGAAGCATCCACAGCAAAGGAACAGAGAAGTAAAAGAGAAAAAGAAAGGAGACCAAAGGAGAGAAAAATCAAAACGAAAGGAAAAAAAGAAAGAAGTTCTGTTTTCCCCAAGAACCCAGCTCTCCAAGGTCCTTAGTGGTTGACCAGCTCATTTCTCTGGAAGTCTGGCCAGCTCTCTTACATGCCTCAGGCATGTGGGCGGGCCCTAATTTGCATGGCTGATTTAGCAGGAAAATGCCAGTGGTAGAGTACTGAAACCTCCTTATGGTCTTTGAAGTCTCTAGGCAAATGGAAGATTGGAAACCCAAACATCTCAGTTCAACTCCTCTGCCAGTAACAGGTAGCAGACAGTTTCTGGACATCTCTGCACCATCAGGAGACTGGATGCCCAGGAATGCTACAGAGTTTTGATTGCTATATGAATACCAAAGCCTTGAGTCAGATATGCAGATTTTCCTAAGTAGGCATCAATTAAAAATGTTCTGCACCCCTCCATCCAATGGCAGATGTTATTCATGCCATAAATGGTGTTTGGTTGTATTTGTTTATTTTTAATCTTCCATCAAGTTCCTGTCTTTGCTCCCCAATTTGCCGTGCATTAGTTACCATGGAAACAATGAGGCTTCAGTGGGATGAGCAGAGTTTAATTGACTGCTACAGAAAGTTATTATGAATAGTGGTTGGATATTATATACATGGATATAGTTATATACACACAGACATAATCATATACAATCTATATATTATATAATATGTATATATTTATAAATACACACTCACACACATATATATGATCGTGGGGACCTTGAGGAAATTCTGATAACTTAAGAAATATTCCAAGAGAAACAGTAAACAAATAGAAGTTAAAATGCTAGGAATGTGAGACCAGCCCTGCACACCACATGGGCCACACATTATAACTTGGCATACAAGGGATTATGGGGACCATAAGAATGGGAAGGAGGTGGACATGTGAAATGGGCGAGCTGGGTTACTGCTCTGGGCACATCTGTAAGTTCACACATCACTGCCTGGGTGACCCAGGAAAGCTATTTGAATTGAACAAGGTGGTTCCTAGAGCTCCTCTTTATGTGTGTGTATGCTGTCTCTAACTCTGCTTCATTATGTTTTCATAAGGAATATGACTATCTCAAGGTAAGAGTGAATTCATTCATTCATCCTTTATTCCAATAGTCCTTCAATAAATATCCATATTAAGCCAGATTCAAACATTGTGTGAATTCTGCAGAAACTTGAAGAGTTGAGATTTCTGATGAACAAGATTTTTGGAATGAAGAAGTCTGATAGTATGGAAACAATGGGACATAGTAGAAACATGATCTTACTCTGGACTCTTCTCCTGTCTCTTAACCAGAAATGCAAACACAGACCTGACTCCAAAGGACTCCACAAATCCATGAGCCAAGCATTGAGTCACAGATGATCAATTTCTTGTTTCCATTTCCATAATCCCATCAAGGCAGTAAGATTTATCTTCCTGCACTTATATAATTTTCCCTTCACAACTTAAATGTCCTTGCTAAGAGACGATCAGCTAGTCTTGCCTGATTAGGCAAAAGTTCAGGATTAAAGAAATTAACTCAGTCTGGAAATGTCTCTAGGTTTCTTTGATCCCTACCTTATCTTCATTTAAAAAAAAATAAAAAAAAAACTGAAGTGAAAATCCAGTTAAAAAGCTTATATTTAGGGGCTAGGGTTGTAGCTCAGCGGTAGAGCGCTTGCTTAGCATGTGTGATACACTGGGTTAGATCCTCAGCAACACATAAAAGTAAATAAAAAAATAAAGGTGCTGTGTCCATCTACAACTAAAAAAGAAAAATTTTTAAAAATCTTATATTTATTTCCTGGTATAAAATTCATTGTTTTCCAAACAGGACATTCCAGGACTTTAAACAAAAGTCTGTATAAAAACCACACTGGTGTTACCAGACATCAGCTGCCTCATTCTCTCCATTTGCTATTAGTAAGAATGAAGGCAGAGCAATAGTAGCCTCCATTTATTAAGGGATTCCAGTTATGGGTAACTAGAGCCATAGCAACCTGCTCAACCACCCTGCCAGAAAGTAATAATTTTCATCCTATTTCAGATGAGCAAAATGGTACTCAAAGACATTTAGTAAACATGCACCTCATCACACATCTAATGTGGGGCAGGGCCATTTGATTTCAGATCATAGACAATACATACAGCAATGTATCAGTCATCAATTGCCATTGTCATACCCAGTAACAAAATACCCCCAAATTCATCAGGTTCAAATAACAACAATTTATTCCTGATTCTGAGGCTGTGGCTCATCTGGACCTCTCTGCCAACCTTGGTCAGATCTGCTGATGAAACTGGTCTATTATGGGTTTTCTGACTATTCTCAGCTAAACTCGCATGTTTATCAGCTGGTTTATGATGCATTTGGCTGGGGAGAAGGAAGATGTGATTCTGTTTCATGTGTAACACTCCAGAAAACCAGCTCAGGTATGATCTCATGATTATTGAAAGAGCAACAAAAGAGCAAGTCCCAATGTATAAGCACTGTTTAAGCTTAGGCATCCCTCATCAACTGTGCTAACATACCATTGTCAAGTCCCATGGCTGACTCAAGAATCAAGAAGTGTGCAGAATGCCCAGCTCTCAAGGAGAGGAGTGAAGAACTGAGACTAACTATCATGGCAACTGGTGTGCTCCAGGTAGATCTCACATGCTCAACACCCTCTCTGACTCCATGGTTAAGGCAGTATCGATGGTGAAACTGCCACTATGGGCTTTTTTTTTTTTTAAGGAAGAACATTTAACATTGTGACTTCCACTTGCAAATAACATTGCTATGTGCTAAAAATGATAAAAAATAAAATTTTTTGGCTAACATGCAGATAAAAACCTAAAGAGAATCTCACTTCTTAAGAAGAACTGTATAATCTTGAAAGCAAATAATTTATTTTTTTTTCTCTTAGATGCAGAATTTCCTTTGGATGAAATTTGGTCAAAATAGGAGCCAATATCAAATATATAATTTATAATGTATATATAAGTTATGTATATATGAAATATATAACTTACAAAGTTACATATTTATACAATTTCTAAGAAACCCATCTAGCCACCACAAATCAACTGATTTCAACACAAGCTTCTTTTTAACTTTCTGGGGTGAGGGGAAAATTTAAATTTTTCTCAGGAAGAGAAGAAATTAGTTGAATCACAAGTCCTAAGTTATTTACCTTAGGTTACGGGATTGAAACCAAAGATCCTTAGAGTCAGTTGATTTTATGACACTCACATGCTTAGATGGCACCTTATTCTCCCAATACCAAGCATGTGAATGCTTTGAGTGTTTTATAGACCAAACATTTGGATGCTTGGCCACATTTTTCCATTTTCCATCTGGAAAAGAATGAACACAGTCTGAGGTTTGTCTCTCAGACTTCCTAAGAAAATGACCTTGGATGCCTTAGAAAAGACAGAAATTCAAACCAGCATAAATTGAATGGCTGTCTTTATAATTAGCTGCCTACTAGGCATCCATGTTAGACAGTCCAGAGCACTGGAAAAGAAATCGATGATGAGGAAATAAAGATGGAATTGAGAATTCATCCTGTGCCCACTAAGTGCTGGGCACTTTTAGATACATTAACACAACCTAAGAAGCCATTGTTCCCCTCTTTATACTTAAGAAAAATGAAGTTCTATGTGGTTAAATGACTCACTCAAAGTCACATGGTGGGTCCAGAACCAGGCATCTTGTCAAGCCCTTGGGAAGACTGCAAACATGGTGTCTGCCACACAGATGTTGTCTTCCAAGCACCTATTTAGACATGGAAAAATTCAACTTTGAAGAGTAGTGAAAAGCAAACTGTTCTTTGCTGTGTACAAGTAATATATGTGTCCACCCACATATATATGCCATCTCTCCTTCCAGCTGCTCTGCCCTGTCTTCTCAGCAGCCCTCTAGGTAAGTCAGTGACACCTAGACACAATGTCCCTTGCTAGAGCAATGGAGACCTGAGGACAACAGAAGACAACAAAAGCCTCTTCCCCCAACCACCACTGCTACCCTTCACACCATGCTACATGCCCTGCTGCTTAGACTCTAATGTCCGGATCACAAGAGCAAAAACTCACATTCAACAGATATGCCAATCAACTTTAGCTAATTCACTTATCCATTGCTGCTGGCATCTTTGGGAAAAAATGGAAAGAGGATTAAAGCAAAGGGGTTTAAAAGGGCATAATAAATGTGCCTGACTAGAGACATTGTGACATTGCTTTAACCCAGGAGTTGACTAAGAATAACAGTTGGGTCCTCCAAATCTGCAGATCCTGCACCCATAGATTCAACCAACCTTGAATTTAAAACTATTCAGACAAAAGATTATATATATATATATATATATACATATATACATGTATATCCATATATACATATATTTTTTTTTAAAGTATGAACAGGTAGAGACATTTTTTCTTATCATTGTTCCCTAAACATGAAGTTTAACAACTATTGACATAGCATTTTGCTTTATATTGGGCATCCCAAGTAATCTAAAGATTATTTGAATTATACAGAAGGATATGTGTGTTATATGCAAATACTATATCATTTTATATAAAGGACTTAAGCATCTATGGATTTGGGGGCCCACATGGGGTCCTTGAATCAATCCCCTGTAGATACTGAGGGATGACTGAACATAAATCCAAGATACACAATGTGCCAGATTCACATCTAGAATCAATCAAAATAATAAACCCCACCTCTCCCAGTTGACCTCATTTTCAGGATGAGCATTTTACTTTCAACACCTTGCAACAAACCTTGACTACTGTCCTTTCTTCACCAGACCCTTTTCTATATTGACAAAGGAACCATTAGGAGTTAGCTTCTTGTTTTCAAACAGTATCCATCTGGCCTGAGTCATCACACCTTGTCTGGCTCACCTCAGAGGAGTTTCTTCCATATAGCTAGCCTCTGCCTGGCTGGATATCAAAATGACTATGGCAAAATAGTTTCCACCTTCACAGGGATGTCACAAGCATCCATCAATCAACAATATCCATGAGACAGAGCAGCTCTGGGCTTCATATGTGCTGATGGGACCATAGGGCAGCTATGCTCAAAGTAGAATTTTCCCAATGACTAAAACTGATGCTGTAAGAATTCTCTCCTCTAGTCAAGTAGCCCGCTCAGAATTATGAGATAGCAGGGATGACACTTTACCACTCCAGACCGCAGCTTCCTGAATTGTAAAATGGGTGGGAAATATTCCTAACTCATAGCAACATTAAACTCAAAACCTAACAAAATGAAAACAAAACAAACAAACATTTATTTACTTATTGTTTGTTTCCTGAATTGAGGACACATTTAGGAAAAATGGACTCAATTCCAGTAACAACTGCCATTTTTGAAGGCCAACTCTTTGCCAGGCACTATGCCAGATATCTCCCATCCATCCTCTCCATGGATCTTCATAATACAGAATTTTAAAGAAGGTCCAAAAGGTTTCTTTCTCTCTCTCTCTCTCTCTCTCTCTCTCTCTCTCTCTCTTTCTTGTACTGGGGATTGAACTCAGAGGCACTCAATCACTCCAGACCGATCACTGAGCCACATCCCCAGCCCTATTTTGTATTTTATTTCGAGACAGGTTCTCACTAAGTTACTTAGCACCTCACCATTGCTGAGGCGATCCTCCTGCCTCAGTCTCCCAAGCTGCTAGAAGTATAAGCACACGCCACCATGCCCAGCTTCTGAAAGGTTTCTTGATCCATTGTCTAAAGAAGATAAAGATTTATTCATGTTGACACCATCCCAAGCGAAACTTATCCTAACATCCAAGATGTTAGGATGAATGATATGCTGAATACTGGGAACCAATCCCCCAGAAAGTATAATCAGTTCTGTGGATGGTATATTCTTCTGGAATTAGACACTTTTAAGTGAACAAACTACTTTCTTTGATTGGAAGGAATTACAAATTCCCAGGTAGCAATTTGTTTGGACAAAGACCAACTCCCTGAGAGTATTATCATTAGGCCCCAACCATGTGCTTGGCAGTACACCAGATATTAGAGAGTTTTAGATAGTAGAAACCTTGCCCTTGAGGAATCCATTCATCCATGCAACCAATCATTCATTCATCCAAACACACTTACTGAGCTTCAGTTATATATTAAAATCTGTGCTAAATAATGTCAGAGAGGGTTGTCACCATACTTGAGCTTATATTCCAGTTGCTTTATCTCTGGTTATAGTTACAGATAATGGAAGACAGTTTAGAATCAGTAGATGAGAAGCCATACTAACAAAGGAGGATAACTATTCAAGCTTTCAGTAAGCAGTTTATCAATGGATATTAAAAGCCATATTTTTATTCCCTTTAGCCCATAAATCTACTTTAAGAAATGCATGTGAAGTAAATCATTATGTATTTAAATAATCATATATGTGCATGAAGATTTTCCCCATAAGTTATTCATTGCTATATTGCTTAGAATAGTAGGGAAAGAAAAGTAAAACATAATAATCCACATGGCCAGTGAGTGCTGAATTAATAAACTGTGACACATTCACACACTAGAATGTTATCTGGTCATTAGGTTATGTTCTACACAAATTTTAAGTGAAAAAAAACAAGTCCCAAAACAATGTATGATAATGGGGTAGGGAGAGGGAACATGGAAGGAATAAGTGAACTCTAGATAGGGTAGAGGGGTGGGAGGGGAAGGGAGGGGGCAGGGGGTTAGCAATGATGGTGGAATGTGATGGACATCATTTTCCAAAGTACATGTATGAAGACAAGAATTGTTGTGAACATACTTTATATACAAACAGAGATATGAAAAATTGTGCTCTTATGTGTAATGAGAACTGTAATGCATTCCACTGTCATGTATTTTAAAAATAAAATCAATTTTAAAAAAACAATGTATGGAATAAGATGCTGCTTTGATTTTTCAATATTATTCGTCTTAGTTGGCTTTTTGTCGCTGTGACTAAAACTACCTGACAAGAACAAATTAAAATGAGAAAAGGGTTTACCTTACATTTCATTCTTTTTTTATTAGAGCATTATAATTATACTTAGCTTTTGGGTTCTTTTTGACAAGATATTACATACAATCCCCATTACCCCATTACCCTTCCCTTTTCCTCTCCTCCTCCCTCCCCCTTTTCTCCCTCCTCTATCTTCCTTTCACTCCTTTACTTATGTATTTTTTATTGGTACTTTCTACTTATATATAAAAGAGAAGTTCCATGTGGCACACTTATTCATTATATAACATGATTTTGTTTGATTCATTCCATATTTCTTTCCCTTTCCCTTCCTTCCTCCCTCCCTCCCATTCTACTTCTACTCTACTACTATATATTTACGATCACCTCCTCAACCACCTTCTTTTCCTTATTTTACTTTACCTTCTACATATGTGAGAAAATATTTGATCCTTCATTTTCTGATTTTTTTTTCACTTAGCAAGATTTTCTCCATGTCCATCCACTTACCAGCAAATGCCATTATTTCATTTTTCTTTATGGTTGGGTAAAACTCCAACTGGATATCTATATATATAAGAATGAAGATAGATCCCTATCATTTATCTGCACAAAAGTCAAATCAAATGGATCAAAGATTTAGGAATTAGACTAGGAAACTTGCAAATGCTAAAAGAAAACATATTATTAACACTTCATCAGGTAAGTGCAGGCACTGACTTCCTCAACAAGACCCCTAAAGCTCAAGAATCAATAAGTGGGGGGCAGGGGAATCGATAAGTGGGATGTCATCAAATTTAAAAGCTCATGCACAGCAAAGAAAATGATTAAGAGACTGAAGAAAGAGCCTAGAGAATGGGAAATAATCTTTGCCAGCTACTCCTCTGACAGGGGATTAATATCCAGAACATATAAAGAACTCAAAAAACTCAATGCCAAAGAAAAGGAAAAGCCCAACCAATCAATAAATGAGCAAAAGTACTAAACAGAAATTTCCCAAAAGAAAGAAACACAAATGGCCAACAAATATATGAAAACACATTCAACACATCTAGCAATCAGGAAAATGCAAATCAGAACTACACTAAGAGTTCATCTCACTCGAGTCAGAAAACCTTATTTTAAGCTCATAGTTTCAGAGGTTCAGTCCATTGTCCAACTCCATTAGTCTGGGCGTGAGGTGAGGCAGAGGAATGTTATGGTAGAAGAACATGGTAGAAGAAAGCTGCTCAGCTCATAAAAGCCAGGAAGGTAAGGAACTAGGGATAAAATGTAAACCTCAAAGTCAGGCTCCAGGGACCTACTTCCTCCAGCCATGCCCCACCTGCCTACAGTTACCATCCAGTTCATTTCATCTATTCAAATTATTCATGCATCAGATGGATTAATCCACTGATTTGGTTATAGCTTTCATAATATAATCATTTCACTTCCTATATTAACATAGGAGATTTGGGGGACATATCATATCCAAACCACAACAATACTGGATTATATAAGTATCCCAATTTTTAAAAATAACTAAGTTGTCTTCAGGCTGCTCTCAACATCAAGCCAGAATTGAAGGATAATGTATGTTTTTCAGAAGTTTTCTGATGGTGCATAGTAATATATATCTCCTTAATAATTATCTCTTGCCATCTTTTCTTTTCCTCAACATTCTACTCCATACTATCATTTCATTAATGTCCCTTTGTGCTCCTTTTGATTGCCTCATCTCCCCCCAAAACTCCCAACTTCTGAACTTTTCCTCCTTACATGTCTCCTCTCCTCATCAGATCTCTTTTCTTGCCCCCCTCTTCTCTCCTCTCCTGTTTCATACTTTCCCCATCCCTTATCTCCTCCTTCTCAGGGTGTCTCCAGGCCCTTTCTTCTGTTGATCATCTTGGTTTCTCTCAGCCCGTCCAATTTCCTTTACCACCAATCTCCCCACACAGAAGAATTAAGACCTTTTCCCCCACATCCTCACCAACACTTATTGTTGTTTGTCTTCATAACAGCTGCCATTCTGACTGGAGTGAGATGGTATCTTAGAGTAGTTTTGATTTACATTTCTCTAATTGCTAGAGATGATGAATATTTATTCATATATTTGTTGATTGATTGTATATCCTAAGTGTCTGTTCAGGTCTTTGGCCCATTTATTGATTGGGTCATTTGATTTTTTGGTGTTTAGCTTTTTGAGTTCTTTATATATCCTAGAGATTAGTGCTCTATCTGATGTGTGAGGGGTAAAAATTTACTCCCAAGATATAGGCTCTCTATTCACCTCACAGATTGTTTCTCTTGCTGAGAAGAAACTTTTTAGTTTGAATCCATCCCATTTATTGATTCTTCATTTTAATTCTTGCACTATAGGAGTCTTACTAAGGAAGCTGGGGCCTCACCCACATGATGGAGATTAGGGCCTATTTTTTCTTCTATTAGACACAGAGTCTCTCATTTAATTCCTAGATCCTTGATCCACTTTGAGTTGCGTTTTGTGCATGGTGAGAGATACAGATTTAATTTCATTTTCTTGCATATGGATTTCCAGTTTTCCCAGCACCATTTGTTGGTGAGAATATGGGGAGAAAGGTACACTCATGCATTGCTGGTGGAACTGCAAATTGGTGCAGCCATATGGAAAGCAGTATGGAGATTCCTTGGAAATCTGGGAATGGGACCACTATTTGACCCAGCTATTCCTCTCTTCAGTCTATACCCAAAGGACTTAAAATCAGCATACTACAGGGACAACAACAAACAATCCACATCAATGTTTATTGCAGCACAATTCATAATAGCCAAACTATGGAACCAACCTAAATGCCCTTCAGTAGATGAATGGATAAAAAAAAAAATGTGGCATATATACACAATGGAATTTTACTCAGCAATAAAAGAGAAAAAAATCATGGCATTTGCAGGTAAATGGATGGTGTTGGAGAAGATGATGCTAAGTGAAGTTAGCCAATCCCAAAAAATAAAAATGCCGAATTTTTTTTTATATAAGGAGGCTGATTCATAGTGGGGTAGGGAGGGGGAGAATGGGAGGAATAGATACTCTAGATAGGGCAGAGGGGTGGGAGGGAAAGGAAGGGGCCAGGGGTTAGCAAGGATGGTAGAATGTGATAGACATCATTATCCAAAGAACATGAATGAAGACTCGAATTGGTGTCAACATACTTTATATACAACCAGAGATATGAAAAATTGTGCCGTATATGTGTAATAAGAATTGTAATACATTCCGCTGCCATTTATTTTTTTTAAAAAAATCAATAAAAAAGACCTTCCATCTCAGAAAAAGACAGGGGTGGGGTAAGCAAGCACTTTTAATTTAATATTTTAATGTATTTCCCAAATATACTATTAATATTAAATATATCTAAATGTTAAGATTTAGGGTAATTTGATTCTATTTGCTTACTCAGACTTTTTCTTTGATTGTCAAAAGGATATATTGGACTCTGTAGCATTTAGAAGTGTGATCATTTTCCCTAAAGGGATCACAAAGCCCCTATAAATGCTGTTAAAAATCCATACAACAAAATGGTGCCTTCCAGAGAGGTCCAGGGCTGCTATAATGTCACTATTTTGCCTCTAGGAACATTGCATCTTTCTTAGTGAAACACTGAAGCCATATGATTTCTTTTTAGGCAAAACCCGCATTTCCTCTTCTACTGAGATTCACACACCAGTCATGGAGATGACAGGATTCCTGATAGAGCAAACACTCCACAGAAGACGGTTTCTGTGTGCTGTGTGGTGGACATCCTGCTTCAAAATGACTCAAGTACTTGGTAAAAATGTCCATCTTACCTACTTAATTATTATCTTTCATTTTTAAGCCATGCAGGCATACAAACACACACACACACATAGACACCTGCTATCAGAATTTATCTGTTTATCACTGTGCAATGATTATAGTTTGTATTTTTATTATTCTGTTACCCTCCCCAAACACCCCTGACTTAACACAATGAGGACACACATCACAAACCCCTTCCCAGCTCCAAGCCTGAACCTACAGATTCAGGAACTCCTTAATCCCATTCATTATTTTGATATGTTCCCAAATGGTATTTTACAGATGTAAAGGAACAAACTGCCCTCTATTCATCTCCTGAAGTCATTTGTCATAGCCTCTGGTCATCACTGTCAACACCTGCCTTCTTTAGATAAACTCAAATAAGTCCTACCTCCCAGAGCTGCCCTCACCCTAATTTCCAAGGTCTCCAAGAAGAACAGAATCCCACGCACCTAGCTCTATGCTTTTATTCATTGCCTGGACCTTGAAATGTGCTACTTTGTGCTCAGCATCTCACATAAATGCCTTGGAAATATAAAATCTTTTGTCTTCTGTCTCTGAATCTGCCAGTGAGGGTGTCAAACAGTCCTAGAAACTGAATATAACAGGGAACCAATTCCCTGCCATTCTTCCCTCCATCTCACCTGGCCTTCTTTTCCACTACAAAAAGAATCTTCCCATGTTACTCAGCTTTCTGTTACTATAACAAAATACCTGAGGTAATCAACTTAAAATGAGGAAAGGTTTATTTTGGCTCAGAGTATGAAGATTTTGGTCTGTGGTCAGTTGGACCTGATTTGGGTCCTGTAGAGAGGTATCACATCATGACAGAAGCATGTGGTAGGGAAGCTGTTCCCCTCATGGTGGCCAGAAAGCAGAGAGAGGGATAGGAAGAGTGAGGATTCCAATTTTCCCTTCAAGTGTACACTCCCAAAGATATGACTTCCTTTCACTGGGCCTCACCTTCCAAAGTTTCCACTGCAGTCCCAATAGCACCATAGGCTGGGGACCAAAACTTTAGTTCATGGGCTTTCAAGGGACATTCGAGATCCAATCAACAGTGCTTGTTCTTCTTCAACACATCAGCAGCAAGGCTTCTGGAACTCGGAACTCATGGAAGCATTGGCTGGGAAGTAGCCCAATCTCCTGATAGAAGAAAGCAGGTTCCAGCTCCGGCCCAGCCAAGACCATCTGTTCTATCATCTCTAGCCAGTCCCCATTTCAGTGGTGCATGGGGATTTTCACTGTGGACTAGAACGTGTGGGCCATGCAGAACATCACACCAACAGATCAGGAAAACAATGAACAGTGTGGCATTTTATATTTGCCCCAAAAGGCCAAATATGGGTGGATCTTTGTAACTGCCTCCAACCGAATGTGGCAGAAGTAACACTTCACAGTTTCTCAGGACAAGTCACAAAAAGTCATAAAGCTGCCACCAGGCTGTCTTTCACCTTGGGACATGCACTTCGGCACATGCCACGTAAGGAGTCTACTTCTTACTGAAGTCATCCTGCTGGAGAGATCACGGAGAGAAGAGATATGCCCGGGAGTCCCTGCTGTCCCAGCCCCAGCTGCTCAAGTGTGTTCAGCCTCAGCTTCTGCACATGTGACTGAGGAAAGATGCTAGCCCTAGACTTCGAGGTTCTCCAGCTGATGCCATGGGAGCAGAGATGTGCTGTCCCTGCCCAAATTGCAGAGTTATGAATTAAATAAATGTCATTAAGACAGTAAGTTTAAAGGTGCCCACAGCCATAGCTACCAACCTGATCTGTAAAACCTGGGCTCTGAAATTTCCAGGGTCCTTGAAAATTGAGGGTGACTCTTCTGTAGAGTGTTCAATACATAAGTCATGAACCCCAGGGAGGATTGTCCATTAGCATGTCGAGAAAAGCAGAGAGAGAGAGAGACTACATGGGCTTACAAAGGGGCTTCTTTCTTGGTCTCTATGAAGCAGCTCTTTTCTTATTTAGAAGCCTTTAATAGTTATTTGTCCAGGTGGAAAATACGAGCAATATTTTTCTCTGGGAAAGGTAGACTATGCACACTGAGGGTCCAGTCATTAGGTGACAGGGTCTTGCCTTTCAGACTGGCTCCCAAGATGGCTCACACTAGCAGAGACTTGAAGGCGTTACCTTCGTTTGGTTCCCAGAAGCCAATTCTGAGATGGAAATTGAGAACTAGTGGTTTGTTCAGAAGGTGACCCGAATAAGCACATAGGAAAGTGGGCAGGGGATATAGAGAAGGAAAAGAAGCAAATAACACATATGTTATCAAGTCACTTAACACTACGGGCAACGGGAACTCAATCCTGCTGGGTAACTCTGGGAGACCACATCAAATATGTCCATACTTGCCCATACTAAGGACAAGGAAGCTGGAGGTAATTTCCAGTTTCACCTGGCCTGTTCCATGGAAACCTTAAGTACACCAGGTAGAAAGGGCCAGGTGTTTGTAGTAGGAAGCCATCAACATGCACTGGAAAGGTGAGGAGTGAGGGGTTGTACACAGACACCAACAATGTCTCCTGAGCCATTGTGAGACTAGACAAAGCACCAAGGACTCTACCATCATGGAGCTGGTAGAAGCCATTATCTGACTGTTCCAAGGAAGTGAGCTGAACAAGAAGTGTTCAGCAAGCACAAAGGTCCTGAAGCAGGAACTTGAAAAACAGTTAGGGGGATGAAGTCATTGAGAGGGCAGAAGACCTGAGCATGCTGTGTCTTTCAGCCACCATCAGGACTTTGATTTTACTCTGAGCCATGACATGGTTTACAGCAGAATGGCACAACCCAACTGTGTTCTTAAATAAATTGTTCCAGCTGCTATATTTGGGAAGGATGGTGAGAGATGAGTTATCAAATAAGAGACTTCCACAACACCACTGCTAAGAGGTGATGGAGTCTCAGGCCAGGATGGTGATTGTGGAGACTGTTAGGGGTAGGCAAATTCTGGTATGTTTTAAAGGTTAAGCTGATGGATTGCATGGACAGTGCAAACAAAAGGAAATAGTCCAGCATGATTAGAGAATGTTTCCCCTGATCTCCTGCAAGGATTGATTTGTCACTAGCTGAAACAGGGAAGTGCATGGATGGAGGGGAAGGGTCAGGAGCTTGTTATTGAACCTGTGAAATATAAGACACCTGTTGGACATATGAGTGGAGATGCCAAGTAGGCAGTTAGACAGACCTGGCATTCAGGAGTGAGTCCGAGATGAATGAATGACTTTGAAGGCAAACATGGATAATAACCCTATTAAACTGTCAGGTACCTCTACCTCCCTGGTGGTCATCACTGGTTTTAGATATTCATCTCTGGAGTTGACAATGAATCCTACTGTCATCCCTACAGTATTCCTTTATTAGTATTTGGGGGTTTTATTGTTGTTGTTCCAGTTTCTTTTAAAAAATATTTATTTATTTATTTATTCTAATTAGGTATATATGACAGCAGAATGCATTTTGATTCATTATACACAAATGGAGCACAACTTTTCATTTCTCTGGTTGTATATGATGTAGCATCCCACCATATGTGCAGTCATACACATACTTCGGGTAATGATTTCTATCTCATTCCAACATCTTTTCTGCCCTCATGTCCCCTCCCCACAAATCCCATACAAAAACATATTAAAAAGATAGTGCACCATGATCAAGTGGGGTTCATCCCAGGGATGCAAGGTTGGTTCAACATACAGATATCAATAAATGTAATCCATCACATCAATAGACTTAAAGATAAAAATCATATGACCATCTCAATAAATGAAGAAACAGCATTTGACAAAATACAACACCCTTTCATGTTTAAAACACTAGAAGGCTGGGGTTGTGGCTCAAGCAGTAGCGCACTCTCCTGGCATGCGCGGGGCGCTGGCTTCAATCCTCAGCACCACATAAAAATAAAATAAAGATGTTGTGTCCACCGAAAACTAAAAAATAATATTAAAAAATTCTCTCTCTCTTTCTCTCTCTNCCCCCCCCCCCCCCCTTTAAAAAAAAAAAAACACTAGAAAAACTAGGGTTAGTAGGAACATACCTCAACATTGTAAAAGCTGTCTATGATGCATCATTCTAAATGGAGAAAAATCCTTCCTTAGTATTTGGACAACCCAGCAGATTCCCTTCAGAGGGGAACATTTCCATCTTGCGTTCAACTTCCAATTCTCAGGGCATAGGCCTTAGTTTCCATTCACACAACTGTCTCTCCTTCACTTATGTTGAGAGCCACAGCCCAAGGGGCCCCAGCAAACTTCCAGCTGCCGGCTGATGATTGGCTCACAGCGGCCCCAGCAACTTCTAGCTGATTGGCTCCTCTGCGGTGATGCTCATTGGGCTGTTTCCCTGCCCTTTCAGACCACGGAGCTGCTCATTGGGGGACTTTTTTGGCTCCACCCACGTGACCCAGCCAATGGGCCTCAAGAGCAGGAGGATGTGGGGAGGTGGAGAGGCTTGTGGTTGAGAGAGAGGCTTGTGGGAAGCCCGTGGTGGCAGTTGGGCTCTGAGGGTTTTTCCTGAGGAGCTGTTTTGTTTGGTGTGTGTGGTTCTAAAAATAAAGTTAGTTTCTTTTGACAAGTGGCTCCTGAATTGTGCCCAGCCAGACTGCGGCATTTGGTGGCTCACACGGGGAGCGACTGAGGGTAAGTGATAAGGTAAACTGCTCGCCCCTGAGGGCAGGGCAAGAGGATGGGTAGCCATTTTAAGATTCCTCTTTTGTTTTGCTTCACTTTTGTTTTAAGTTGCCTATCCCTGGAGATGAGTGAGATGGAAGAAAAACCGCTCACATCTGAGGAAAAACTATTTACATCTGAGGAACAGATAGGGAGAAAGGACGGATGCACATTTCAGGAGGATAGAAAGGCTATAATGATTTTTTGCACTTACCCCTGTGGTCTCTCTTTTTAACCTCCTCTCTTAGTAGCTTCCACCCTGGAAGGTTGGCAACACTGAGAGGAAACTGTGAATGACACTATACTGCCAGTCATCCTCTCTAGGGAATCACCAATGCTTCTGGCATTGACTTTTCAACTTAAAGCCAAAGACACTCAAGACATAACCAGACACTGTCCTTATGCAATATGGAACCCATTCCAAAGATTGGGTTACATTCCGGGACGCTCTGGTAGATCAGCCTCACCTCCTTCAAGTCCCTGAGAGGAGATATGGTGGGGGAAACTCACCATCCCATAAATGAAACCCAGATCATCTCCTGTACAGAAGCACCAGTTGCAACAGAGGCCTTTTGGAGATCCAGCACCAGCAGTATTGTGTGACACAGTGATGCCACCAGCCCATCTGGACTAAACATGGGAGACCATTGCAGGCCAACCTCCCAGCATCAGAAAGTCACATACCCTTTCCAGTTGGCTGTCTGGACATACTTTGGGGCATATCAAGAAAGAACCTGGGGGCTGGGAGAACCTGAGCCACTGGTTGTGGCTCAGTGGTAGACTACTCGCCTAGCATACGTGAGGTGCTGGGTTTGATCCTTGGCACCACATAAAAATAAAATGAAGGTTATTGTATCCACCTACAGCCAAAACAAATTAAAAAAAAAAGAAAGAACCTGGGTCTGCAACTTCTCTGATACTTGGAACTGCTGAATTTTCATGTTTTATGTGAAATGTTCTCATCCAAGGAGTCCTGGGTTTTCAAATGGGAACACAGTGCGTCTGCCTGAAACATTTGGACCTTGGAAATGCTCCATATCTCCAGCCTGTAAACCGTGATCTAAAACCAGCCTGGCCCGCTCATGCCTGCTTTCAGCAAGATGGAAAACAAGCAATTGGATGGTTCCGTCTGAGCAAGAGCATAGTGCCAAATGTGTACTGCAGAAACATCACCCCAAGCTCCACACATGAGCTCTGACATCTCCCAACAGATCTCATGTCTTCTCTGACTGAAGAGGCTGGGTCCTGCCCGGTTGTTCTCCTGGCCTCCTATATTCTGAACTGACTTATCAAAAGTCTCTCTGAGCGTCTCTGATTCTCTTTTGAACAATTCAAACCCAGTCTCCCAGCAGCTCAGCATTTTTTTTTTCTTTTTTAAAAATTTTAAATCCTTTCTTCTTTTTTCAAAAAGTGTTTTAGGGTCTGTGTGTATTATTATTTAAGGAGTATTTAAGTTAAAATTTGATTTAGCAAAGAAATTCTGTTTTCTCACCCCCTTAAGATGGAAGGTGAGTAGGTGGGATCTCATATTGGCTCTGGGGCCTCTGGAGATTTCTAAAGTATCTGTGGCTCTACTTCCTCACCAGTAAGATATTGGGGAACAAAGTCAAATATACTCAGGTAAGGGATCATGTGATATCTGAACTCTGTGCCCCCTGCTGGCCACACACACAGATCCTCCCACTCCAATCTGGCACAGATTGCTTCTGCCCTTCTAGTCCTAAGGGTCTATGTTCCAGACTTTGGGTGGGAGAAGACCTGGAGCAAAAAATCTCCAAACTCCTTCCTACACTCAGACCCTGCATTCCCTTCCTCCCACTTCTACCTTCAGATAGAACTGACTCTGAGGAAACTCGAAATTTTACCACCTCTAAAATTTGTCAAGAGAAAATTCTAATAATGCAAATAGACTTGGAGGAGCATGGACACACATGGGAGGAAGCTCCATTCTGTCAACATGACTTCTAACTGTAGAGCAAGCACAGGAAACTGAGAGGGATGCTGGAGGCCAGGGTGAGGCCATTCCTGGTACCATCTTGATTTCAATAAGCAAAATGAAAAATGATAATAAGAGGGCTCCACTCTCTGCAGAAATATTCAGTAAGTGCCCACCATGTGCCAGGCCCTGAAGAAGTGGACAAAATAGACAAGAGTCCATGGGAAACAGAGGCAGGAAAATGACAAATGAAGAAACCCTATGTCAGAGGCAATAACCGGAAAGGAGTAAAAAATGAAGTAGGGAAAAGGGGTTGGGATGTCAGAGAAGATTTCAACAACAGGAAGGCAAATCTGAGTCAGAGAGGGGAGGAAGGGAGCTTCCTGAGTCCCAGCTGCCCTGAATTCTACGGAATGTTGGGGCAACTGGGATGAAAATAGTGGTCTTTGTAGGGTGATGTGGGTCCTCATTCCAGGGCCACCTGTCTTTCTTACAGTTTGGGGAACAGTCATAATAAAACCAACTCTCTAACCTGGCACCAGGTTAGAGCTGTACGCCACTCAGACTCAAGGGATTGGGCCTGGTCAGTTTGTGTATGGTTGAATATGACTTGTCCCTCTGAAATGCATGTTGGAATTTAATCTGTACTGTAAGATATTAACACAGTAAAAACAATTCAACTATGGTGTCTAAAGGTGGGACCTTCGGGAGGTAATTAGGATTGATAGTGTCATCAGGATGGAGTCTCCATAATTTGATTACTGGTAGTTTAGTAAGAATAGAGAGACAAGACCTTTTCTCTCTCTCCCTCCCCCTCCCTCTCCCCCTGATATGATACTGATCTATAATACAGAAAATAGTCAGGAGAAATCACCACCGACTAGCTCCGTGTTGAGTATGGATGCATAGAAGATATGGAAATGAAAGACTTGGGCTTTCTGTCTCTTGAGACCTGAGGACAAATACAACAGGACTGAGATCCAACATCCTAGGGGCCTTGAGGAGAGAGATCTGGAAGCCAAGTGAGGACTCTGGGCCCTCCAGGCCAACGGCAGAGGTGAGCACGTGGGAGGAGAGAGGAGCACAGGCAGCCTGCAGCCTGCTCTTTCACCCTACAGGCCCCATCTGGGAAAAAATATTGCTCCACTTTTCCAAAAGAAACTCATCCAGAACTCTCAGAAACAAAGATGTCTTTTCACCAGGAGTCAAAATCATTTTCCTGGACAATGCCCTTAAATACTGAAATAAGAATATAGGATTTTGGGGCTGGGGATGTGGCTCAAGCGGTAGCGCGCTCGCCTGGCATGCGTGCGGCCCAGGTTCGATCCTCAGCACCACATACAAACAAAGATGTTGTGTCCGCCGATAACTAAAAAATAAATATTAAAATTCTCTCTCTCTCTCTCTCTCTCTCTCTCTCTTTTAAAAAAAAGAATATAGGATTTTAAAATTTTTTTACAGTTTTTTATGTTTTTACTGGTGCATTATAGCTATTCATAATACTGAGATTCATTCTGACACAATCATATCAGCATGGAATATAATTTGCTCCCCTTCAGTCCCCAGTATTTCCCCTTTCCCTTCCCTCCGCCCTCCCCTTGTTCTTCTTCCTCTGTTCTACTGGCTTCCTTCTCTTGATTTATAGTTTTTTAAATTAGTGCTTCATAGATATGCATAAAGGTGAAATTCACTGTGGTCTATTTGTGTATGTACATAGCTTAATTTGGTCAATTTATTCCACTGCTCCTCCCTTTTCCTGGCCCTCCTCCTCCCTCCCGCCTCCCCTTCAATCCTCTCTCTCTCTACTCCACAGATCTCCCTTCTGTTTTCATGGGATTTCCATCCCCCTCATTTCCCCCCTTATTTTGGCCTCTTTTAATGTGTGTGTGTGTGTGTGTGTGTGTGTATTGGCCTCTTTTGATTGATCATACATATTTATAGGTTTCAGTGTGATACTTTAATATATATGCAATATACAATGAAAGAGTCAGGGAGGACAGAGGCTAGGTAATGGGTACAAAACTACAGTTAGATAAGATGAATGAGTTCTAGTGTTCTATAACAGTACAGTGATATAGTTTACACGATTTGTTCTATATTTCGGAACAACTAGAAAAGAGTTCATAATTTTCCAACACAAAGAAATAATAAACATTTGAGCCAATGGAAATATTAATTATCCTGCTTGGATCAGTATGTAGGATTTTTAAGCCTGGGGACTCAGGCAGGTGAGGACTGCTGAAGGCACTGCCCAGCCCTACCTTCAGCTGTTAGACAACTGCAGGAGCTCCACACTAGGCTGCCTCAATCTCCTCAGCATTCTTTCCCAAGGTCTAGGCCTTGGTACAGTCAAGAAGCTCTTTCTAATAGATATAAAACTAGCCACCCCCACTTCCCCAAAAAACTAGGCTTTTCTCCTAGACTAAAAATAGTATGACAGTTCTATAAGACATCCACTTATCCACCAGAAAAAAAAAAAGATAAGTATTCATCTGGGAAAATACAACCCAGAAAATTCAGTCCATAAGTCAAATTGTTTTTTAAAATGCTCTCCACTGATAAGAGAGGCAGAATGAAGGAATATCTGCACTCTGAGAATCCACAGTAGAGTTGAGAGGGACATCTAGACTAAATTTGTAACCTGGGAGAAGGCATTTCCCTCACCGTAAAATGAGATGAGCTAAAAGAGATCTTGAGATCATCCACTTTTATCTTTCCATAGTGTGAGGATCCTGCTGCGCTCACCCCAGCATGGCCAGCCTGGGTTAGGGACAAGCTGCCCATTCACAGGTAAAGGTGAGATAAGTGTCTCACCTAGAGCTGAGGTCAAAAGCCTCAAGAAAAACTGAGTTATCAGACTTTCAAGTTTTACTTCCCTGTACAATCAAAATGCTTCTAGGACCTAGTTCTGCAGGATTACAATCAGGTGACTGAAAGATATCACACTTTCAAGGAGCCCAGTGCCTGGCAGAGAGAACGCTCTCTGTGGGTGTCTGCTGATGTCAGGGTTGTGGTTGCTACTGCTGTTCATAGGGAGCTCAGGTAAAGCAGGAATCCCCACCAGGGAACACTAACCACTAATGGTGACCTGAGAACCTTTAAGTAGGTATTATTCCCTCTCTTCTCTGAGCCTCCCCAATTCGATTTTATTTCTGTTCAACCAATAGTTCCTAGGGATTTTCTACTCATCAGGGCCTGGGGACAAGGGAATGCAGAGGAACCCCATAGAGTCTTTCTGCTTAAGTTCAGGGGGAATCTCACCCAGAAGCAGTCACACCCAGATCAACAGGGGTGAGAGGTGTTCCAGCTGCCCACTCAAGTGAACTCATAGATAAACTATGTGCAGCTGCTCTAATTGGCCCTACTGTCAGATAGTACAAAGGATGCGTTTTTACGCTAAAGACTTTAAAGGTTGCAGTGGGCACCTCACCCCTAGCCCTCAGGCCTGATCTAGTGACCAACATCTCACTGCCAGCAACCCCGCCTCTTTGCCTGAGGACTTCCTCTGGTGTTAAAGTCACTCTACTCCATCCAGGAGGGAAAATTAATCAATATCCTTGGAGATCAGCTTCCAATCAATGATTGATGGGAAGCTCCCTCACTGCTCCAGTGGAATAATTGGGGCACAGGTTCCATACTGACTTCCAGAGTTCCCAGAAAGACCTCCAAATGTCCCCTGTGGGAACCCTCACAACATACCTAACTGACTGTCTTTCCTTCCCTGTCTCACCTCCTCGCTCACCTACCACTTACTCCCTTTACCTCCTAAATAAACCCCATGTCCCCAAATCCTTGTCATGGGGTATAAACACAACCAATAAAAACTGTTGAATATTTCTTTCTAGTTCTACTTGGACCCCCAAACCCTCCTATCTGTGTCTTCTTCCATCACAAGGGCCTAGCTCCTACATTCCAATTGCTTCTGCCTTCATGTGATGTGAACTCTCCTGGGTGTCCAGCATTTCACTTACCTGAGTTGTTGGAGTTTCCATGTTGGAACCACTCTGAGTTTACAACAACTCCCAGAGAAACACCCTGGAGATCAGGCACCTTTCAGGGTGAGCTTCTAGAGCCAGCTTAGGACCCTTCATGCCCAGTATTAAGCCTGTGACCCATTCTGGCACCTAGGAATCCCTACCTGCCCTTCCTCATCCTCAGTCAGCAGCTAGAGAGTGAGTCAGGGACAGCTTAGAATAGCCCACAACCAGCATCTGGAACTTCAGCCAGCAAGAATTTTCTCTCAAGGTCTGTTCCCCAACCTCAATTCCTGACCTCCTGCTTTTCCTTACTTCTCTCTCATTGTTCACTTGATTTGAAGATTATTCTTGTCTTTTGGGCCTGGATGCTCTGGGGAATCTGCTCTTTAGGTCTGTCTGTGTGCCTTTGGTCACTTGAAAGGGGGCAATTCAGCATCATTCATCCTGGTCCAGACATGACACCAGGTTGTGTGGCCAGCAATGAAGCAGCTATTTTTGATCTCACGGATGAACTGGATAACTGCACGGGCAATTATAACCCAAAGGGACAAGTCCTGTGATGGGGGGAGTGGAAAGTACTGCAGAAGCACAGAAGTGACATCAAACCCACAACTAAGAATTAGCCAGGGAAGAGTGGGAGTGAGCAGCCTCTACAAGGCCAAAGGAGATAAAATAACCCAATGAACCCCACATCACAGAGGTGAAAAAAAATACAGAGCTTGACAATCGTTGATGACACATTCTCTTCTCATCTGAAGCTAGAATTTAAATATTTAAACATACAGATGGTTAGCTCACTAGAACTCTGTTTACTCACAGAATCCTATCTCTGGGCTCCTCCCTTTGTGGCACTGTAACTCTGGAGGGGATCAACACCATTGTCCACAGAACCATTTAGTAGACATCAGCCATGATGCAAACAGTTTAATTGAGCCTCCTATGTGTGGGTAATAGAAACTCTGAGCTCCAGGGAATAATGGGATTTCACTGTTGAGTCATTTGTTCTGGGTGAAAGGCAGCATGGATTGGAAACCCAGCAGGGGAAAATCTACACTTGATTACCAGCTCTTCCAGTAAGCTGCCTCTAGCCCTGTGCAGTCTCACTGCAAAGACAGGTGACATGTGAAGAAGTTTCCAGAAAAAAAAAAAAAAAACCTAAGGGACCTCACTTGGTCCATTAACAATTCTAGCTCCTCTCTTCACAGGGTTGCCTCACCCAGCCCTGGCATAAGCCTTGACCCTCAGATGCAGGCCTGGAAGAGATGCAGGTGGGTATTAGGTCTCAAAGAACTAGAATAAATCTCACCTGTTCTTTATCGTTGCATCTTCTCTGATTTCTGTCAAACCAATGGAGCTGGAGTGTGTTGTCTGGAGGGAAATTAAAATGGGCTCTCATTATCTGGAGAAGCAAAAGGGAGTGAGGACAGTAGTGAGACAGAGGCCCCTTGAAATTAAAAGTGCTGAGTTATTTTAGCTCCTAAACTTCCTTATGCTCAATGAAAACTGGGAAAACATCCCCTAGCCTGGGTGGTTACCAGGAAAAAAAAAAAAACTATTGAACTGTGATGTATTCTCTGGCTGGCACAGCCTAACTAAATCTACATACATCTTTTGTTTCTATAAGTTGTAAGTGCCTCTGTAGGACCAGCAGAGAAAGTCTAGCTGCTTCTTCCAGTTTGATCAAACTGCGTTAAATTCATTTTTCCTTTTTAAATTATTTGCATATTTCTTATGTGAACAGGTGACCGAATCCAGCCCACTGGTATAAAGCAGGTTCCCTGGTATGGCTGCCCTGCAAGAGGAGAAAATGGCAGCATTGGACCCATCCTCCTGGGTGGAATTGACCAACGTTAGTAGGCACTAAGAGTGGAAGAGATTTTCAATGTCAGTTTGACATTTTGGAAAAGGGAATTTTTTTTCTATCCATGCCCTCTGACACACACACACACACACACACACACACACACATTCATTCTCTCTCTCTCTCTCTCTCACACACACACACACACACACACACACACACACACTTTCCCTCTTTGTCCTCCATACAATCCTCCAAATGGTTGGCCTTATCCCAGGGAGGAATTTATACAGTCCTCCAAGACAGCCACCTCCCAGAGGGCACATTCAAAGTGGTTAGAGAAAGGGATCATAGAATTACCTTGCCCAGAGATGGTAAAGAGCAGATTGATGTCAATTGTAATGGAGAATCTGGGTGCAACCTTATTGGAAGCACAGGAAATGGCTGGACAAAATTCTGCCTAGGACCAGGATTTTATGAAAAACTGCTTTAATCTTGTCTTTAAAAACTTGTCATCTGTCTCATGAATCATGTTGCTTTTAACTGTCTCAGGAAACAACATGGATAGGTTGTTTCAACCTCATAAGCCTTACCTCTAACCCATCCCAACCCCATCTTTAGAAAGATGAAGTCAATCCCTTAATAATCCCTGATTTCATGTTTTCTAAAACTCTACCCATTTCTGTGGCTCTCTCTTCCACTGTGACTCCAAACACCTCACAGCATTTTGTCCTTGAAACTGAGGTAGGAGAGAAAAAAATACCTGGAGTCAAAAAAGAAGGACAAAGGGCTGGGGTTCTGGCTCAGTGGTAGAGTGCTCACCTTGCACTTGTGAGACCCTGGGTTCAATCCTCAACACCACATAAAAATAAATAAGTGAAATAAAGGTATTTTTTAAAAAAAGAAACAAAATCAAAACTTAAAAAAAAAAAAAAAAAGAAGGACAAAGAAAATGTAACTTTAGTCTGAAAGCCTTGTGCTGAAGTTCCTCATGCCTTCACTCCACAAACAGTTCTTTCTCCCAGGTCTGCAGCTCTCAAATTTTCTAAAATCTATAAATCTTCACTCACAATCTTAAAACTCCTGGAAGTCTACCTGCTTATGAAAATTGCCCTGGGCCCAGATAATTTCCCCAGTAATGAATGTATTTTTAGGAAAGATTGAGCAAAGGGAGATAAAAAACCTACAATACAGGGATTTTCCCAATATTATCTACTGATCAGATAATGGAGAGGACATTACCCTGAGGATCCTGAGATATGCCAGGTCACACTGTAAGCTATCTTGTGATCACCAGACTGATGCTATCCTCACATACCTTTCCCTGCTTGTTTTAGTCAGCTTTTACACTGCTGTGACCAAAAGACCTGATAAGAACAATTTTAAGGAGAAAAGGTTTATTTAGGGCTCACAGTTTTAAAGATCTCAGTAGTCCATAGATAGCTGGTTCTGTTGCTCTGCGAGGTGAGGCAGAGAGTGTCTCAGAGGAAAGCAACTCAGGACATCACACCAGGAATCAGAGACAGCTCTGCTCAACAAGGACAAGATGTGTACCCTAAGGGCAGGCCCTCAGGGACCCAATTCCCTAGCCACACCCTATTTGCCTACAGTTACCACCCAGTTAGTCTCTACCAGCCCATTAACGTGCTGATTAGGTTAAGGCTCTCAAAAACCAGTCATTTCACCTCTAGACTTTGTTGAATTGTCTCTCACAGGAGCTTTTGGGGGACATCTAACATCTAAAACATGACAGTGCCCACCCCCACCAAGTTTCCTTTAAAAGAAGAGTCTGAGAACACCAAAAATGTCTCCCCTTTTCAAGAGGACCCTCATTCTCCTTTGAATGTGTCTTCCTTGCTTTCCTAAATAAATCTCTGTGCCTCAATACCCAACACATACTGAAAATCCTTTCCATCATGTACATTAAGGACCCCAGCATCCTGAGCAGATGGTCCCTCTCTCTGGAATCTCCTATCATTATAAATTGCTCAATCTTTAGTACACCAACAAAAATGGACAAAGACAAATAATTTTCAAAGTTGTTAATGGTTACATTTTAAATGGCTATGTAAGTACCTACAAAATAGCCTCCATTTAGCTTCTTGGCCAGCAATACTGAAATATTGACTCTTGCTTTTTCAAGGGGACAACCCATGCTCTAGAGTAGTGACTCTCAACAGAGCTAAAATAATAGAAGGAGAAAATGTGGATTTCAGAATGTTTGGGTGGGAGTTGGAACATAAACGTGTAGTCGATAAAGCGTTGTCTAGCCCCATAGTACAAGAATTTTAGTTGTAGGTGTAACCTAGAAAAACTTTGCTATAAGTACAAGGATGATCATGGCCATATTGTAGCTAACAGTAACAAAAAAGGGAAATGGGAAACCAAGTTGTAATGTACAGATAGGATGGAATTCTACATAACAGTAAGAAAAAAATCACCTAAACCTAGATACCTATCAATACATAGAAATAGATGAGTGAAAACAACAAATGTCAGGGTGATCTATTTACTATTAAACTGATGACATGAATTTATAAGTAAAAGTTCAAAATAATACAATTTATTATTCTTAAGAGAGAGAGAGAGAGAGAGAGAGAGAGAGTCTGTGTGTTTGTGAAATGTAAAAAAATGAACTAAAAGAATATACACAAAACTTTCGTACTCTTGCCTCTAACAAACTAGGAGTGGAAAGGACAAAACAAAGTAGAAAATATAATAATAGAAATAAGAAATGATGTCTATCTCATTCCACCATTATTCAAAGTACATGTATGAAGACACAAATTGGTATCAACATACTTTATATACCTCCAGAGATATGAAAATTGTGCTGTATATGTGTAATAAGAATTGTAATGCATTCCACTGACATTTTTTAATCAATAAAAAAAGAAATAAGAAATGAGATTAAAATGAAATTGTGGTAGCCAAAGGAAAGTTCAAATTGGTCAACAATATTTTATGCTTACACATATGCAACACACACACACACACACACACACACACAAAGAGAGGAATCAAAGTGAAAGAGGAAAAGTGCCAATACAAATTCTAACTAGTTGGAGGTTGAGTATTTGCTTAATTGTTCTGGTCTCCAAATTAAGAAAGCATATTACAGGGGCTGGGGATGTGGCTCAAGCAGTAGTGCACTTGCCTGGCATGTGTGGGGCGCTGGGTTCAATCCTCAGCACCACATAAAAATAAAATAAAGATGTTGTGTCCACCAAAAACTAAAAATAAATATTAAAAATATTCTCTCTCTCTCTCTCTCTCTCTAAAAAAATAAAAGAGAAAAAAAGAAAGCATATTGCAAACGTAACATTGTTTTGATTTACTCTTTTCCACTACAATTAATTTATTTTGAAGTTCTAAATAAGCAAAGAACATGGTGAGGTTTTAATCTAGTAAAAAGGAGCATAGATATTCAAAAATTTGGGAAACACTGACCTGAAACAGTGCCTTTCAATTTTCAAGTCAACTTTATTGAAATATAATTTATACATAATCCATTTTAATATTCAGGTCAATGAACTTTGACAAACACACACACACACATAACAACCACCAAAACTTAGATGCAGAATGCCTCCATCACCCCAGAAAAGCTCCCATCTGCTTTAAGCCCACTTGCCTCCTCCCAGACACCAGGCAACTATTGACCTGGTTTTTCAGTGGATTTTTTTTTTTTTTTCAAGAAAACACCAGAGGGAAGGCCTACGAAATAAACTTTGTGAAGTCTGAGTTGTCCTGAATGAAATGGTGGGGGAGATGGGTCTTAACCCTGTTGAAAACCACAGAAGTTCAGTAGTGCCTTCCTTTTCCCCAAATCTGAGCATTTCTCTTAACACAGAATATTTCTCAGAACCCCACATGATAAAAGTTGCCATCTCATTTCCTCTTGAGTGAAAAACAAATGCATGCATAGAGATTCCAAAACCCCAGGAATCATTGGCCTACCATGGTCATTCAAAGAAAATTTAGTTCAAATTATGATTTTACAGTCAAGGAAATTGGGACCTAGAGTTGAAAAGACTTGCTTAAATTCACCCAATTGGAAGGTCTGAATCAGCCCCCAGAGAAAAGGTGCATTTGACCTGATCTAAACCCTCATGGCGTTGGCAGCTCTGACAACTGATCTTCTCCCACTCTACCACACTGACCTTAGGTGGTGAGATGGACGTGACCTCTGTCTTCCCCCAGGCGAGTAGTGCCGGGTTTTGTCAAGGGGGTGGTAACCCAGAAAGTCGGGTACCGAACTGAGGTGGCATTTTTTTTCCCATAGACTATGATTCTTCAAGTTGAGGGATAAATCCAGGAGATGGCTTTTCCAAAAATCAAAAATGGTGGCCAAGGTAGCTGTTATGGTTTAAATATGAGGTGTCCTTCCAGAGCTCATGTGTGAGACAAGGCAAGAATTTTCAGAGGTGAATGAAATGATTAGATTATAGTAAGGGTTACTTAATTAGTTGATTGACCCATTTGAATGGATTATCTGGGTGGTAAAAGTAGGCAGGTAGGGTGTTACTGTAGAAATTAGTCTCTCTTTGGCATGACTTTGGGGTTTATATTTTGTCCCTGGTGAGCACAGCTCTTTCTGCTTCATTGCTGCCATGACCTGAGCTGCTTCTGTCCCTCCACCATGCCCTTCTGCCAAGATGTTCTCCCTCACCTTGCTCCCAGAGCCATGAAGTCGGCTGACCATGGACTGAACCTCCAAAACCATGAGTCAGAACAAACTTTTCCTCCTCCACCTTTTTCTTGCCAGGTCTTCTGGTCATAGCAATGAAGAGCTGACTAAAACAGTAGGAGACCCATTAAAAGGGATGAGTCATGTTGCAAAGTCAACCAACAGGGCCTGGCAGTTTACTGCCTGTAATTGATGTTCAAATAATAGTTGCCCTACTTCTGCTTAGAATGTAAAAAAGTCCCAAGAGAACCTTTGTCCCGGTGATAACAATGAAGAAAAGCCATGAAATCTATAAAATCATAACTTTTTAAAAACCATCAGTATTGAAATCATAAGACAAGCAAGTACACTAAATTCCAAAGAGAGTAAAGTCCCTCTGAGAAGAAAGAGACTATACAAAATGCTTCACTTAGTCTGAGTACAGGACGAATAGGAGGTTGCCACAAAAATACAAAAAAAAACATCAGTTAGAAATTTAATGCACTCTTAAAGGTCAAGATGGTACCAGGATATTGGTTTATAACCACTGGGATTCCTAGATACAAGGACGGTTCACAGTTACTTACAAGCTCCTTGTCATGGACCTTCACCAGTAGCTCAAAAGAGGAAGTGGAATGTATCCCCCAGGACAGCACAGGTGTGCAGGTGGTTATCTGCTGTCACTGGAGTACAGGCACAACACCTGCTCACTTTCTAGATTCTTCCTTCGAATGAACCACCAGCATTAAACTGCTGGGCTAACGAAGGAAATGTTCTCAAGTCCAGAATCCTGCACCAATACCAAGTGGAAGGTTGCTACTGATGAACAAGGGACAGGAAATTCTCTCCCAACCAAGACCTAACCCAGATATGAAGCAGAATTTGGTTTCCATGGAAAATATGCTGATAAAATCCATCCCTGATTCAGGAACAGAGTCCCATGCCTAAGTGTGAGACTAGACTAGGAGAAGTAGGCTACACCTCACCCACTGGCCCCTTCAAGAACACCAATTAAAAGGCAACAGAGAATTTTACTGGGGGAGGGTCAAGATCTTGGGGAAATTGACTATAGAGGTACTGCTGGAAGTTGAGTGTGAAATAGATATTCTGAAACAACCCCTAGAGCACCACAACCTACAAACTAAACACCAGGTAACAACTGCCCGGTAATGAAGAAGTTTGAAGCATGTGATATATTGAAGGAAAGGATAGCACAGCAAATCAAAATCCAGCTCAATTACTGAGTAGATTGATGCGATCACTCATGCTAACAGTCTGACAGAAGAGCCATGTCCATTTCTTGTGTAATCACTATTTAGTTCAGTCTCTGTTGTTCTTCTACAACCCATGTCTGGCATGTAATACAAAATTTTGACACACACACACACACACAAAAGAATAATACAAGAAAGGACAGCTCATTGTAAAGAATTAAACACCCATAGAATCAGACGTAGAGATAACTTAGCTATTGGGATTATCAGACATGGATTTTAAAATGATTGTGAGTCATATGTTTAAAAACATCTAATGAGCAAATAGGGATTCCAGTAGACAGTAAAAAAAAAATTAAGTCAAATGTAAATATTATAAAGACATGACACAATTTCAAAATGAATTTCTTCTATGGTCTTATAGTAGGCTGGCCCTATCTTCACAAGGAACCAAGGAACTTGAAGATATATCAGCAAAAATTATACATACTAAAACACACAAAAAAGAAAAGCATGTGAAATCTGTGGAACAATATCAAGCAGTCTAGTATATATGCAATTAAAGTTCCAAGAGGAAAAAGAAAGAGAATGAGGTGGAAAAAACATTTTACATAATGGCCAAGGTATTCTAAAATTAATGAAAAACCATAAACTACAGATATGAGAGGCTTATTGGACCTTGATCAAGATAAAAATTAAACATACATGCATGCAAACTCACACACATACACACACACACACACACACACACGCACACACACACAAGCACAACAGTGTCAAATTGCTGAAACCCAAAGGTTAAAATTTTTTTTTTTTAATATTTTTTTTTAACATTTTTTTTTTTTTTTTAATTCTCCGCAGACACAACATCTTTGTATGTGGTGCTGAGGATCGAACCCGGGCCACACGCATGCCAGGCGAGCGCGCCACCGCTTGAGCCACATCCCCAGCCCCAAAGGTTAAAATTTTGAAGGCAGACAGAAGAAAAAAATTTTCATAAAGAAAAACGATGATAATAGTTACAATATACTTTTCATCAAAAAACTATGCAAACAGAATGGAGTAAGACATTTTTAATGGAAAACTAGGTTCACATTTCTTTAATTTAGTTGCTTTTAAGAAAAATAGGTAATATATTCACATGGTACAAAATTAAAAAAAAAAACAGTGAAAATTTCCCTCCCACTCTGCCTCCCATTTTGTAATGAAGACTTTAAATTACTAGAAGACAATAACTGTTAAATCAGATTGAGGGCAAAAGGAAGACTTTTTCAGACACAAAAATTGAGACAATTCATCATTCATAGACCAGCACTATAAGAAATGTTAAAGGAAATTCTTCAGGCAGGACTATAAAAGAGAGAGAAAATTTGGATCTACTATTAAAAGCAAAGAATATAAAAGAGTAAAACATTCTGAGGACTCTGTCTTCTTGCTCTTAATTGTTTCCTTTGCTGTGAAGAAACTTTTTAGTTTGATGCCATCCCATTTATTGCTTTTTTTATTTTATTTCTTGCACTTTAGGAGTCTTGTTAAGGAAGTCAGTTCCTGAGCCAATATGTGGAAGTGTTGGACCTACATTTTCTTCTAGTGTGTGCAGGGCTTCTAGTCTAATTCCTTGGTCTTTGATCCATTTTGAGTTGAGTTTTGTGCCGGGTGAAAGATACGGCATGAAGAGAATGCCTACAGACTGGGAGGAAATCTTTGCCACCCACACCTCAGATATGGTGTTAATTTCCAGGATATATAAAGAACTCAAAAACATATAAACAAAAAGTCTAATAATCCAATAAATAAATGGGCAAAGAACTGAATAGATACTTCTCAAAAGGAAAAAATTACAAATGGTCAACAAATATGAAAAAATGTTCAACATCTCTAGCGATTAGAGAAATGCAAATCAAAACTACTCTAAGATTCATCTCACTCCTGTCAGAAAGGCAATCATCAAGAATACAGGCAACAATAAATATTGGTGAGGATGTGGTGAAAAAGATACACTCATACATTGCTGGTGGGACTGCAAACTGGTGCAACCACTATGGAAAGCAGTGTGGAGATTCCTCAAAAAACTAGGAATGGAACCACCTTTTGACCCAGCTATCTCTCTCCTTGGTATATATCCAAAAGATTTTAAATTAACCTACTACAGTGAATCAGCCACATTAATGTTTATAGTAGCACAATTCATAATAGCCAAACTATGGAGCCGAACTAGGTGCCCTTCAACAGAAGAATGATAAATAGTTGAGGCATATAAACATAATGAAATATTACTCAGCCATTAAAAAGAATGACTTTATGACACTTGCCAGCAAATGAATGGATCTGGAGACTATCATGCTAAGTGAAATAAGTCAATTCCCAAAATCCAAAGGTTGAATGTTTTCACTGATATGTAGAAGCCAACCCACAATAAGGAGGGTGGGGGTATAAGAAGTTCATTGGAGTAAACAAAGGAGAATAGAGTGAAAGGATGGGGAATTGGCAAAGGAAAGATGGTGGAAGGAATCTGACATAATATTCCTATGTATATTTATGAAAACAACACAGTAAATCCTACCATTGTGTATAACCACAAGAATTGGGTCCTAATTAGAATAAGATATATTCCATGCTTAGACAATTATGTCAAAATGGATCCTACTGTCACATAACTATAAAGAACCAATTAAAAAATGGTAAAACAAAAGGTAGACATAAAGGACACTTTTAGTTTTAATGACTTTAAAGATCACTGGCTATGTAAAGCAAAAATAGTAACAATATATTTTGATGTTTCTAAAATATTTTTCTGTAAAATATAAGACAGAAATACGAGAGTATGAGAGTATATTGTTTTAACATTCTAATTGCACTTGAAATGGTATAATATTACTTGAAGACAATTACTTTATTTATTAATAAAATAAAGATGTATAAAAACTAAAGTAACCATTATATAGAAATCAATATAAAAATAAGATAATAGTGGAAATACAATTGGATTATTAAAAATACTCAATAAATCCCAAAGAAGTAAGAAAAGAACAAATGAGATGAACCAAAAATAACTAGAAAGATGAAACATTTAAATCAACCACGTCAATAATTACATTCAATTTAATGGTTGCAAACACACCAATTGAAATACAGAGATTATCACAAAGGCATGCTCTCAATAAGAATTCACTTTAAATACAAAGACATAGATGGAGTAAGAATAAAGGGATAGGAAAAGATGCACCATACAAACACTACAAAGGAAAGCTAGAATGCTGGAGTGGCGTTAGACTCTCCAGCCTTGAGAACAAAGACTGCTGAGAGCCATAGCCAAGTAGGAATGACATGGCATTTTTGGTTAAGGTGACCCTGCTCAGGGATTAGGGTGGCTTCAGGATTAGGGTGGATCCTGCTGGATTAGGGTGGCTCCAGGTTTAGGGTGGATCCTGCTGGGAATAGGGCATATCCTGCTGCCTCAGGCACCCGCTCCTTGAGTTCCTGTGGAGTTCTCGCGGGGTTCTGAGAGAATTGGTATGCAGAGCCCGGTGGAGGGAGTATTTTTCCCAGAACGTGCGTGTAGAGTGCGGGTGAGAGTTGGAGGAATAAAGAGTTGCTGTTTGAATCTACAGTGCTTTTGTGGTGGCTCGGTTATTTTGTGCCCAGCCAGACTGCGGCAAAAGACCAGGACCAGGAGCAAAGAGGACCATTGCATGATGATAAAGGGAACAATTCACCAAGAAGATACAGCAGTCCTAAATAGGAAGCCTCTAACAACAGAACTTCACACCGAATTAAACAAAAACTCATAAAATGGAAAGGAGAATAGACAACTCCACAATTAGAGTTGGAGACGTTACCACTCCTGGCTCAGTAATCAATACAAAAGTAGACAGAAAGGGAGATCAGGCTATGGAAGACCAGTGCAGCACCACGAGCCCCGCTAACCTGGTGGAACTTTGTAGAACCTCCATCCAACGTCAGCTCCACACACATTATTTACAATCCCATCCTAAACACCGTGAAGCATTTGCATAAAAAAAAACCCACCATATTCTGGACCATAAATAAATCATAGAAAATGTAAAAGAATTGAATTCATATAAAATATGTACTCTCCATGCAAAATATATCTATGCTAACCTATATGATCAAACTAGAAATCAATAATGGAAAAAGAAAACTTGAAAATCTTCAAATGCCTGAAAATTAAACAAATAATATTGTGGAAAGAAAGGGAGGAAAATACAGGGAGTAAGCAAAAGAGGAAGGAAGGAAGGGGGAAGGGAAGGAGAGAGGGAGGGAAATGAAAGAGAAAGAGGAAAAGAGGGAAGAGGAGAAGAAGGAGAACGTAAGAGGGAAGGGATGAAGCAGGACAGGAAAGGTTGGTGGGACCTGAAATATTTCTTACTTCAAAGAATGGGTCATGATGGCTTTTTTGGTTTCAGATGAGAAAATACTTTAATTTGGTCAAATTGGAGCCAGGAGGAGATGAGAGGGGTGGCTCTACTGTCCAGTAACAATTCCATCCTAAACCCTGTAGAATTTGTCAAGCTCAGCACCTGACCTTGGCTTCTGTTCCTTCTCAAAGAGTAAGTCCTCGGAACCCATTGCTCCTCGTGGTTCAAGGCACCATCAAAGTTGTCCCTGCTTGAAAGTAAAGGAGACCCACCTCATCCTGTCTGCTTGGTCCTCCTCGGAGTCTAGCCAGCTTGAAAGCTCAGTCTAGCCTTGAAAGCTCAGGCTCATCACTTCACATTGACAGCTTCCTACCCATGACACAGGCCACCTGGGCATCTGATCTTCCCCCAGGGAAGTCCACCGTGCTGCAAGACCCTTCTAAACTACACCAAGAGCGGCTAAATGGCAGGGAAGTCAACATCCTCAGGGGGACCACAACCAACAGGGAAACTGAGGAAAACAGGAAAGGCCTCAGCCTTTCGTCTTTCAAGGGACATTCCCTGTGCTTCTCAGACGTCTCAGAAAAAGCCAGCCCTGCTGCTCACAGCATCACACTCTCAATTAGATCCTTTCTCCTTCCCTCTCTCACCCTGCCTGCTCCTCCCACCCACTCCAGGATCACCTTCCAGAAAACTACCTGTGCTCAAGTCCCTTGTCTCAAGCTCAAGACAGAGTCTATAATTGAAATCTCAGGACCTCGGAATTGCCTGGCTTTGTCAACCCAGAAAGAGCCACTCTCCATGCCCCTAAGCCCCCGTGAGGGAACAGCCACACGTACCAGGGAGAACCATTCAATTTGGTCATTCTTAAGAGATAAACCAACTCCAGGGAGAGGGAAGAGGCAGGGTGAAGACTCATTACAGCGACCGGTTATTGCTTTTGCATTTTTTCCACTGACATTAACACCAGAGAAGCCAAGAACATGTGGTCGGGCAGCCAACTGTCCCTGAGTTATCTAATTCCCAGGCCTCCATCAGACACATAAAATATACATACGCAGAGCAGTACCTAAAAAGGGAAATTGAATCATGACAAATTTAAGACATATTTTGGACCTGAATTTTCCCTGACCAATCTTCCTGTGCTTCTAAGAGGAGAAAGTTGGGGCCATGTACTGGGGGACCTCATGACCCCCATGACTAAAAGCAGCTGAGGATCATGACAGGCCCAGGCTTGGAGCAGTTCCCCCAGCAGCATGGCCAGCCAAGCCTTCCTCCCCTCCCTGTCCACCCTGACCTCCGCAGTGAGTCACCTATCCTCCCTGGAGCTTGGCTAGCAATCCATCAAAGGAAAAAAGACAGCCCTCTCCCTTTTAGGAGCAAAATATCTTCAAAGCACTGAATTTAGAGCCATTCAGAGACTCCTGGAGAGATTTCCAAGGAAACTGTCAGTTGGACAATGTGGAGCTCTTCAACCTCCTTCATCTCAGGTCTGAAGCTTGTTGAGAGCCTCCTGGGTACAAATACAGCACCAAGCGGGATGCAGAGAGAAGAAAACTCAGTTCCCTACCCTCAGTGAGAATTCAGTCAAGTGGGTGGGATGACAGCCCATAGCACAGGAAGACGATGCTCTTGGGCTTTTACAAAAAGGTTTTCTGTGAGCATCCGCTTTTACAATTCATGGTACACCAGACAGGGTGACAAGTGCTGGAAACAGCCTGCCCCCGCCCCCTCTACCCACC
>NW_026000026.1:43164784-43193750 GCF_001458135.2 Marmota marmota marmota | reverse complement strand
CACCAATGGTTCTACTGTTGTGGTTGGTGTTTTAGTAAGTTTCTTGTTGCTGTGACCAAAAGAACGGACAAAAACAACTTAAAGGAGGAAACATTTATTTTGGCTCACAGCTTTAGAAGTTCTGTCCACGGTGGGCTGACTCCATAGCTCTGGGCCCGTGGCAGAGGAAATCAGCTCAAAATATGGCATCAGGAAGCAGAGAGAGCTGTACTTACCAGGGACAAAATATAAACTCCAAAGTCATGTCCCCAGGGACTTAATTCCTCCAGCCACACCTACCTGCCTACAATTACTGCCCAGTTAATCCATATAAGTGGATTAATCCACTGATTAGGTTAGACATCTCATGATCTAATTGTTTCACCTCTAAATATTTTTGCATTGTCTCACACATGAGTTTTTGGGGGACACCTTATATCTAAACTTAACACATGGAAAATGGTTTGTCCCTACTAAAACTAGTGTCAAGGCTTAATTCCCCAATGGGGCCTAATGGGAGGTGTCTGAGTCATGGAGGGTAGAGCCCTTATGAATAGGCTAATGCCTTTCTTGAAACAATGAGTTAGCCATCACAGTTTGACCCCCTTCCCGCCCCCTGAATGTGCCTGTTGGCCCTTCTGCCACAAAGCCCTTTCCAGAAGTCAGCCAGATACCGCTGACCAATCTTGAGCTTTCCAGTCTCCAGAAACATGATCCAAATAAACATTTTTCTTTATAAATTATCCAGTCTTGGGTATTCTTCTACAGCAACAGAAATCATAGTAAGACGTATAACTTCCCATGTTGCTAGGCAGTCCCCACTTAAGAAATCACCTCCATCTATAAGGTTAGGCCAAATTCACAACTGTGTCTTCTGCTGTAGTCACCTAGACTGGACTTGGGACATCTAGGGAGCAATTTGTTTGCTAAGAGTGTGAGACCCACACTAAATCCAGTCGTGACACTATGCTTAAAATCCATGGACCGTTTTTTGTTTGTTTTTTTTTCTTTTTAAACTGAAGCTGAACTTCAGAGAAATGTTCTGACTAAAGATGGAATACAATCTAGACCCTCCCCTCCTCAGTTTAGGTATATTCACCTGGGCTTTTTCAGGTCTTAAAAGATTCCCCATTTGTCTCAGCACTGAGATAAGTTAAAGATGGCTGTGAATTCTTCAATATTCTTCCCATCAGGAGGTGAGGTCTAAGCCCCATTCCTCAAATCTGAGCTGGCCTTAGTGATTCCCTTGTCCCACAGAATGTGACAGGAAAAAAAAATGATCTGAAAATTTTAAAGCCAGGTCATAAGAAGTCAGGCAACTTCAGCCTGGGTCATTAGAAATTCACCCTTGGGATACTACCACTAAGATTTTAGACATTGTGAAGTAAGAGGCCCAACCACATAGAAAGGTCATAAACCAGTGCTCTTGTGACAGACCCAGCCAACAGCCCACATCAACATCTAGCCATAAAATGAGACAACATGGACATCCAGCCCACTAAAACCTATAGAAAACTAGCCCCAGTCTCCACTTGACTACAACTGCACAAAAGACCATGAGCAAAACTTGCCCAGATAAGTTCAGAGAGCCCCCAAAGCATGAGAAATAATGAATTATTGTTTTGAGCCACCAAATGTCAATGCAATTTTTATGTAGCAAATAGACAGCAAGAGCAAATGTGTAGGAGAAACTGGTGAAAAACCAGTCCCCTGCCCACCACAGAGGACTAATTCCTCTAACCTACCACTCCTCCTTTCATGGTTCTTTACTTCTCCTGAAGACCTAGAGACATCTGGGGAGATTCCTCATTTCAAAACTCCTACAGAATGCAACAATTATAATCAAAGTCTATAGGGGCTGAGAAGATGCTCAAATTCAAAGCTCCATTATATAAAGAACCTGAAGCTCAAAGAGTTGGAAAGTAAATTGCATTCACCTGGGCTTTTCCAGATACCATGGCCAGGGCTACAAGGTGGCTTTCTGGACTCTCAGTCCCATGCTCCAGCTATAGGTCTACGTTGTCTCCCCTCTGTTCTGGAGCAGAGCAGAGTGTTCAGCACAGATTCTGCCAAACATAACTCCTTTCCTGGCAAAATTACTCTGAGAACCACAGCAATCCTGCCAAAAGTAACGTGGTATCTTGACTGGGCTGGATCAGAAAAAGACTTCAGGTTAAAACTAAGCAAATCTGAATAAAGTATAGACTTTAGTTAATAAAGTATAAGCATGGCATAAGTATAGACTTAGAGTTACGTTAAAGTACAGCTAATAAGTATGGCTCATTATTATGACAAATGTCCAATACTAATATTAAATATTGATAATAGAGGAAGCTGGGCTTGGGGTATATGGGAACTCTGCTCTACTTTTGTACTTTCCCTGTAAAACCGTTACAGAAATAGAAAGTTTATTTACAGACGTGTACCACCATGCCCCCGCCAGCCAGGCATGGTGGCACTTGCCTGTAATCCCAGCGGCTCAGGAGGCTAAAGCAGGAGGATCAGGAGTCCAAAGTCAGCCTCAACAACTTAGCAAGGCCTGAAGCAACTCAGTGAGATCCTGTCTCTAAATAAAATACAAAAAATAGGGTTAGGGATATGGCTCAGTAGTTGAGTGCCCCTGAGTTCAATCCCTGGTCCCCTGCCCAACCCCGCAAAAATAAGAAGTACATTAAAGTGTTTGTACTGGGAAGAATACTGTAACAATCACTGGGAAGACAGTGCTGTCAGACTGGAGAAGGAAATGGCTGGAGTCTAAGAAAGCATCTGACAGCCACATAGTCAGCAAGGGCTGAAACGGTCATAACCTGGACCAGGGTCTATAAGAACAATTAAGATGCTATGATTCCCTGAGTTTTATCAACCTATCCCAAGGGCAGGTAAAACCACATTTCACCACTCCTGACAAGTATCATTACGAAGTCCAGGGAACCGTAGCTCATTTTGGATACAGGATCCTCAGTTAGATGGTGCCTTAGCCCATTGTCTGCTCCTATAATGTAATACCACAGTCTAGATAGTCTCTACACAAGACTTGCTCGTGGTTCTGGAAGCTGAAAGTTTAAGAGCAAGGCTCCAGCATCTGGTGAGGGCCTCCATGGTGCATCATAGCATGGCAGAAGGGCAAACAAGCACTGGAGAGAAAAAGCAGAGAGAGAAAAAGAGCAGGATGGGGGTCTGAACTTACAACAAGCCCAGTCTCGTCAGAGCTGATGCCCTCCCCAATAATGGTATTAATCCATTTGTGACAGAAGAGCCCACATGACCCACTCACCTCTTAAAGATGCCACCTCTTACTACTGCTACAATGGCAATTAGATTTCAACCCGAGTTTTGGAGGGGACGTTCAGACCTCAGCAGGTGGATTAATGAGTGTGAGAATCAAGCTAAAATCAAACATCAAGTTGGGAACAGAAAGCCAAAAGACAAGCTCCAGTCATTTAAAGTCTGTGAACTTAGAAACAGCCTCAACAGATCCTTTCCAAAGAAGATCATGAGTTGAATAGCTAAAAATTAGGGATAAATAACCTGAGGTTTTATCCACCTCTAAACCCCTCTTTACTAGGATTCTAGCTTGTACCATTCTTCTTAAATAATATTCTTCATCCCTCTTTTAAAACATGTCCAAGGCTACTTCTGAAAGAGACTAAAAGAATCCAGCAAAACAGGTTTTGGTCAAATTCATTTGGCTTTAGTATTCAGCTCCCCCACAGAAATCCAGGTCAGTCAATCAGAATGCAATTTGTTGAAAGCCTGAATTTTGAACATGAGCATCAGCCAACACAGGCAGCGAGAAAAGAAATATGAGGCATGATGGTGGAGCCCTGCATTTACAGAATGGAACAGCCAGACACTTGGCTGAGATAGGGTATTTTGATGTAAACACATGAGATTGAGCAGTTTCCTGGTTTCTGTCAACCAAAGATTAGGAGACAGAAGTTAAATGCAGGCATTTTTCCCCTCCACAAAGGAAACGAAGTATCCAGAAAACTCTTTATAAAGTATTCACTAGATGCTGTGATTTATGAAAGTGCCCCTGTACCTAGAAACAGAAATCTTCTGGACATATTAACAAGGTAGTTCAAGAAATACCCAATCCCATCCCCCTCCCCTAAACACCCTCTGTGTCTAAGAGAAGAGAAAATAGCAATGAAATGAACGGCTAACTTTGCAGGAGTCAGGGAGAAAGGACTGGTGGGATCGTGATTGGTTTGGGGTTTGCTTTTGGTTTGTGTTTTGGTTGGTTAGTTGGCTATTTTGTCATTTGATTTGGATTTTTTCTTGTTTATATATTTTTTAGGCATTTCTCTGTTTCTTTACCCAAAATGTAAGTCCCTTAAAGGACAGCCCCGTGGATGTTGTGCATCATGAGCCCAGCCCAAGCACAGGATCTTACCCACCAAGAGGTTTCCCAGAACTTTATCTCAGGAATTGCAGAAGAAGATTCAGTTTGACAGCATATACAACACTTTTTTCCAAGTGTTTTCCCCAAAAGACAGGTAGTGTCCCTGTCCCTTGGGTCTAGTGAAAAACAAGAAATAGAAAGTCTTTAGACCATGGACACCTCTTCAAGTTGGGGCCACCAGCCCAGGACAGCCCTCCTTCTTCTTGCATTTGGGATGAGCACATGTGAACTTGACCCAGATGGCCGCCATCCTATTTAATCCACCACTGCTGTCTTTATGGCTCAGAAAGCCAGTTACCACGGAGAAAGAGGCTGGGACTTTTCAGTCTAATGTAGACAGTGAAAATCTTTGACCTTTATGTTAAAGATAAATTACCTGCATTTGTGTACAAATAGATACAAATAATCATGTATATTCCCAAAAGAAGGAAACAAACATCAGACAGAACACAGATACTTTCCTGGTTCATCGCTCTTCTGTTGGTTCAAAGGGCAGCTTTGAACTTCCCACCAAAACGTCTGATATCTGGCCTGTTGGGAGAAGTGTGTCTTCTTGTCTTCCTGCTGCCTGCAATTTTCCTGTTGCAGTCTCAATTGCTGCTCAAGATAAGGACATCCATCACAATGCTCTAGAAACAGCCCTCTGATGGCCACACTCCAGGGACCAGAAGAAAGCCATCATTTATTTTTTAATGTAAATGACTGCATCAGATGTTTCTTGTCCCTCGCCTGGAGCAAGGAGCTATTGCATGTCAGAGCTGGATAGAGGAACTTCTAGAAGATTCTATGATGTAACCTCTCCTAGGAGCCAGGTTCTTATTAATACACAAACTGGTTATAGAAGAACTTGTGTTGTGCTACCTTTGTGCCTATTTGACCTAGAACTCCCATCAACATCCACCCATTCACTACCATTGTAACTTTGGAAAGGGTGATGTGGTTCCAACAGCAGGGACTAGTGACATTGTTTTACATACTAGTTCCTAGTCTCTGCTCCAGGAAAATTTCTTCCTTTGGCTTGGATGACCCTAGAAGCATCTGACTTTTCTCATTCTGATGACGCTTCTTTATTCTTTTAGCCTCCCAGATACTAAGGATGACCACTCTGAATCCAGACCATTGGCTCATGTTATAAGTTTCTCTATGGATAAATAATATCCAAATGTAAGTGGGTCATATAATGCACACTATTCAGGCAGGTAGAAAAAAAGACATTACTTCTAGAGACTTCTGCTAGCAGTAATAGCTGGCTAATTAACTAGGTAACTAGACAACACCTTTCATGTAAGAACCATCTTCTTTAAAGTGCTCCTTTTCTAACAAGACACAGTGCTGTGAAGGGTGACCTCGCTTATGTTCTGCCCCTGGGTGCCATTAATAGGTGTTAATGATATAAAACACTCTACAGAGGGCCTAGTTCTCCATCAAGAAAAAGAAGGAATGAAGAAATTTGCACAATAGTCTGATTCATTGAGCATAGAGTCCCCACGTCACTGCTTCATGGCATAAAGTCATCATTGATGGTCATGATGATGAAATGTGAGCCATCGAGGAAAGTTTACAGCAGGAACATGCTCTGCTGAAGTGTTTTCAGAAAGCCTTCTCTCCCAAGTTCTCACAGTGTTTCATGACATTAAAGTTGCCTTGACATTTAGAGGAACAAATGAAAAAATGCATGGAATGCCATAACCTCAGAGATAAAGAACATGATACCATGTTCATGGCTTTTTTAAAAAAACCAGTGAATAAAAATCAAATCCTGAACAATTTTAAAAGCATGGGCCAGAGTAATAATCTGAGTATTAGGCTGAAAATCCCTGCGAGTTCCCTGTGGTAGTTCCTATCCTGCACAGGTCAAAGAGCATTTATCACTTAACCACAGGCTAAGCCACTGCAGACCAAAACCCTTGGGAAGTTATCCTGGCACTCCTAGAAAAGTCCACACACTAAACCTGTGGGGCTGATATTTATCCAAGCATTCTCTAAGAATACAGCACTGTCTGGGAAAGGGGAAGGTTTCCAGAACTCTGCAGGGAGTTCTGCCACCTAATTCAAGCTAGATGAGATGCTACAAATGCATAGCAGTCCTTGTTGCATCCACCTGGACACAGGTATAATAGGCTAATAACACTGAATAAACTAGGGATAGAAGGAACTTGCCTCAACACTATAAAGGTAAAAAAGAAGAAATCCAAAGCCAACATCATACTGCACAGGGAAAACCTGAAAGTATTTCCTCTAAAATCAAGAATGAGGTAAGGATGTTCATGCTAACCATTTCCATTCAGTATAGTTCTTGAAACTCTAGCTAGAACAATCAGGCAAGAGAAGGAAATTAAAGGGATACAAATAGGGAAAGAAGAAGTCAAGTTATTTGTTTGCCAATGACATATTATATCTAGAAGACCCAAAAACTTCATCAGAAGACTTCTAGAGGTTATAAACAAATTTAGCAGAGTAGCAGGATACAAGATCAACGCACAGAAATCAACAACTTTCCTCTATATTATTTCCAAAACTTAGCCTGCTGAGAAAGAAATCAAGAAGACAATTCCATTCACAATAACCTCAAAATCTAAAAGTAATAAAAATACAATAATTGGGAATAAATCTAAGCAAGGAAGTGAATGACATCTCCAATGAAAACTATTAAACACTGAAGAAAGAAATTGAAGAAGAGCTTAGAAGATGGAAAGACCTCCCGTGTTATTGGATAGACAGAATTAATATTGTCAACATGGCCATATTATCAGAAATACAGATTTAATATAACCCCCATCAAAATACCATTCTTCACATAACTAGAAAAAAACATTCCTAAAATTCATATGAAAAAATAAAAGACTCAGAATAACCAAAGCAATACTGAGCAAGAAGAGTAGTGCCGGGGGTATCACAATACCTGATCTCAAATTATACTACAGAGCTATAGTAACAGAACAGCCTGATATTGGCATCAAACACACACATGAAGACCAATGAAATAGAATAGAAGCCACAGAGACAAACCCACACCAATACAGTCATCCGATACTGACAAAAGTGCCAAAAACATACATTAAAGAAGACTTTTTGACAAATGGTGCTGGGAAAACTGAATATCCATATGTGGAAGAATGAACTAGATCCCTATCGCCCTCTGTCACCTTGCACAAAAGTCAACTCAAGGTGGATCAAAGATCCAGGAATTAAACAGAAACATTGCAACTGTTAGAAGAAAACATAAGGTCAACACTCCAACATGGTGGTGCAGGCACCAACTTCCTTAACAAGACACCTAACGCTCAAGAAATAAAACCAAGAATCAATAAATGGAATGGCATCAAATTAAAAAGCTCCCTAAACAGCAAAGGAAACAAGAGTGTAAACAGAAAATCTTTTCCAGCTACACCTCCAGTAGGGGATTGATATTCAGAACATATAAAGAATTCAAAAAACAAGCAACAACAAAAAAATAGCCCAATCAATAAATTGGCAAAAGAACTAAACAGACATTTCTCAAAAGAATAAATACAAATGTCCAACAAACATGAAAAAAAAAATGTTCAATATCCTTAGCAATCAGGGGGATGAAAATCAACACTGCATTGAGATTTCATCTTATCCCAGTTAGAATGGCAATTATCAAGAATACACATGAGCTGGGCTTGGTGGCCCACACCCAGTAACCCTGGAGGCTGAGGCAGGAAGATCACATGTTCAAGGACAGCCTCAGCAACTTAGCAAAATAAAAAACAGAAAGTGCTGGGGATCTGTCTTAGTGTTGGAGCACCCCTGGGATCAATCCCTAGTAAAAAAAAAATTAAGATAAAAGATAAACTGGGACTTGGAGTGTACCCAGTGGCAAGATCTTGGGTTAGATTCTTAACACCAAAATAAAAAAGAATGCACATAATAATAAATTTTGGCAAGGATGTGGGGAAAATAGTGTACTCATACATTGTTGGTGGGACTGAAAATTAGTATAACCACTTTGGAAAGCAGTAGGAAGATTCCTCAAAAGACTAGGAACGGAGCCAACATATGACCCAGTTATGCCACTTCTCGGTATTTATCCAAAAGCACTAAAACCAGCATACTATAGTGCTACAGGCACATCAGTTGTTTATAGTACCACAATTTACAATTTCCAAGTAATGGAACCATCCCAGGTGCCTGTCAACAGGCAAATGGAGAAAGAAAATGTGGTATATATACACAATAGAGTTTTAGTCATAAAGAAGAATGAAACTATGGCATTTGCTGGTAAATAGATGGAACTGGAGAATATCATGCTAAGTGAAATAAGCCAGACTCAGAAAGCCAAAAGTTGGATGTTTTCTTTCATGTGCAGAAGCTAGGGAGAAACAAGGAAAAAAAAATTAAAGGGGCAGGGATCTCTTAAAAATAAAAGGGAAATCAGTGGATCAGAGAAAGGGATTGAGGGATGGAGAAAGGCTGGGAAAAGACAGAAACTGCAAAATGAAACTGAGCAAATTGTGCTATGTATATGTATATGTATGAATATACCACAGTGACTAGATATAGATGTTTATCTATAAAGCAACAATTTTAAAAAGCAATAAATAGAAGGCAGATCAGTAGAATAGAAGAAGGGGGGGGGGAGATAGGGAAGGGAAAGTGGAATTCCTAGGGATTGCAATGGAGCAAATTGTATTCCATGCACGTATGAATATGTCAAAATGAACCCCACTATTTTGTATTATTCACTAACAAAAATGTTTTTAAATATGCCCTTTTTTCAGAGGCAGCTCTTAAATATTTGCCAGCATATAATACTCTGGGCCTCACTTCCAGAGCTCCAGATACCATAGAACTGAGGTAATCCCCAAGAATTTGCATTTCTAAAAATTTCCCAATGGATGCTGTTCCTACTGTAATGAAGACCATTCTTTGAGATCCTCTGACTTCAATGAATAGGAGGTTTCCATCTGGGTCTTCCTAATGATGGATTGACCACTTACCTCCATATTCTCAATCACCAGGTACATTATCAAACACTGACTTTGTTTGCAGGAAACATTACATTTTAATCCAAGAAGTCAATATTTGCTCACTAGATGATGAATCTTGAGATAAAACAAAGAGGGTACTACCTTTACCTGCCTGGCAGCCCACTCACCATTGTGATATGAAAGGAATTCAAAGACTCATTCAGTCAATAGCCCCATTAGTCTACCATGTTGCTCCAAACCTATGAGATTATTAGACTACTATGATCAATCCAGAAAGACCTTGCTAAAGTGCAAATACTTTTTCTGAGAGGCTAGAGATAGTAGCCCAGTGAAACATTATCCTGTATACAACCACCCTCCTTATTCCAAGACCAAGGCTAGATATGTATCCTTCTGCACACATGCATTTGCTGCTTGAAAACCTAGTTCCATCAGTAAACTTATTTATCTTTTTTTATACATCTCAGGTTCATAGAAGGACATTATTCATAACACCTGTGCTTTACAGAGCAATACTCTGGAAATAAATCTTGGTTTAGAATTACAGTTTACCTATGTGATGTTGGGCTAGATATTTGACCTTACTGTACCTCCATTTCCTCATAGAAATGGAAATAATAATAATTCCACTTAATGATATTGTTCAGTATTTCAGTATTTATAAAGTTCTTAGAAAAACACCTGGCATATAAGAAAGTGCTAACTAGATCAATAACTCACTTTTTTGTAATTGACTTGCACATTTTAAATTATATTATGAAAACATATCACTTTAACAATCTGCTACAGTAACTACCTGTGAATTCTCCATGAACATAAGACCCAAAATTTTAACAACTTATATCTACTCATATGCTTCTCCCCCCTCTCTTCTCTTATCTTTCTATAATCAACATAACTAAAGGTTTGGCATTTACTTTCTTATTTTACATGTAATCTTAACACATATGTATTTCTAAATAAATTTTGCTTCATTTATTTCTTTTTAATTTTATTACAAGTGTGACACAAAGTATGTCATTTTTTAGGATCTTTTAAAACTCAATATGACATTGTTGTATATAACTGTTCTCTCTCTCTCTCTTCCTCCCTCCCTCCCTCCCTCCATCCATCCATCCATCCTTCTCTTCCTCCTTTTCCCAGCTGCCATAAGCTAAGCAATTTTCCTCTGCCTTGCCCTCTGCCGTGATATTCTGCCTCCCCTCAGGCCCAGAGCTATAGAGATGGCCAACCATGGACTGAGACCTCTGAACCATCTGCTGAAGTAAACCTTTCCTCCTCTAATTTGTTCTTGTCAGTCTGGTCACAGCACCAAAAAGCTGATTAATGCACCCCTTTACAAAAAAAGTGCTTTGAGCTTCAGCTAGAAAGGGGCCTCCCCGAGTGGAACACCCCCTCTGAGCCTTCACTTTGTCGTCCTTTATGTCTCACTCTTCTACTTAGATCTGCAGATGAGGTCCACTTCAAGGGCTGTTACCATGGCCTAGTTGCTGGACAAAACCAGCCTAGACCTTGACCATGGCAGCCCTTGTTCTCCTCATACTCACATCAGGTCCTACTTCTGGCTCCACATCCTCTCTCTGAGGCTGAGGCGCCTGGGCAGAGCATGAGAACAGGAGAGGGATTAGTGAACCCAGTGGTATGGTCAGTTCACATCTGCACAGTGTAAAAGCCTGAGGTGCCCTAGAAGAAGTGGGGATCATGGGCATCAGAAGCATAGCTGAAATGATGTAAAGACAGACTCCGTGTCTGTCGCAACCTTGCCTAACCATGATCCTGGGGCATCATTGTGATTTATCCTGGTAACATCCCAAAATGAATCTGGAAATTCACAACACCTCAAGAATCACAGACTGCCTGAAATTACTAGTTTTCTTTCAAGCTAGATGACATGAGAAATTCACAGAGAAGTTTTGGTCCACAATAAGGGAAATCAAACAATACCCGGGATTCCTGGGAGCTGGGGAAAAAACAGCCCTGAATCTTGATGCCTTCTGAGAAACTGATTGATCTAACACTGCAAAGATAATCTCTCAGGAAATTGACCACTGGGGAACACAATGACTCACTTGTTTTCAGGCTTGAGGACAAGACAAGCACCTGCTCCTTCTTGTATTAAATTGGGTTTTTTAAGCATTGATCTGTTAATATCCTTGAATGCTCTCTGAGCCTTTCATTAGAAAAAGGACCTCAAGAAACAAACATTAGCACCAATGGTTCTCAAAGGACAGTCTCCAAATGTCAAATGGTAAGTAAAGCAGGGGACACATAGGGGAGGGCAGGAAAGAGAGGTTGAGCTGAACTCAAAGTAAAAAAAGAACAACAGAAGATTTCCATGAGGAAGCCTCCCCTGGGACTACACCTTCACCTCTTTGCCACTAGATTTGTACCACATTACACCCTAATTCAGCATGTGCAAGAAGGAAGAGGCCAGGAGACCCTCCAACGACCCTGTGTGAGGACAGTGACTCTCTGAAACACTGATGTCACTTTTCTCATCAGCAAAATGAGCAGGTTGAATTAGATAGTCTATGGCATTCTTACTAAGCTCTTTCTGTGATTTTGTACTCAAAGCAAAATTCATTACCTACCTGTGTACACGCGTACATAAGGATGTGCACATACACACATACACAATCAGACCTCTCTGTTTCTTCCAGTTATATTATCAACAATCACTTGGACTTACAGCTCTGTGCTATTCTCACTATCTCTCATTAATCCCAACATTTGTGGCATTGAATGGATATAATACAATACAATAATGATGATAATAATAACTTATACTAACAGTATATACGGGGTATCATATCAATACATACAAACATAGTATTTTTATATAATAATCCATATTACTAAGTATATTATATAATTACAGATATTATTTTAAATAATATATTCATAGTGTTGGTCATAATAATAGCATATATATAGCATAAATAATGGTTTACTCTATATAATAGTAGTATATAGGATATAGTACATATTTTATGGACTGTTTATGTTCCCCCTAAATTCACATGTTCAAATCCTAACCCTCAATGTGATATATTTAGGAATAATTATGTCATGAGGATGGAGCCCTTATAATAGGAGAAGATGGGATAATAGAACAAGAGATGTGAGATCTCTCTGTCTACCACATGAGGATATAATGAGAAGGCAGCTTTCTGCAAACTACATTTAAAGCCCTCACCAGGCACCAAATCTCCTGGTACCTGGACTTTGGACTTCCAGCCGCCATAACTATAAGGAAAAAAAAAAAAGTTTGTTGTTTAAACCACCCAGCAATGGTATTTTGTTATAGTAACCTGAGCTAAGACATACACTGTAATACATGCACTGTATAATATATACCATGCACTCTAGGCACCATATATATATACTCTACACATGCCATGTATAATATAATAAAAACACTTTTGATATAGTGTTAACCATGGATCAAGTCATAACTCACATTTATTGACTCATTTTACCTCATTACAACTCTTAAGGCATATACTAACTACTTTTGCAGATGTAAACACTGAGGCACAAAGAAGTTAAGTGACTTGCCAAAGGTCACACATTCAGTGAGTAGCAGAGCTAGGACTTGAACCCAGGCAATACAATTCTAGAACGATACACCTTACTTCAGATGATGTCTGTAAGGCTGGAAGACGCCGCACCGCACTACGAATGGGAGACACCACACGACACAGGTCACCGAAGAGGTTCCGCTTTATTACAAAAGGCTGTGTGTTTATATAGGTCTAAGGAGAGGTAGCAGGGCTGAGGTAGATAACGGGTCGCCGGTTTATTGGCAAGCTCTTCCATATGTCAGTTCCGGAGCCCAAGAAGTTAATTCTTATTGGGGCTAAGGCTTCCCACCAGCAGGATTTGAACATTGGCGCCACCGGCGGGAACGTTTTGCGCCAGTGAAAGAAAAAAAAAGAGGAGAAAGAGGGTCCTTAGGCGCCATGTTGGGGTTTTTCTCTGGGATGCGCTGCCATTATATGTTTTCCCAACAATGTCCACTTGGGGTCTTTTCTCCAGTCCCTGTGTTTGACCCCTACAGCTGTCCCTGTGTCATCTCCCTCCCACCCTCATCCCACCATGGCCAGGCTAAGGATCTTGGCTATAATCCTGTCACTCCCCAGCAGATTGCCATCAAAACTCCTCCACATGCTGAGCCAGCATGCCCCTCAGCAGGCCTCGTCCTGTCCTGCCTCCTTCCCTGGCCCATGGCTCCTCCCCCTGCTCCACTCCCAGGCCCATCAGTGGGTATCTCTCCTTCCATTCCCCCAAGACCACTGCTGTCCCTAAGGTCCTCTCTTCAACCCTTCTGCACATGTTCCCATTGTCCCCTCCCATTTCCAGTTGCACTCAATAACCAGCTGACACCTTCTGCAGCCCATCTCTGTTATGCTGCTAGGCCTTCTTACTCCAGAGACTTGCCATGTTGGCCTCTGCCCTTGGAAGCCACTCCACACTTTGGTCAACAAACATGTCTAAAACCAAGTCACCGCCCACAAATATGGCTCCGTCCTGCTTTCCTGGTCTCCCCGGAAATCCCACAGTCCACTGGAAACCTGAGGCATCCTGGACCATTCTTGCTCTCTCACCTTCATGCTTTACCATGAACTTGCCTCCCCATTATCTCTCTTTTTGGTCCTACACTTCTCCTGCCCCTCTCTCCATGTCCAGTGCTTTCCCCACACATCCCTGGATGGCTGGAAGTACAATGCAAATCGACTGTCTTCCTTTCTGTTGAAGCCCTCTGACATTCCCCAAAGGCCAGCATGACCGACAAGACCTTGCCTGGGAGTTTGTTTCTCTGGGCCTATCTTCCACCAGTCCCTTTATGTTTTATACTTAAATAATACTTTCCCTGACCACCCACTTCTTCCTTTACTCCAACCAGTCCCTCTACCTGGAAGAGCCTGTGGCCGCTTAATTCCCTAGTTAATACACATGGCTCTGCTCCAGGGGACTTCTTGGACTCCCATGGGCCCTTTTTCTGTCTCCCCAAATCCCCCAATGAAGCTTTTCCAGACTCCCCTTAGCCAGCTGCAGTTAAGGTCCAGTTATACAAGCAAGAGGTCAACGTGCATTTGTCAACTTTGTTAAAATGCACCGTGGACCCCTGTTCCCTGGTTACCCTCTCAGCTCATGATTCTGAGACTCCAGGGTCACTGATGAGGACCCTATCTCTTCTCTACTCTCTTATTCTCCCATCATTCTCTGCTGCTGGTTCCTCAAGAAACATTTCAGATGTCACCACTTTCTCCTAGTTGTCCATAACCAGGTAAGTCCTCTCCCTTTCTTGATCCCTGGAGATTTGGAATAAGAATTAAAAGACAGAGAGTCACAGTCCTGGAGAGATTGGAGAAAGAAAGAGAGGAAGAAAAGATCAGAGACTGAGAAATTAGGGCTGTGAAGAGCAGGTGCAGGGAGTGAGCCATGAGAGGCACAGAGGGAGTAGAAGAGCAGAATCAGGGGACAAAGGATGAGGGAGGAAGGGGAGGTGAAAGGAAAGAGCTGAGAAATAAAGTCGACCAAATTATGCCATGTGCATCAGTAAACATATCAAATGCATCCTGATTTCATATATAACTATAATGCACCAATTAAAAAAATAAATAGATGGAAAATCAATAGAGTAGAGGAAGGGAATTAGGCAGAGGGAGGAGGGGAAGGAATGGGAGAGTACCGGGGATTAAAATGGAGAAAGCTATGTTATATGCATTTATGGATATGTCAAAACAAATCCCACTATTATGTATGACTGACTGCATTAAAAATAATAATTTAAAAATTACTATGGATAAGAAGTGGATCCTCTTTCATGATCTCTGGTACAGAATGTTTCAGATTTGCAAAGTTTTGACTTATTCTTTTTCAGTTTTTCAAAAGCAACAGACATTCAGCAGAAACCATACCTCAAATTTTTAATTTGGCTCTTTTCCTAGGCTACTGATATCCAATGCAATCCTCTATTCTCTCTCCCACAACCCCCTACCACATTTTCCTCCAGGACTAGGAATTGAACCTAGAGCCCTCTATCACTGAGCTACATCCCCAGCCCTTTTTATATTTTTATTTTGAGGCAGGTTTTTACTACATTGCCCAGGCTGGCCTCAAACACACAATCCTCCTGCCTCCAGCCTCTCAAGTTGCTGGGATAATAGGCCTGCACCACTTGGCCCAGCTGCAACCCTCTTGGATGCTGGGCAGGGTAGTGAGCTGCAGCTCCAGTCAGCCCCATGATGATGAGGGGAAGCACCTGACACTGCAGTGTGTTGTGTTGCTGAACTGTGATGTTCAGTAGGTAAGATGGATTAAATAAATTTTCCACTTAAAATATTTTCAATTTATGATGAGTTTATGGGGATATAACACATGGTAAGTCAATGAGTGTCTGTGTTTGCAAAGACTGAAGTAATGTTTATTTTTAAATTACTTTGATTTGCTAGACTATGTTTCTTCAAATGTAGCCTTGGATTTTATGTGGGTTATATAAAACTAAAATGATTCCCATATTGTCATGTATACCACATGTCTCATTTGCGTGTTATTGCCTGTGTGTGTGTGTGTGTGTGTGTGTGTGAGAGAGAGAGAGAGAGAGAGAGAGAGGGATGAGTCCCTTTGGATCCCCTTCTATTCCCCCAGCACTCTTGGTGAGAAGCATGAACCAGGAAGTGAAGGTCAGCAGATTTAGTACTATGCATCTTGAACTCCAAATTGTCTATGGTTGGTTCATGGCACCCACAGAGGATGGATACTGCATATTAGATTACCAAGCATCTAGACTGCCTTCTCTCTGTCACAACCTCTTTTGTCTGCCCCAAACCAAACACCAAAAGTTGGTGGAAATCTATATATTTTCTCTTTGCAGAATTTGGGAAAGTATCCCAAAGCAATACCGATGGCAGATGAGGAAATATACCTCCATTGGCTTCCTTGAGTCCTTTGTCACACAGATGCACCTAGGTGGAATCTTATAAGGGAACACTCAATTCCTAATGCTCTGTCTCCCAAAGCATTGTGATCTCTCTCCTTAAGTCCCTGTCTATCTGGTATGCAGCTCTCATCTCTTACAGATGACCCCTATCCAGAAGTCAGTAGAGTCCAATGCCCACTCCTCCTGTATCTCAAAACTTTGCTGCTTCAAGCTTTGGCTGGTTGTCCAGGGAGTCTTCTGCTCATTTCATGGGAATGGGGTAGCTCTGATCTTTCAGTTGGGGTCCATTGAAGTGGGAAGGAAGGGTGGGAGACAAACACTCTCCTTAAACTTTTGTTCAATTTCTCTCCATCTGCAAAGGCTGCAACTAGTATATTCTAAATCTCAAGACCAACATTAGTATTTTCTAATTCTCAAGTTCTCAAGAACTTGCCTGCAGGGCTAATGAATTTACATCTACATGAGGATGCCTATTGCTCCTACTAACAGGACTTGAACCTTTCCACTTGTAAATTAATAACTGTGGACTCTTTTTTATTCTAATTTGTTATACATGACAGCAGAATGCAGTTCAATTCATATTACACAAATAAACTGTGAACTCTTGTATACAAAATCTGCAGCACTTCCTCTCAAGCCTGCTTTTCATTGAAAAGACCCTTCACATTAACTATAAGCCCCTCTGCTTGGGCTGTGTCTTAAATGGCACCATTCCCAGATAAGTTCCTTCTGATCCCTCAATTTTCCCCAATAGGCAGCAAGAGATTTCAGTCCAATCCCATGTATATTCTGTATGGTACTTTGAGCCTACGTGGCCTTCAGAGATGGAGGTAAATTTTGTTCCAAACTCATATTCACAGTCTGTTGCATCCAATGAACTAGTTGTGATATTCCCAAATTTCTGCCCTTGTGTTATCATGACTGCCTCCCTCCCTTACTTTCTCCAACTCTCTGTTTTCTTCCCAAAGCCTCCAAGATATCCTCCAATGGCCTCTTGGTATTCACACCTTTGTGTAATTCCCTCCCACATTATACAGGGTTAGTATCTGTGTCCAATAGCAGAAATAATGATATCACCTTTGAGATTAGGTTATAAAAGGCTATGGCTTTTGTCTTGGATTCCTTTCTCTCTCCACCTCTGCCCCCTTATTGTGGTGGAGGTTATGCAGTAAGAGCCTGATGGAAAGAGTCAGATGGTAAGGATCTTACATCTCCACTCAGAGTCATATATATGAGTTTAGAAGCAGACCCTCCCACCCCTTCAAGCCTAGGAGACATGAGAAACCTTGAACAAGCAGAGTCCAGCTAAGTCACTCCTAAATTCCTAACCCTCAGAAACTGTGTGACATAATAAGTGCTTTGACATAAAAGCTACTACATTTGGGAAAGGGTAATTTGTTACACAGCAATAGATAACTAATACATCCCCAGCTCCATGCATGGTGACCCACTGCAAAACCCCATCCTGTGCAACTTTCATAAGAAATCAACTGCATCAAGTGTATTTTACTAAAGCTATGTGACACTGCTGGGGAGAAGCAGCAAATACAAGCAAGCAGTAGCTTTCCATGCTCTTGGCTCTCTCTCCATGCCCTTCCTTTCAGAACTGTGAAGACCCACATTCCAGACATGTGGCCTCCAGGCCATTTGACACCCCTTAGGACACCAGTCAAATCCCTTCCTCCCATCCACCTTCATGTCACATCTGCTTTAAAATGAGGTCACCTTGAACATAATGCTTAGAAAACTGCTTTTTCATTTATTATAGCATAATAGCACATCTTTCCAAGGCAAAAAAAAAATACCTTTTGTGACATATTTTCAATGATTGCAAACTATTCCACAGAGTATGAATATAGCAGAATTTATCTACTAATCCATTTTGTGCTACATTTCAATTATTTCCTGTATTTATAGAAGATACTTCAGTGCATATCCTTGGAACTAAGTCTTTGAACATATCTTTAATAATTTCCTTAGGATAAATGTCTGAGAAAATGAAAGATAGGAAACAAAGAGTTTTTAAGCTGTTAAAGCTTTTGGTATTCATTGCCTCTCTGAGTTCCAAAAATGACTACACCATTTTTGTTATGATTAATAATGGTGTCTCAGTGGGCCTGTACTTGCACTAGCATTATGGATTATCCAAATATAGTTCTGAAATACTTGCCTTCTATTGAATGTAGTTGTTTTAAAATATGGATCCTACATATTATTTGTTTCAATTAAGAATGAACTCATTTTCCATCATTTTTTAAAACTAACTACTGCTGATATATAGAAGAATTATAGATTTTTTTCCCCTAGAGTTGACTTCCAGCCATTTTTCTAAACATTCTTATAATTTTTTACCTAATTAAGTTTCCCAAATATAAAAATCATATGATTTATAAATAATACCATCTGTAAGTCTTCTTTGTTAAAAAAAAAATAGTCCTCAGGGCTGGTGAGATAGCTCAGTTGGTAGAGTGCTTGCCTCGCACAAGTGATTGCACAAGGCCCTGGGTTCAATCCCCAGCATCACAAAAAAAAAAAAAAATAGTCCTCATTATCTGTTATACTCTATTGGTTATAATGTGTAAAACAATATTGATTTTAGAAAGGACAGTGGTGATTTTTTCTCATTTCTGATTTTAATGAGAATGTCCCCAATGCTTCTCCATTAAAAGTAATGTTTTCTCTTAATTTAAGGTTGTTGTTTTAACCATCAGTAATCATTCAGTTGTTTTCAGTAACATAAAACTCAAACTGGCTTGCAAAGTAGACTACGAGTCCAACAGCAAGTTCAGGCAAGGCTGATGCAGCCAATCATCTCTTTCCTCTGCCTACATCTGAAACGACTTCCCTTCCTGGTCCTGTGATGACCACCAGAGGCCTCTCAGGTGTTCTTATTCTCATATATCAGAAGAACCCCCCTCCAAGTAGCTGCTTTCCCAGGAACCAGAAGAAATATCCTGTGTCACACCTGCCCTGCTTGTTCCTGAAAAAGTCACCATGGCCAAGTGGACATATAATGCTGACTAACCTAAACCAATTTGAAAAGAGCCACAGAGTGACCCACCACAGAAAGTCTCCCCTGTCATCCTCTTTATCAGCTTAAGGAGTCATTCTTCTCTTCCTAGTTCAAAGAATTTTATTAGAAATATTAACATTCATCAAATGCCTCTTCACCTATTTTCCCTTTCCCTGTACCTCTCTTAAGATTGTTTATACACTTCAAGATCCTTAAAAATCAGTTCTTCTTAGCATCTCTTTTAATGCCTCATAGAGTTTTTGTTTTTGCTTAGGAGATGTTAAACAAAGACCTCAAAAGATTCTTAAGAAAGTCCAACAGGGATATGACCTCCTGGGAACCTCCTGACCACTAGTGGCCTCCTATAGCCCAAGAGCTCCACACAAGTCAATAGGCCAACTTGCCAGCTTTAAAAAGGTGGACATACCCGCCTGGAACAACAAAATCATCACGAGTGAGTTCTGGCTCCTGTTTCTCCTTTCAGCCTGGTTTCAAATCAAGCTAATCTTACAGTGTCCTGTGTGTATCTGGCAATTTCCACCTGCTCTTTCCTCCTTCTCAAATATCTCAACCCAAGTCACTACAGTCCTGATTATATATGAACTCATCTTACCTTTAAGCGTATTCAGGTGTTTTAGTCAGATTTTTCTCTGCTGTGACTAAAGGACCCAACCAGCACAATTGTAGAGAAGATTTATACCCTTCCAGAGATGTTAGTCCATAGAAGGACAGCTCCTTTCCTTGGGGTGAGGCAGGACATCATGGCGGAAGAGCATGGCAGAGGCAAGCAGCTCACATGGTAATCAGGAAACAGAGAGAAAAAACTGCGCTCTCCAGATAGGAGTGTGAATCCCATAGCCAGACCTCCAGTGCCCCACCTCCTCCAGCCACACACTTCCTGCCTTCAATTACCCCTCAATTAATCCCATCAGGTGACTAACTCACTGATTAGGTTAAGGCTGTCACGACCCAATCATTTCTTCTCTGAATGTTCTTGCATTGTCTCATGCGTGAGCTTTTGGGGAACACCTCACAACCAAACCCTAACCTTAGGATAGGATATTTATATCTGATTTGTATTTGTATCATGATTAGCACAATACTTGTATTTGATAGTAATATTTGCTTGAAATTATTTACTCAGAAACATTTTGAAATATCAATTTTTCTAGTCAAGAATGTCTAAGGTCATTGGCTGGGCCTAAGTAAAACCTTCCACATGTGAGAGGATGATTGATTTTTGTTTTTTACCTGGTTTTCCTCTTCTGGTTCTGTGCTTGGCTCTCCTTACCCACAATGGCACATACTTACAAATAGTGCCTTCTGTTGGAATACAACACAGTTTTAATGGGGTCACTATAAATTTCATCCATCAAGAATATTTTGGAAGCTCAAACCCAAAGTTGCTGAAAACATTTCAGGTAGAGACACTTAACTTTTGCCAAATCACCCCTAGGCCAAGGTGGCTTTAATAGTTTTTTTGCAAGCAATAAATTATCTAATGAAAACTGGGAGGAGATATACACATAATTGGCACAACTGGGTGCAGATTGTTTCAACTATTGACCAGTGTCCCCAAGTGAAGATCATTTTGCATCTCTGTTACTTAAGCCTCATTGTGGAGCTATTCATAAAAAATAGCATTTCCCTAACTTGGGACCTCATGACTGTTTCTGAGGGCAGACACTGAGTGAATCTGAATTTTCATGAAAAATATAATCATAAAATTTATTTAAGATTGTATAACTATTATTTGAGATCCCTGCCATGAGTAAAGGAGAGTAAATAGAGTAAAAATGAACAATGTGACTCTAAGTAATAAATATGCTTTTACTTTTTTCTTATTTTTGGAGACCAGCTCATTTCTGTTTGCTTTTATAGAATCAGAGATCCATAAGCATAAGTTTGGAACTGCCCACTTAAGCATTTCAGATAGTACATTAAGATTATCATTAAAAAAAAGATTATCATCATCCCAATATTTTTAAAATCAAATATTTTCTTAATCCTATATTAATTAGTACAACCCCAACCCATAGGACAACTCCTGTCTCTTGTTTTTTTAATATTTAAGATCATGTATTCTCTCTAAGGCTTTTTAAAAGTCACTAAAACTTGTACAGTAGACTCATAGAAATCAAAACTGACCTCAGAGAGCCTCTTTCTAGAGACTTCTTTCTTGGCCTCTAGATAAGGACCCAGACAGTCATCCAGAGACACCAGGTGACCTATATAAGGTTGCCCACTGTAGCCCAGAACTCCATTCTAAGAATAGAATTCTTTCCCTGAGTGTCTTGGCCCATTCTCTGATACTATAACAAAATGCTTGAAACAGGTTATTGATAAATAATAAAAATTTATTTGGTTCATTTTTCTAGAGGCTGGGAATTTCAAGAGTATGGCATTAGCATCTGCTTAGCATCTGGTCTGGTGAGAATTTTTTACTGCAACATAACATGGCAGAGGGCATTTCATGGCAAGACAACAAATTCAGGTTTCTTCTTTTTCTTCTTCTCCTTCTCCTTCTGCTGCTCCTCCTCCTCCTCCTTCTCATTTTTCTTCTCTTCCCACCAATATCATCATGAGAGCCCCACCCCTCATGATCTCAACCTTAATTACTTCCTAAAGACTCTACCTTTAAATATATTAACATATGACTTTAAGGATAAAGTTTCCAAAATATGAACTTTTTGAAACCCATAGTAATGGGGGCATCAAAACTGTTATTTGAGACTACAAGGATCACTTTCATCACTATTGACACTGATCAAACAATCCAGAACCAGTAGGTTTTTGTCACTGATCTCCTAATAGCCCCCTATGGATTCATTGGAGAAATATGTGTGATTTTGCCAATTGCCCATGAGCCACATTTGCTGGAAGAGATAATAGGTCATTCACTGGGGAGAATTAAGCTAATGTATCATTTTATATTCACAGCTATCCCTGATTTTTTATGTGGTATTGTTTTCCCAATATTAATTGCTCTAACCTTTTGAGAACATAAAACAGATTAAAGTTGTCCTCACTGAGTGTCTAGAAAGACAAAATTTGTCTGATATTCAAAAAACCCAACTCAATTGAAGTCCAGGAAGAAAAGTTGTGAGGGCTTTTAACAAAAATTGTTTCTCATTTTAGAGCATAAAATGAAGAACTTTGGTATATATGAAGCTTTTCCAGAGCCAAGGAGAGTTTATCTCAGTAATAAAACACAATTCAAAATATTGTGACACCATTTCCACTAAAGCTGAATTTTGAGTTTGTTACCAGGGTGGTTTGATTAATTTGCAGTAGATGGTCATTCTTGGGGTCAATCACCCAAGGAAGGAAACTGGAGAGTTTCATCCATTGCCTCTTGCTTATAATCTCTTGATTTTGAACAGTTGAGATGTCCAGGAGCACAGAACTCAGTTATAGGGACTAAGGTGCCTTTGGAGATATAAAAACATCTTTGAGAATCTCATAAAACATGGATTGTAGTCCCAGAAAAATGCATATGCACACAAATATAAATTACAATCTTGTTCAGGGCGCTGTGACACACACCTGTAATCCCAGCAACTTAGGAGGCTAAGACAGGAGGATTGCAAGTTCAAAGCCAGCCTCAGCAAAAGTGAGGTGCTAAGCAACTCAGTGAGACGCTGTCTCTAAATAAAATACAAAATAGGGCTGGGGATGTGGCTCAGTTGCCACTAACCCCTGAGTTCAATCCCTGGTACCCCCACCAAACTGCAATATCAGGGGATCCATGGACTTTGCTGAAACTCATCCAGGAACTACCCAACCTTCATGCAGGGTCTGATACAGCAGCAAGCCTGGGGCAAAGAAGAATGCATTCTCTGCAGAACATGCCAAGTCAAGAATAATTTTTTAAAAATCTACAGTCAAATTATCTAATTTGTGTTTCTTTTCTATGTATGTTTCCATATTCCACTCCAAAAGCCTTTAGGAAAATTTTGCTGAATGTCAATGTTTTCTTAATAATACTACTAAAAGAAAGGGCATTGTCCCTGTTCAGGACAGAATCAAGGAGAAGTTTGCTTTGGGGAGGACAAGATCAGGACTATATGATCCAGTGACTCCATTCATGGAGGATATTCTCCTTGGATAACCTGAGCTTTGTTTTCCTGTTTAGGAAGGTGCACATGTTTCACAGTTGACTATGAAATATCATAATATTGGTGGGGATACTTTGACAGTACCATCTCCATCATCCGAGGCTATAAGATTGTCCTTATAATTTGGTTTTACTCTCCTGAGTGATCTGCCTTTCATGTAAGGAGATCTCTTTTTTCCAGATCTCATTGTTTTAGTCTCCCTCATAGAACATGATTGCAACTAGTGTTATCAAGAATCTTCCCCAAGAGGTCCACTCTTCAACTTGCACCAACTCACTTAATTAACTCAGATAGCAGCCACCTGAGTTATCAACCATCATCTCTTGGACCTGAGGAGCAGATCTGAATTCCCTAAATTTTTCCAAAGAGGAAGCATCTCCCTGCAGTTGTCCACAGGGTAGGTTAATAGTATACTGAACTACAGAAAAGCAGCTGAAAGCTAAGGAAATGGAATGAAATAGCAGATGTAGTAACTGTTCCATGGACCCTCCCACCAGAAAGGAATGGGAATGGGTTAGACTTGGAATTGGTTGACACCAGAAAGGCCTAAACTCAGGTTCAGTTCAAGGCAGGGATTCTGAAAGGACAAAGTGAGTTTCTAGGTTTCAGAAAATGCAGGGATACAAATCAGGTCATCATAGCAGAGACTTCATGCCTGCGAACATGGCAGAACTTGTCATAGTAATTTATGTACACATGTTCTGAGCTCTAAACAAGAAGGAGAGTTCTGCCTGAGTCTTGAAGAGTGGCAGCGGCACTTGCTGCATTTAAGTAGCTGACAGGTGCCCTCTATCATCCTCAAGAAAGAAAGATGCACCTCGAACAGATGTGGGGTGCCTGGAGAGGAGCTTACCTGGGTATTGATCTCGGTGGCACCTCCAAATATGATATCGCTGGTTATGGGTTACCTTGAGGAGTCGTGCTTCCCCAAATGTTGACATATAACACAAGAGAAACACACCAAGGCAAGTGTAGAGTAGACAGTAAGAGGCTTTATTTAAAGGATGGTAGAACAGACTTGTCCCAGAGGAAGAAGGGGTCCCAAAAGGCGGAATCCATGGGATGAGGAAGTCCCATCCCCTTTATATATCTAAAGTTTTCTTTGTTCTTTTACAGTCTTCCCCCTTATCTTGTTCATTTCCCTTCATCCCATGTATGTGACTGGGAGAAGCCGGTGGGAAAGCCAAAAGGTGGTAAAGAGGTGGGCTGAGGAGCAGGGGAGGGGTGATCCAAGAAGGAAGGGGGGGCCCAGGGTGAATTAATTAGCAGTTCCCTGTCAACTCAGTGGTTGCTTTACTAACAATTCTTTAGGAAGAACAGTATGGCCAGGCTTTGGGGGACATTAACATCTCAGTCTCCCATAGCTGAGTCTTCAACCTTTTGGACCCAAACGGGGTTTGGTCTGTTTTTGTCTACTTGGCCCTATTTATCTCTCCACACTGCTACCTATTTTTAATTCTGGCTTCACCATGAAGTCAAGGGGAGCTGGTAAACGTCTCATGGAGAAGATGAGGAGAAAAGCAAATGCTAGGAACCAAGAATCACATAAACGATGATGCCAGGAAATAATAGTGTTATCAATGGAAGCAAATGTGCTTGAGTCTCCCAACCTGACCAGCCCCTATATTACCTCCTACTTAACAACCATTTCACCAAAGAGTTCAAAACCACATCAAAGCCTAAACATCTACCCTACTAGATATTTGGACTAAAGTCAGACAATAGTCAGAAAAGATCAGAGAGCAACACAGGGCCCTCAACCTGGAGATCTTTTTTGAGTGTTGTTATGGTTTAGATATGATTTGTCCTCTGAAGATTCATGTCCTAGAAGCTTGGTCCCCAAGGTGGTGGTGAAGCCAGATTTAAAGATAGGTAGTTAGTGTAGTTAAGTAAATCATGTCTGATGGAGAAAATGGAGTTCAGATCTGATGGAGAAAATGGAGTCTGATTTGAGTCTGGGAAATCAGAAATCACACTGTCACGATGGGCAAAAGTGCAATATATGCGGTCGAGGGGAGAAATAAAGAATGTCCACATGCTAATGCCCTTTTCAATGCTTTATTTACTCAAACTACGTAATATAATTTCACTCTATAGGTTCTTTCTTAAAAAATATTTGTTTTAGTTGTAGATGGACACAATATCTTTATTTATTTCTATGTAGTACTGAGAATCGAACCCAGTGCCTCACATCTGCAAGGCAGGTGCTCCAACTTTGAGCTACAGCCCCAGCCCGCTCTATAGGTTCTTAATCAAGAAAATGACAATCCTTAATGCTGAGAACTACAAATAATAATTCAGGCTGATAAAAGCAATAAACACAGCTAATTCGAAGCAAACAAAATCCAAGTTTTCTCTAAGCACTGCAAACACTCTTAGTTATGACAGACCAATTACAGACATTCCCTCTGCATGCTAAGCTGAAGTGCTAGATTTAAAGTATTAAGTCTTAAGTATCAAGTCCAGCAGATGCACTCTCATTCAGACTGCAGAGATATGGTCAGGAACTGAGGGAGGCTTTTCCTAGGGTGGAGTTGAGGCTGGCTGAGGAGAGGGTCATAAGGAGAAGTCGCCTTTCTCACCAGGGTGAAGAGGCTGCTGTAGAGTTTGAGAGCAGTGAGGACGACACAGAGGATCAGGCAGATGATGAGAAGAATTGGGATGTCAGTCCAGATCCTCATCAGGCTCTCCAGCACATGTGCACCAGTATTGGCTGGCTAAATGTCTGATCTTTTTTTCCATTATTTATAGTAAATTTTGGGAGCTTTTGCTCGCCCTTTGGGTCCTTATCAGCTGTTACCAGGTTTCTTAGTGACATCTTACATCTTAAAGAGGACATACAGTCTGGTGGTTTCTGTCCTGATACCCTTCTGGCTCTTATCGGGGTTACAACAAATGACATGTGACTTCACCCTGACTCTTGTTAGGGTTGTGGAAAGTGACTTGCTTTTATCAAGCTATACCTGATTGACATATTGGAGGGCTCTGTGGCTTGCCGGGTGAGACTGCAGGTTTATTATAAGATGGAGTTTTAAAGTGGAGTTGCTTAGTCTAAGGCCTAAGGCCATCCTTACACACTCCTGGGAGATTGAAAAATTAATGTTCCCAAAGCCCAGCCTATACTGCCCATCCTAAAGAATTGCTAATGAAGCAACCCCAGAGAAGAGAGGGAATTACTAATTAATTCTGTGCTGGGCCTCCTTCCAGCCCAGATCACTCCTCCCACCCCTTCAGCCCACCGGTTCCCCACCCTTTTGGCCTTCCCATTACATATGTAGAATAAGGGAAATGAACAAGATAAAGGAGAGGATTGTAGAGGGACAAAGAAAACTTTAGATATAAAAGGGATGGGACTGCCTTATCTCAGGGAGGGTCCCCTTCTTCCTCTGGGGAGAAGTCTATTCTACTGTCCTTTAATAAAACTTTTTACTTTCTACTCTACGCTAGACTTGGTGTGCTTCTCTGGTGTTATACTTCAACATTGGAGGAAGCAGGACTCTGTCAAGGTAACTGATAACCAGTGGTATCAGCTATCTGCGGGGTCTAGTGGGGGGTGATTGGGTCGTGAATGCCCTTATGAAAGGATTAATAGGAGTCCAGTAGGTTCCTCATACAGAAGTGGTTTAGTTCCTGTGAGAGTTTATTGTTATACAAAAGGGAGCCTGACCCCACTCTGCTCTCTGGCTTCCTACTTCACCATGTCCTGTTTCTCTCTCACAGTCACTCCTGCTGTGTGACAATATCTACCATTTTGTGATGCAGCCAGAGGCCTTCCAGATAGGGCTTCCCATGTAAGGGTCCCGCGAAACGTCGGAGAAAGAGACCACCAAGTGACCACTCATGCAATTGGCAGAAGGGGATTTATTGAACCAGCATGCTGGGGCTCCGTGCCCACTCAAGAAGGGAAAGCAGCCCAGAGCCCCGAGCAGGGGCTGAGCACTGCTTAAGTACACTTTTTGGGGAGGGCGGAGGGCTTTGTATACATCAGAACAAATCATCATGAGGCGAGGGAAAATTGAACAATAACTCCTAAACATGATTAGTTCATTCATTGGCGGGAACAGGTCAGGCTGGAGTGATAGGTCATTCCTAAGGAGGGGGTTACATTTAAACTGATTGGTCCAGGCCCTGCAATGCCTACGTGCGACCACACAGAGCCCTTATTAAACAACCAAATAGTCAGGGGAAATATTTACTGGGCAGTTCCAAGCATTGTCTTAACAGCTACAGAAATTTCAGGTTTTGCAGGTAGCATAGAAACCTAACAATACCTAATCCTTTACATTTTAACTCAGACCTTGCAGCTTAGAAACTTTACAACACCTGGTCTTTTACCCTTTAACTTTTACGCTTTAACTTCAATTTCTTTTACCCTTACACCCAGAACTTTCAATTGCCACAACTAAGCCAAATATACCTCCTTGCCTTATAAAACACCCAGCATCAAGTAATTTTAATAGCGACACAAAGCAGACGAAGAGAGTAAGAATATCTTTAAAATTCCTGGAATCAACAAATACCATAGTATTCACCAATCCAACCCCTGAGCAAAACCCAAATTTTTAATTTGAATTTTGAGGCAATTTGCGGTAGAATACTATGCTTGACTCATCTTGTCTACCAGGAAAGATGAGTGTAAATATATGTAGAGTCTCAATTGTCAAGAGCTTTGCAAGACATTAGAAAATAATGACATTTAAAATAAGTATTGCGCTTTTTCGCAACGGGTTTGCCGCCAGAACACAGGTGTCGTGAAAACCACCGCTAAATCAAAGCCAAAATGGGAAAGGAAAAGACTCACATCAACATCGTCGTCATTGGACACGTAGATTCGGGCAAGTCTACCACTACTGGCCATCTGATCTACAAATGTGGTGGGATCGACAAAAGAACCATTGAAAATTTTGAGAAGGAAGCTGCTGAGATGGGAAAGGGCTCCTTCAAGTATGCCTGGGTCTTGGATAAACTGAAAGCTGAATGTGAGCGTGGTATCACCATTGATATCTCCCTGTGGAAATTTGAGACCAGCAAGTATTATGTGACTATCATTGATGCCCCAGGACACAGAGACTTTGTCAAAAACATGATTACAGGCACATCTCAGGCTGACTGTGCTGTCCTGATTGTTGCTGCTGGTGTCGGTGAATTTGAAGCTGGTATCTCCAAGAATGAGCAGACCCGTGAGCATGCCCTTCTGGCCTACACACTGGGTGTGAAACAACTAATCGTTGGTGTTAACAAAATGGATTCCACTGAGCCACCCTACAGTCAGAAGAGATATGAGGAAATCGTCAAGGAAGTCAGCACCTACATTAAGAAAATTGGCTACAACCCCGACACAGTAGCATTTGTGCCAATTTCTGGTTGGAATGGTGACAACATGTTGGAGCCAAGTGCTAATATGCCTTGGTTCAAGGGATGGAAAGTCACCCGTAAAGATGGCAGTGCCAGTGGAACCACATTGCTTGAAGCTTTAGATTGCATCCTGCCACCAACTCGTCCAACTGACAAGCCTTTGCGTCTGCCCCTCCAGGATGTCTACAAAATTGG
>NW_026000026.1:43155778-43159663 GCF_001458135.2 Marmota marmota marmota | reverse complement strand
GCCGCGGGGCGATTTGCTGAATAAGCAGTTACCCTCCGTGCGACAAACCTCTCGCGTTTGAGTCCCCGTAGCCGATCCTCGTGCGATGGAAATCCTTCCTCCAGGTTCCGGAGCACCCCACTATTGCTGGAAATTCCTAACAAGATATCCTTTAGCCGTCCTGACTTGTCATACTCCCACACAGTGAAGCAGCACACGGGGGTAATGCACTCCCCTCGCCGCCATCTTCCAAATCCCTCTACCCTTTAACTTTTATGCTTTAACTTCAATTTCTTTTACCCTTACACTAAGATAATTAACCTTTATAGAGAAAAGATTTATTTTGTCTCATAGTTTTGGAGGTTTCATACCATGATTTGTTGGCCCTGTTGCTTTTAGACCTGAGGCAAGGCAGGGTGTGTGGTGGATCAGAATCACTCATAACATGCTCAGGAAATGGAATTGAAAGGAAGGAGTTAGGTTCTCATAATGCCTTTTAAGGGAAGTTGTCCCAATCTAAAAGGTTTCACCACCTCCCTATGACAACACATTGTGGACCAAGTCTTTACCACATGGACTGTGAGGTCCTCTTAAGATCTAAACTATAGCACAGTCTGCAACTATAATTGTATCCTTAACAACAGTCATTTTTCTCTTAATCTTCTTTGCAAAAGATATGCCTAGCATCTCTGAGCTGTGATGGAAGGTGGGAATTTAATACAAGAGTCTCTTTCCTTTCAGTTCCTTTGAAGATTCCTTGGCACATGAAGCCTTCCTGAATGGGTAGCTCCAGACTTTTTTACCTTGTGATTTGAATTTTCACCCAGTGCTTGTAGTGTCAATGGCAATGTAAGACTTTTTAAGAAAAAGCAAATGAAACTAAATATAAGTGAGGCAGATGGAGTTACGAGAGGGAATATCCATTTGAGAGGGGAAGTTGCAGGGTATTGAACTTTATGTCCAGCATTTTACTTTATTTTCTCTGATCTTGCTCCATGTAGAAACATTTAAAAGTATAGGAAAGCAGAGGGGAAAACACACAGAGAAAAAGAAGATTCTCATGATTCTAACCATCTAGAACCAATACAGTTCATTTGGAATCTTTCTTTCCTGTCACTATTCTAAGCGTCTTGAACACTGTTGAGATAAAAAATTGTGTATAGCACTCACTATCCTGTGAAACTTTGTGCAATGAATAATTTTCAATGTCAATTAAAAGTATAGCATTAACATTATTCACAAATGTCACATAGTATTATATTATAGGAATTCTCCGTGATTTTCTTGCCCCTGATAACAGGCATTTACATTTTCTACTTCTTACTCTTACAAATAAAGCTAAAGTGTCCTTCTTTGAACAGTTAGCCATAAATCTGGCCTGTGTTTAGGATTCTATCTTTAGGAAAGATTCTAGGGAGGAAATGCGTATGGTCAAAGCAAATGGACATTCTTAATTCCCCTGATCCATGTCACAAAAGTGCTGATCTATTGCTTATCAAGCAGATGAAGCAAGCAACATAACTACCCTCAAGTTTAATAAGCCTTCTCAGCTGTCTGTCAGCCAAACAGGAAAGCAAGACCTTCCACCCATCTTAGGAGGGCAAATCGGTTTGACACAGAAATGATTTAATAAACAGAAGTTGTAATTATACTTTCCCATATTTTCCAATTTTTATAGAGAGACTTTATGATCAGAACAATGGCTGTGACTTCCTAAAGTTGCACAACAACAAGACTGTGTTGCCCATCGTTTCTCAAGCAGTCATGGAAAGAACACCACCACTCCCCTCTGTACAATATCAGCCGGTGGCTGATAAAGCCCTCTCCTGAGTAATTGCTTATCTGATCCTCACAACTGCTTGAGCTAGGCAGCTCAGATATTATTGTCATCTCCATTTTACTGGTAAAAAGACTGAGGTTCCCCAAAGTTCAAGTATTTTATGGAGGAAATGGTCACGTCAGCCTGTGAACTGCCAGGATCTGAGAGAGTTGCTGTCTTTGTTTCCTGTTCTTTTAACTTAATCTTTTCTCCTGCTCTCCTTTGTAAGAAATGTGCATGCTGCTATGGAAACAGAAGCGAGGTAGCCACCAGTATGGTACAAAGCTAGAGAGAAAGAATAAGTGCATTTCTCCCTAATGCCCCACTTAAACATTGCCTGGTGAGGGACAAGATGTGTTCCTGAGGTTCTTTGCTCTGAGCTTGAATAACATGGATGAGGCTGCTACTTTGGGTAGCATGCTGTTCTGTCCACTGGGAGAGAAGCAATGGGTTGTATTAGAGCAGTAGTTACCAGTGGCTGGATTTGCCCAGGGCCAGGACAATGGATTATCATTGTCCTTTACCCATGGGAACCTCAGATTGATGATGAAAATACCATGACAGGTATTTTCACCATAATATAGTCATTCATAGCTTGACTACAGAGATATAGTCTGAGAAATGCATTGTTAGGTGATTTTATCATTATAAACATAGGATACGTTTACATGAACTTAGATGGCATACCCTAATACACACCTAAGCTATATGGTATAACCTACTGCCCCCAGAGCACAAACCTGCACACCATGCCACCCTACTGACTACTGTGGGCAATTGTAACACAATGTTACAAAGCATTTTGTAACAAAATAACAAAAACAAAGTATTTTTGCATCTAAATATACCTAAAGTTAGAAAAGATACAGGAAAGATTCTAGACAATATAAATTTTTTAGCTTCCTTATTATAATCTTTTATTTCAACTTTTTAATTTGTTTAAACTAGTTATACATGACAGTAGGATGCATTTATGCTTTTTGATATATCATACATAGATGGGATATCATTTCTCATTTTTCTGAGTGGACATGTTGCAGAATCATATTGGTCATGTATTCACATATGGAACCATTATTGAATATGTGGTGTATCATTGACTGACACGTCATTATGCAGTGCATGATCGTACCTATAATACATTCAGTCCTTCCACCATCTTTAGTGATGAGATAACTTCCTACCTTTTGATCTCACAATAACCTGATGTTGATATTGTTGTCCCCCTCCACAGAGAGGAAACTGAGGTTCTGTGACTGAAACTGGCTAGATGCCCGTCAATCTTGTATTTTCTCTGGTATGTAAGAAGACTACATTTTCCAGACTCTTCTTCATAACACTTAGGATAGGACCCTGTGTTTGGGTGTTGGTCGACAGATTGTGGGCAAAAGTGACATAATTCACTTAAGGTCAAGTAGCGTAATTTCCTATGTGATCCTCCATGCTCTCCTTCCTCATTCATGGGCCAGCTACCTAAAGAGAATATACAAAAATACTCCAAGGAGACCCTTGAAGATAAAAGGGCCACCACATGGAAGGAAACTGGATTCCCAAGTCATGATATGGAGGAGAAAGAATTGATTCTCATTGGATTATAGTGTGAGAAATAAAACATTTATGATGAAAGTTTTATGATATGAAGATTTGTTTGCTACTACAGTGTTGCATAGGAACTAACTAATCCAAAGTAACTAGTCAAGATCAACCATGAAGGACACTGTTTATATACTCCTTCTATAATTCCTGCTGTGTAGCTCTTGAATAGGATTAGGAAATTTTGTTTCTAATTTCTTTGCAGTACAGGGGCAGAGCAGAGGGAGGGAAAGAGGGAGGGGAAACTCTAGAGGGTCACTGAAATTAGCTGACAATAGACAGATTTACAGGAGAAAAAGGATTAAATATGAATTTATTAACAGCATCACAGGACAGTGATTATCCAACAGCCCAATGAGATTCACAAACTTGAATACCTTCCTTCATAGGAGAGAGGAGGGGAGAAATGAAGAGGTTAGAAAGACAGAAGACCTTGCTTCTGAAGCAACTTCAAAGTGCTTTCCAACTTCTTCTTTTTTTTTTTTTTTTTTTTT
>NW_026000026.1:43143385-43153645 GCF_001458135.2 Marmota marmota marmota | reverse complement strand
GAAAGAGAGAGAGAGAGAGAGAGAGAGAGAGAGAGAGAGAGGATTTTCTGGAAATATCCACAAGACACAGTTTTGAGACATCCAGGACAGAAGAAAAGGTCTCTTTTCATTGCATACTTTACCATGGGCTTATATTATTTCCATAATACTCAATAGAAATTTTAAGTGGTGAATGGAGTTATTCTAAGATGACTATACACATTTTCCTTTTTTTCTCTGTTGAAATCATTAGATTTTTGGAGGCCAACCAAATGATGCAAATGAGAAAAAAAGTGGGAGGGGGTTTATTTTCAATTGAGATGCCAATTTTCATTTTGTACTCACTAGATGACAATTTGGCAAAATCAGAACCACATTTGCACATGCAAGAAATTTTTAATTTCTTTCCATCAGTATTCACCCATCCTGGGCTGCACATTTGAATCACCTGGTAAACTTTATTAGAAACAAGACTCACAGGCCCCACTTCTAACCTACTAAATCCTGACCTCTGAGATAGATACCTTAAAGCTTTCTCATGTGATTCTGACATTGTCAGCCTAGCCCTGGGTTTTTGAACTTGGTCTTATGAAGAACAATTTGTGGCCCTGCCTCCAGATGTACATCCACATGATATCCAGCCTTGCTGGGTCACAGAACAGCCACATCAGTGTCACCTGAGAGCTTTTTATGAAGATGCAAATTCTCAAGTACTACCTTTCCAAACCTAAAAAGAGCTTTTAAAAGATCCCTAGGTGGTTCCTGGGCATAATAGAGTTTAAAAAGCACTGATATAAAGGATAAAATCCAAAGAGTAAGGGGGAAAAAAAGACAAAAATTCCCATCTTGCTTATTTTCACATGGAGGAGATAAACTATAAATATTTTTTTTAATTATATGTATTATTTATTTAAATATAGTAGGTAAAACTGGTGATTTCGAAAGGAACCCAGGGGATTGTTTGCTTTACATTTAAAAATGGCATGTTAAACGTTGTTAAATGATAGGGAAGAGAAGACAGGGTGTGGGGGATGTGTCTGCTTCTTCAGAAAGGGTGGTCAGGAAAGAAAGAGGCCAATTTGAATCAAGGGCTCAAGGAGGCAAGGGAGGGAGTCCTTCAGGAATCTAGTGAAGAAGATTCTCAGAAAGGGAGCAGCCAGTGAAAGGTCACTTCCAGGCAATATGGGCTGAAAGAGGGGAGAGGAAATTAGTGGTTCAAACCACTTTGGCCCATTTGGCACTAGAATGGTCTCTGCTAGGAATGAGATATGGGAGCAGTGACATGTTCTAACTTTGTTTTCCAAGGATCTCATAGCTGCTGACTTTTGGAAATATACCACGGGGACAGGAGTAGAAACAGGGAGCCTAGTTCCTACTGTTGCCATAATCCAGGGGAGAAAGGGTGGTGGCTCAGAGCAAGGGAGCAGCAGAGCAGGCTGAGGGAATTATGAGATGCCCTCATCCTGCTGTGCCTTCTGGCCATTTATGATGGCCTCCCTCTTCCCACCTCCAGGAGGTAGGGACAAAGCTGGCATTGTCTATGACTCTTCCAAAGTGACCCTCGGGCCACAGGGGGTGAGCTATACAAAGCAATCTGTACTAAAACGGTGTCTCATTTTCTGTGTTTGCATCAGAGCCTGCTGCTTACGAAGGCATCCTCTGACTATGTCATTCGAAAAGGTTAATGTGCCATGTTGTTTTACTGTTCTATATAAAGCACCGTTAATGGTCGGCAACAGGGGGAAATTAGAGTCTCTGCAGAGCACAGAAGTCATAAAAATCACAGCTTAGTTTCCAGCCAGGTTTGGAAGAAGTCCCTGGGTGACTCACCAGCAATTTCTCTTTTCCCTCATTCTTGAGGTAAATGATTGCCATTTATCTTTATCAGCAAAGATAATTAAGCAGCACAATTCAGAGGGGAAACTGGCCTGGAGGAAAAGGTAGGAAGAAGGGAAAGAGGAGGAAGTATCTCCATTTGGTGCTACCAGTCATCACATGCATCTTGCTGCCCACACAACCTCACTGCAATGTTCTTTCCTTCAGGTTCATCCTTTTCCAAACTGAAAATCTTCTGAACACCATGGTCCATCCTGGTAATCTCTAGTCTCCACAACCTTAGGAGCCTGAGGTTGGAATTATGAGTCCATAAGAAGAATTGTGCCAGAAAAGCACAGGAGCAGAGAGATGCCACCATCTTGAAGGAAAGGAGAGCGCAGACATTTGCCTAAATACTACGGGGTAAGGCTGCCCCAGACCAGAGGAACACACAGTTGTATTTTTTAACAACTTTATTTTATAAACCCATAGATTCTTAAAAGTAAACCAATTCCTCGAATTTCTTTACCTCACTGATAAGGAAAGAGAAGGTCAGAAATTTGAGTGACTTGTTCAAGGCTGCACAACTAATTGGTAGCAGACCCATAAGTGAAACAAAGAGCCCCTTGTCTATTACACCAAGTTGATCTCTTGTGCCTTAATAATTCAAGGTTAGCTTCTTAGGGGGGCTAAGTATAGGTTCTCCACTCCATCATCTGTCAAAATTAGTGCTTCCCTGGAGAACTCCAAATGCCAATCCCAACAGCTAATGTTATATCCTGACAGGGATCAGGACACACTACCCCATGGTGCTTCGGTATTTGAGAAAATAACAGGAGCAGGAGGGGTCTCTGCCTTTTTCCACATTCTCCTCTGAAGCAGGCCATAAAAGAATCTTCTGACCTTCTACTAAAGTAAGACATAAGATACTCATTTCAGAGGGGCCTTCCCTATTCCTGGAAGAAAGAAGCTAAAGATGAAGAGAGAAGAAGAATATGAACAAACAGACCTTGCTTAGTGTACCTGTGACTCCCCACCCTCCCACCCCAGGGTTTATTATCATTAAATCATATCTCCTGTCCAATAAAACTCCTATATGACTGTCCACATCAAACCTAAGCACAAAAGTACACAGATTTCCCTGCTTCTTTGGGTCTCCATTTCGGAAGGGTCCCATGTCATGTAAAACTTATTTAAAAGAATGTGTATGTATGCCTTTCTCTTGTTAATCTTTTGTTCTAGATGTCTTAGCCATGTACCTTGTGATGTGTGAGGAAAAAAAGTACTACCTTCTTCCCCTATAACCCTTGCTTATTATCAAGAGGTACTATAAGAAAATTATGTATTATGATATCCAGATTCCCACCCCTTTTCTCTGACACAACATTCCCCTCTTTCTCTTAGGGTAAGCAAGTTTCAACCACTGAGTTTAATATATCCTTCTCAAGACAATGGCTCAATTGAACCTATTCTCTCTTTTTTTTTTTTTTGAACCTATTCTCCTTGCAATTTCATCTGCTTCCATATTCTGTGTAGTATAATAAAATGGACTGAGCAATGGGTGGAAGAGCAATGGTATTTCACAAATAAATAAATACATTATTTGTCACTAATGCATATAACAAAGACTTCCTCCTTGACAAACTTTAGAGACACTCCTCTGAGTCCTCTTCTCCACCATCCCTCAATCTTGGCTCTGTTTATTACCAGGCCTAATAGCAAAATGTTAGCAAAAATCAGTTTAGAAAGAATCCCCATACCTGAGCAGCTGGCCTGCCTTTAGCAGGAATCTTGGTTCAGCAAGAATTCCCTGTCAACTTCCCATTGATATAACAAAATACCTGTGGCAATTAAGTTATAAAGAGAAAAGGGTTATTTTGGCCTATGATTCTGGAGTTTCCAATCTAAGGTTAGGAAGACCATTGTTTTGGGACTCTGGTGGGGGTGCCAGTATTGGTGGGGAGCATATGATGGGGCAACTGCTTGCATCATGAGCCAAGAAGCAAAATTAAAGAGAAAGAGACCAAGATCCTATAACCCCAACGACCTCACACTAGACCCCACCTCCAAAAATATTTCACCATTTCCCAAAAGTGCCACCCAGAGGATGAAGGATTTAAAATGTGGACCTTTGGGGGATACTTATCCAAACTATGGCATCCCCCTACCTTTGTTAGCTCCTGTTAATAATTTTACAGCCACTGACTCCTCATTCTGGTCCTCAACTATAATTTCTCATTTATTCTTGCTATATTTGGAGTTCAGCCCAGTCTCTCTCTCCTATGCAATACTCTTGACACCCGTCAATTTTTTTCTTTAGCAACTTATGTGGAAGGAAGTTTGGAAGCAAATATGGCACATATAAACACTAATTATGTCTAGGTGGCATTTGACTTCATATTTTGGGGGACCTTTAAATTTTTATTATACTTCAGCAAATAATAAATTGAGAATGACTTTATGGCATCTGATGGTAAATGGATGGATCTGGAGACTATTATGCTAAGTGAAATAAGCCAATCCCCCCAAAACCAAAGGCCAAATGTTCTCTCTGATATGTGGATGCTAACACACACAAAGGAGTGGGGGAGTAGAACTTCAGTGGATTAGACAAAGGAGAATAGGAAATAGGAAAGAGAATAGGAAATGGGAATAGGAAAGAGAATGGAATAAATATGACACAACTTTCCTGTGTACATGTATGAACACACCATAGTGAATCTCTACATCATGTACATCCATAAGACTGGGATCCTAATTAGAATAAGATATTCTCCATGTTTATACAAATATGTCCAAGTATGTTCTACTGTCACATAGACCTAAAATAAATAAATAAATAAAACTTTAAAAAACAATAAACTGATTTTTATCAAAAAATGAAATTAAATCTTTATAGTCTGGAGTTTGAAGAATTCAACTAGTATGGCTATCAAAAAAATTTTAAGCTTTAAGTTTATTCTTAAATACGTAAATACTACTTTTTTTTTTATTGGAGCAAGAAATGCCTTATCCACAATGGGTCATCCAAAAGGACTCCGGTATGTGGGTGGGGCTGTTTCTTGGAACTACACTATCTTTCAGGGTCATTCTGGGGCCAAATCCTCTTTTCAACCAGCCAGAGACAGTCATTCATTTACCAGGGACTGATTAACTGATCATAATTGCATGAAGAGAGGCAGTCAGGAGACAGAAGAGGAATTGATGGCGTCTTTGGTTATTTGCCTGTGTGTGAAGGTTGACCAATCACACACAGCAACCTCTAACTTCCAAGTCATGGCCCCAACCTTTAACTTACCAGTCATGAGATCAGTGTCCAACTCAAATTATGATGGTAAATGCCACACACTCCACTGTCTTCTTTTAAGATATCGTGTTGACAGCAATGGACTTTCTAAGTGGCCATTCGCTTTAACTGATATCTGAAATTGATTTGAAAATCAATATGCATTCAAATTTCTGTCATACTTCAAAATGGCTCCCCAACTGCATTAGAGGATAAAGCCAAATTCTGTCCTTCTCTGATCACTGCCAGGTTTCAGTGAGCCAGAACTGAGGTTGCTCTATAAAAAGAGCTTACATACCTTGTCTTCCAACTGAGAAGAAACCAGATTCCCTTGACTTTATGGAACGTGGACCCTGAGGCAAAAGGACATTGCAGATCATCTTAAGACAGAGGAAACCCAGAGCCAATGCAAAAAAAGACTTTCTATCCTTCCTTTTTGTTTCCTATAAATTACTTTTAAATTATGTGAGTAAAGCATAAAAGTTGATTTTCTTTAGACATCCATGAAAGCGAAAAGGGTATCACTTCCGATATTTATCTACACCCACATGAATATAAAAATTTACAAATCTGTTTTCATTGTCATTGAGGTGTGCAGATAAATGAGATTATATTGTATACTGGTTTTTTTCTTTAATATCTTTCTTTTGAGATCTTGCAAGGATGACAAGTGCATCTACTTCATTCTGTACAATCTTAGTTTAAATAATCATTCCCTTTTCCATTGGTTTTTAAGTTATTTTTAGTTTTTAGCTATTACCAAAGGAGGAAAAAAAACTTCTTACATTCAAAAGTCAGCTCCTGATGACATTCCCCACATATCCTTCTCATGTTAGTTACAGTCAACTCCTTCCTTCCAGGCTTCTTAGTCAAAACCCCCCAGGTGTCAGCCTTGACCCCATATTCAGTGTTGGGAAACTACGTGGGTTCGACTTCAAGAACCTTGCAGAAAGATTTGGAAATAATCTTTATCCATCAGTAAATGAATGGATAAAGAAACATAAACGCACACTGGACTATTATTCAGCCTTCAAAAAGAAGATGATCCTACCATTTGCTACAATGTGGATGACCTGGGCATTAGGCCAAGTGAAATAAGCCAGACTCAGAAAGGAAAATATTGCATGGATTCACTTATTCATGGAATACTTTTAAAAAATCAAATATGTAGCAATACAGAACAAAATAGTGGTTACCAGGGGGTCATGGGAGTAAGGGAGGAAATGAGAAAGCTAAGTCAGAGGATAGAAAGTAGCAAATATGTAAGATAAACCGACTCTTAAGATCTAATACAACAGGAAGACAATAGGTAACAGAATTATACTGTATTTGGGATTTCTGCTAAATGAGTAGATTTTAGAAGCTCTTGCCACAAAACAATGAAAGGGTAACTATGTGACATGGTGGATATGGTAATTTGCTTCTTTACCGTCACTATTTTACTAGCTATATGTTATCCCATAACATCATGTTGTGTACCTTTAATGAACATAATAAAATTTATTCTAAAAAACATTTGTAGAACCTGACCACATTTAACCCATCAGCTATTGCTATTCTGGTTTCAGAAGTTTCTTCATAGAATCAGCCAGGGAGACTGGGGGAAACATGTAAATCAAGTAGTGCAACCTCCCTGCTCAAAACCTTTCAAATACATGCTATTTCTAGAGACAGCAAAATCCTTACACAGTCCAGTGAGGCCCCTCGAGCTAGGCAACCTGTTACCCACTCTGACTTCCTTTCTTACTGCTGAACACTGACTCCAGCTTCACTGGCCTCTTTGCTGTGTCTCAGACATGCCAAGTGCTCTTGGGGCTCTGGTCTTACTGCTCCCTGGAACACCTTCACCATGCACGCCCTCACTTTCAAGTGATGGCTCAAATCTCGCCTTTTCCATGAGGCTTACCCTGACCACCTTATTTAATGCCTAAACCTGTCCCCCAGCCCCCACCCCCATTCCCCATTAGCTCTTGGGATTCTCTATTATCTTGCTAACCCTTCTGGTCCTAAATACCGAGGAATTTGTGTTCATTGCTTATTGTCTGTCTGCCCACCTGAGGATACATGCTGCAGGACAGCTGGGATTTTTACCTGATTTGTTCACTGATTTATCCCAATCTTGGGCATGGAGCAGGTACTCAATGAATATTTTGTAAATTAATTAATGACGTGTTCACAATTTTTCATTTGCATGGTTTTTTTTAAATTTATTTTTTAGTTTTCGGTGGACACAACATCTTTATTTTATTTTTATGTGGTGCTGAGGATTGAACCCAGCGCTCCGTGCATGCCAGGCGAGCTACCGCTTGANGGGGGGGGGGGGGGGTTGTTGTTTGGTTTTTTGTTTGTTTGTTCTTTTTAGATATACAGGACAGTAGAATGTATTTTGACATATTGTACATATATAGAGTATAACATTCTAATTAGGATCTCATTCTCGTGGTTTAACATGATGTGGAGTTACACTGGTCAGTATTCATTTATGAACATATAAAAGTTATGTCCAATTTATTCTACTGTCTTTTCTATTCCCATCCCCTCTTCTCTTTATTCCCCTTTGTCTAATCCAATGAACTTCTCTTCTTCCCCTTTCCCTTTTCTGTTATTGTGTTAGCATCTGTATATCAGAGACAACATTTGGCTTTTGTTTTGGGGGGTTTGGCTTATTTCACTTAGAATGATAGTCTCCAGTTCTATCCATTTACTGGTAAATGCCATAATTTTATTCCTTTTATGGCTGAGTAATATTCCATTGTGTATATATACCACATTTTTTTATCCATTCATCTATTGAAAGGCACCTAGTTTGGTTCCATAGTTTAGCTCTTGTGAATTGAGCTGCTATAAATATTGATGTGGCTGTGTCACTGTAATATGCTGAGTTTAAGTCCTTTGGGTATATACTGAGGAGTGGGATAACTGGATCAAATGTTGGTTCCATTCAGGTTTTCTAAGGAATCTCTATACTGCTTTCCAGAGTGATTGCACCAATGTACAGTCCCACCAATGTATGAGTCTACCTTTTTCCCCCACATCCTTACCATTTATTGTCACTTGTATTCTTGATAATTACCATTCTGACTGGAGTGATTTGTTTTGGTTTGGTTTGGTTTTGGGTTATTGGTGGTGGTTGTTACTGTTTGCCATACCAGAGATTGCACTCGGGGACTTGCACATGCTAGGCAGGTGCTCTACAATGAAGCAACATTCCCAACCCTTTTTCTTCCTCTCTTTTCTTTTCTTTCTGTCTTCTTTCTTTCTTCCTTCCTTCCTTCCTTCCTTCCTTCCTTCCTTCCTTCCTTTCTTTCTTTCTTTCTTTCCTCATGTGTGTGAGTGTTTTACTGGGGATTGAACCCAAGGACACTCTACCACTAAGCCATACCCGTGGCCCATTTTATTTTTTTAATTTGATACAGGATTTCCCTAAACTGGCCAAACTGACCTCAAACTTGAGATCCTCCTGCCTCATCCTCCTGTGGTTAAAATTACAGACATGCACCGCTCCCAGCTCTAATATTGCTGTAATATGATTTCCGTGCAAAATCAGGACCCAATCCTGATTTTCAATACTGGTTTCATTGATGGAACCCAGATTTCTCCGCAGCCCTGGTGGTGTGAATAGGGAGTATGCCAAAGGTCATTTTCTTACATTTACTGGGCATCTATGTTTCCTCTTCTTTGAATTATCTTTTAGTATTGTAACAAGTTAAAATAAAAATTGATTGAGATTATACTTTGGGGGGGGGGACTGTGCAAGACTTGAACGTGGACAAAAGAGATCCCTGCAAATCCTTTTCAGCACCCATTGCCTAGGGAACCTTCTAGGCATTATCTGATTCTACAGAGGCCTGTGTCTTTGATTGACTTTCCATTGATTAGGCTATTTTACATGCCTGTAGGGGAAGCAGTTAAATTGAAGACAACTGGTAGCAATGTAAATGGTTCCTGTCCTTAGCAATGCAAATGAATTTTGTCTCAAAGAGAACGGAACTCTGCAACTCCAATGCTGATTTGAATCTCTTTTAGCAACTGCCTGGCTTCTTCAATAATTAATGAGCTAAATAAAATCTTTGACACCTGTTCACTTCATTTTTATATAAAAATTATGTTTCTAATTTCTCGAAAATGATCCCTTAGTAGACTTTCCCCTAATCAGCCTGAAGACTTCAGCTGCTCTTAGAGTTGGAGACCAGTGAGGGAGTTTAGAATTACCTACAGCACTGATGCCGAGAATTAATGTTTCAGCTTCTGACATTCAAAGTGCAGGTTGAATTTAAGGCAAGATAATGGGCTCTAAATCCAGGCTTTGTAGAGAGAAGGAGAGGAATTTTCTAAATTCCTTTATCTCCTCCCTTTAACATATCAAGGGCCTGGAGGACCTAAGGGAAGTCCAGACAGGAGAAAACCGGGAGAGTCTCAGCAGTCCCTGCAGAGAGGAGTAGGGCTTAGTTTAATCATTTTGGATTGAAGGAGTTGAGACAAGTGTATAAACTAGGGAGAAAGGAAAGCCAGCCTCACTTCCCATCCAGACTGTGAAAGGTGATGCCTCACGTTCAGTCCCTTGCCAGCAGAGTGGGCACAGCCAAGTCACCCTAGTGTGCAAGGTAGCCTGGCAGAAGAAAGGAGGGCTTGAATTCCAAGCTCCCAAGCAGCTTTTGGCTCCCATGTGGCTAGTTTTGGCATATTTACTAAGTAAAAACAGGGGACCCCCAGTTAGAAAGATAATGGATTTTTTTTTTTAGTGTAATGATGCTCCAATATTTGAAACATGCAACATCTGAAACATATTTTGACTAGAAAGTCATTTGTTGTTTATCTGAAATTATGACTTAACCAAACTCCCTGTGGCACTGATGAGACTGGGGAAAGGACAGGTAGCTGATTATCAAAGAAAAGGAAATGGGTGGATAGCACCCCCATCACCTGGTTGCTAACAGCCTCTGGGAGAGGGGAAGGGTCACACTTTCCAACACAAGCAATTGCCCCCTGGACAGCTCTCTTTCTGTTATCTTTTTTGGCCAGTAGACAGGATGGGAGGAGGGAACTTGAGAAGAAAGGAAATGTGAACTCTATAAAGCGGCAAGACATGCCCACTGCCCCAGGCACCAGCTCTGGACCTCCTCCTCAATGGGGGTCTCTCTCTGTCCCTCCCTCCCACCCCCACTCTCTCACTCTCCCAC
>NW_026000026.1:43124314-43142509 GCF_001458135.2 Marmota marmota marmota | reverse complement strand
CACTCTCTCACTCTCCCACTCCCTCTTCTATCCTATAAATAATTTTTTTTTTTTTTGCTCTTGCCTCAGCATTTCTCGGGTGTTTAATCTTCAACACCAGAGAAACAGGGACCCAATCCTGATTTTCAATACTGGTTTCACTAATGGAACCCAGAGTTCTCCACAGCCCTGGTGGTGCCAATAGGGAGTATCCCAAAGGTCGTTGTGATGAGGGCTGCAGGGCTTGGAAGACAAAGGTAGACCAACAGTGAGGGGAGCAGGCAGGCTGGGTCATACAGAAAGGGTCATCAGCATGGACCAAGCTGGGAGAAAGACAAGAACCCAAGACATCAATGTTGAGTCAGCCCGACTCCAACTGAAATGGATCCGTGGGCAGAGGGACAAGGTGTACCTGGCCAGTCACCAATTTAATAACCGGGGTAGACTTGAGGGAAGATCCAGAAAATAAATGAATCCTCCACTGTCCTTACCATTGTGACAGAGACATAGAGTCTACTTTTGCTAAAAAGCAGTGACTCTTTTTTTTAATTTGTTCTAATTAGTTATACATAGCAGAATACATTTTGATTCATTGTACACAAACAGAGCCCGACTTTTCATTTCTCTGGTTGTATACAATGGAGAGCTGCACCATGTGTGCAGTCACATGTGTACCTAGGGTAATGATGTTCATCCCATTCCACCATCATTTGTGCCCCTATGCCCCGTCTCCTTCCCTCCCTCCCCTTTGCCCAATCAAAGTTCCTCCATTCTCCCCCCACACACAACCCACATTGTAGATCAGCATCCACTTATTGGAGAGAACATTCAGCCTTTGTTTTTGGAATTGGCTTACTTTATTTAGCATGATATTCTCCAACTCCATCCATTTACCTGCAAATGCCATAATTTTCTTCTCATTTAATGCTGACAAATATTCCAATGTGTATATATACTACAGTTTCTTTATCCATTCATCTATTGAAGGGCATCTAGGTTACTTCCACAGTTTAGCTACTGTGAATTCAGCTGCTACAGATATTGATGGGACTTTAAGTCCTTTGGGTATAGACCTAGGAGTGGGATAGCTGGGTCAAATGGTGGTTCCATTCCAAGTTTTCTAAGGAATATCCATAGTGCTTTCCATAGTGGTTGCACCAATTTGCAGGGCCACCAGCAATGTATGAGTGTGCCTTTTTCTCCACATCCTCACCAACCCTCATTATTGTTTGTATTCTGATAATTGCCATTCTGACTGGAGTGAGATGAAATCTTAGAGTAGTTTTGATTTGCATTTCTGTAATTGCTAGAGATATTGAACATTTTTTTCATATAATTGTTGATCAATTTAGTATCTTCTGAGAAGTATCGGTTCAGTTCCTTAGCCCATTTATTGATTGGATTGTTTGGTTTTTTAGTGTTAAGATTTTTTGGTTCTTTATATATCCTGGAGATTAATGCTCTATCTGCTGTGCATGTAATTTGGGCCTCAAATGTCTGATGGGTAGCTAAATGCATAACAGGGATTTAGGCTGCCTTTGCTAAAAGCAGTGATTCTCAGGCCTGCAGATGCCCAGTGGGTAACTAAAAACAGGCTAGAGCTTGGCATCTCTGCTTTCACTTTGTGTCTGTCTCCTTTACTACCTTAAATTTTGGATAAGCCCACTGCTCAGTCTGCGTGTAAGTTAATCATTTAAGGAGTGTTCTTCTAAAAACTGATAACACAGCTGAGTGCATAGCACACACCTGTAATCCCAGCAGCTCAGAAGGCTGAGGTGGGAGTTCAAAGCCAGCCTCAGCAACAGCACGATGCTAAGCAACTCAGTGAGACCTTGTCTCTAAATAAAATACAAAATAGGGCTGGGGGTGTGGCTCGGTAATTGAGTGCTCCTGAGTTCAATCCCCAGTACCCTCCCCCCCCAAAAAACCCCGATAACACAAGGTTTATTAGCCCCAAATTTATAGAACTTATTTTGTCCTTCTTCAAGACTGAGGCAAGATTTGCAGGGACACTCAGAGGTCAGCTTTTATAGCATTAGACCCCTAGAGTGTTGCCTCAAAGTCTATACTCATTGCCCCCTTCCAGGATCACAGATCTGGTAGACAAATATCCTAAGCAACAAGTGGAAATTGCCCCCTCCAATGAAAAAGACTTCTCCAGAGCCACCTCACAGAACCAGCACTGAGAGAATGATCAACCAGACCTTAGTTTGACCAATGTTGCTTAATTATACCTACCTCTGGCCTCTGTCCCTATTCTTCCTTTACTTAAACCACCCACCGTGCATTTCAGCACTCTGAGGACAGAGCACAGATACTGGATTTCACTTTAACTTCCCAATGTAGCCATGTTGATTAAAGTTCCTTTCGTGCTCTCCACCATTCCTTTTCTGTTTGTTTTTTGGGGTGAGCATGCAGACCTCATTAGTTGGACCCCTGCAGTCAGGCCTCCAGCCTGGGACTCCAGTAACAAAAGCCAGATAAAAAATTGGCATCTCTGGCTTCATTTCATATCTGTCTCCTTAACTACCTTTAACTGTGTTATCAATTTTAAGATGAATGTCTTGGAACCTGGGAGATTATTGGGTGATGGCCGCTACTTGGACGATGAGAAGAATTTGCCAAGAAAAAGAGAAGAGCATTCATTGGAGGGAGATGCCCTGAAAGGGTGCAGTGGAGACACAACAAAGACATATGACAATGGATTCAGAGGATCTATGCTTATAAGCGCTTCTGAGTTCTTCATTGGCCTTTGGCAGGCTTTTTGATAGGAGTGGGTTATGCAAGAACCCTGTAATGCTCTTCTTAAAAAGAAACTGGACAACTCATTCTACTCTTCATATAGTTTTTAAAAATCTCACTGGTGTTTTATGAACCAATTTAGTGAGAACTGACAAAAATACAGTACAGAAACACAGTTCAGCTCTTCACTCAGAATTCTACCGGTGACATTTAATAAGGATTCATTAGATTTTTCACATAGATCATTGACATTGGTTATTACACTTATTATTAGGTATTTTATTGTTTCGTGGTATTGTGGTTTGGATATGAGGTGTCCCTCAAAAGTTCCTATTAATGCAGAAATAGTCAGAGGTAATCTAATCTTTGTACCTGTTAAACAACTTCTCCCCACCTTGGTGTTCTCACTCTTGAAGGGAAATGAGAAAGGTTAGGGAAATTTAGAAAGAATCAATCTTGTGCTTTGTAGGTGCTTTGTGTCAAGATGTCACCTAGGATACATCAATGTCTTTTAGACAGATACTTGTCAAGTGATGAACAGGTGTGTGTGCAGAGTTGAGCAGGAATCTGACCCAAAGTTTAAGGTAGTAAAGGAGACAGATATGAAATGAAGCCAGAGATGCTAATGATTAGATTATGAGAGCTGTAACCTAGTCAGTCCACCCTAGTTTGAGTGGATTGGCTGGGTGGTAATTGTAGGCAGGTGTGGCATGGCTGGAGGAGGTGGGTCATGGGGGTGGTCCCTGGAAGGGTGTATCTTCTCTCTGCAGCCCCTTTCCTCCCCCCCTCTTCTCTTTCCTCACGCCACCCTGAGCAGAGCTGTTTTCCTCCACTGGGCCCTTCCCCCATGATGTGCTGCCTCACCTGAGGCCCAGAGCAATGGAACTGGCCATTACAGACTGTGAGCCCCGAGTAAATTTTACCTCCTCTAGAACTACGTGAAGACTGATGCAAAAGCTGACTAAAACCGCTGGCTAATGAATCCTATCTTGTATTACATTTTCTAATTCATCATTGCCGATTTTTTAAAAAATCTTTTGACTTTTTTATGATCTTCTATCAGACCTCCATACCAAAATCTAAGTTCTAATAACTTGTCCTTGATTTTCTTAGATTTTTCTAAGTAATTGTATTATCCCTAAATACCTCCTTCTACCTCTCTTATTGCACAGGCCTCTAGTGTTAAGAAGCAGAGAGGTGACTTGAAAATCCTGAAGCATTTTGTAGGTGCTTTGTGTCAAGATGTCACCTAGGATACATCAATAATTTGTCAACCCCTAATACAAGCATCTGCCTTGTATACTGTCCTGCCTCTTTCTCAAGTATCCATGCTTACTGTTCCCACCTGACGTCAACACCTCTGCCTCCTGTTGCTTAACACAGGTAGGTGGCAGCCCACCTGACTGCTCCAACAGTAGGTCATCATTCACCTGGACAGGTGAGCCTAGGCCTCCCCTCCTGCTCTTTGCATCCACAGCCTCAATCCTGGAGCTCTCCTGCAACACTACTTGACTGTTCCCACTTTTTGAAGACTACAATATTGATGGACCTAGATGGAAGGCATTATGTTAAATAAAATAAGCCAAGCACAGAAAGACAAGTATCATATGATTTCACACATGCATGGAAACTAAAAAAAAAAAAAAAAAAACTGAGCTCATAGAAGTGGAGAAAAGTGGTTACCAGAGGATGAGGAGAATAGGGGGCAGGGGGGTGGGGAGAAGTTGTTTAACAGGTACAAAGTCATACCCAGCCAGGAGGAATGTGTTCTGCTGTTCTGGTACACAGAAGGGTGACTAGAGTCAATGATGCTATTGTTAGGAAACAGACCTGCACATTATTGGCACTAAAATTGCCTAAAAAATATGCTCCCATAGATCTAGAAGCCTTCAACTGCATTGCCCAAAGGACAACGGTATCAACACTTCTGCTCATTTAGAATTACTTTTTATCTTCAAAATCCATATTTACATCCTGCATAACATTTTGATGTCCATTTGGCATTTTGATTATTCCTCTGATGTGGGCTAAGTTGTATTTCAGGACCATTTGCTAGAAACTATCTCAGCCCCATTGACTTCCCCCTCCAGGAGCCATAGTTGGATGAGGCTCAGACAGAGAAATCAAGAAAAGACAAAAAGTTAACAAATTACTTTTGGCCTCAGATGTGTAAACAAGTAGACAAGCAGGTTTCTGAGACTTAGAAATCTCTGGTTTTCTTGTATCGAATTTTCCCTTTGCCAGATTTAAATCTTGAAACTTCACTGTGCGAAGGGTTTCAGAAATAAAATGGCAATGGATGGTACTAAGTTCAAGTGTGAGGAGTCAGCCAGTTGGGAAACAGTTATGACGAGAAAAAGATTTCCAAATCCCCAGAGTGGAGAGCTTGAAATTCATCTCCAACATTGAGGAAAGGAGGACATTAAATTCCAATGATATGACCAGGACTTTGCTGCCACCTATCCTCCATCCCTAGATCTGGCTTTACCTCCAAATGCCACATAGCAACTGAGCATCTTCCCACCATGCTACCAAACGTGCCAAGTAGATTCTTAGAGCACGTCCCTGCATCTCCTGATTTATAGAAACTTAAAGACATCACAAAACTCAAAGGAAGCTGGCTATTCTTAGCAGGCAAGCAACTTGTGCAACATCTCGCAGCACACCAGCAGTAACCTGTCTACTTCTGTACAAGTAGACCCAGCGAGCTCTCCCCAAGAATGACAAAGAACTGAAGCTCTTGGTCCAAAGGGAAGCAATTCAAATTTGTCAAATTTGCTAATGGAGAATGTTTAGATGGAGAATATCAAGTGTTTGCATCTCTTTGTCTTAGATATGGATTCTCCAGAAATAGACCCTGAAATGAGAATTTAAATGTAAGTAATTTATTTGGCAGATGATATAAAGGAGCACTGCAGGTGTAGTGGGGAAAGAGGAAAGAGAAGGCATCCAAGGAAGGAGACAGGATCAACCAGATTGCTACTGCAGGCCACTGAGAATCTATCGTGCTGGCAACTCTGGGAGACGGTATATAACACAGCCTGGAGTTGCTCTCCCTTAGGACAAGAATGAGGAAGGAAGGGTGTTTGTCCATCAAACACCACCTTCATCAGGGATGTTAACTTCCAGCCCCAGCATACGTTGACACAACTCCCCAGAGAGTGCCCTCAGGTGGATAGCTGGAGGGACTTACAGCAAGAAGCTCTTGGTAGGCACTGAGTATCCAGGGCAAATGAAGACGACACCAATTACTTCTGCAACACTGCTCTTTCTCCTTTGTGAGCTATGACAGTTGGCTTTTCAGAATCCTCCGGGTGCTATACCTACCCCATCTCTTCGTTTGGGTGGATACAACCCAATACCATTTCTTGGACACTAGTTGGTACCTAAGCAGTAACTTACTCAGGACAGGTTTACCCACTGTTCTGTATCCCCCCAAGTCATACCCTCTTTCACTAGGATTTCCATAAACTCCAGTCTCCAACCCTCCATCCAGTGCTGTCCACTCCTGGAGGAATAAGCTCTAGGGAGCAACCTGTGGCAGGTATGTACCATTCCTCATTCCAAAACTTCTCCTGGCTTCCCATTTCCTGCAGAGTAATTTCCAGCACTCTTAGCCTTCTGAGTTTCCACAATCCAGCCAATCTAGTCACTAAGACAGTGATGTATCACTGTGTCACCCAACCTTTGATTAAAAAGCCTCCTTCCCTTGAAGCTCACTCCCTATATCTCTCCATTCCACAATCATCTCTCATCTAAGAGTGAAGCCTCTCCTGTGGCATGGAGACTCCCTACATCACTCTAGTGGGCCATGTCTCTCTTGAGTCACAGAGACAGGCTTATCTGCACCACCAGTGAGGACTGTGAATGCGCCACTTTGTGATGAGTTTATTGTTTTATATACACATTCTTAGCCCACTGAGTGCATGAACAGTGTCTCACACCTTTGTTCCCACACTCCTGGCAGAGGGATGGCAGGCAGGCACCTTTATGGATGAGATTCTATACAAACACCTAACAGACACTTGTCTCCCACACACAGAATTTTTTTGAATTGGTTAGTGCCCAGGACACATACTAGACACTTGATAATCACACGCCTGGTGAGTTAATTAATTTGTCCTTCAACCACTGTCCTTGGCATTGGAGGCATCTGAAGTAAAAGAATAACTAGGTTATTACAGTTTGATAGTCTCAAAGTTTTATTTGCATTTTTGTGTTTTTATTTGGACCTTTCCACCTTGCTTAAAAAGTTACTTTATGCCCCCTAATGAATTTTGTGACTTTGTCATGATTTTTCCTTCTAAAAAAGAAAAAAGAGCTTAGAATGGAGAAAACAAATTGGATTTTATTTTTTGTCTTCCTTATTTGGAACTCAAAAACATTGAAATTTGTTACACTGGGGACCTGGCATCCATGGTTGCCATGGTACCTTATCCTGTGAGAGATCTGAGCTCTTCCCATGATGCAGTTCTCTGCAGACTGGCAGGGCCTGGGCAGGTGGAGGCACATTTAAGACACCTTATCCTGCTCATCTTTGTCACCCTAGAACCTAACTGAGGGCTCTGCAGGTGTGGCTCAGATCACATGTCATGGACCATTTTGTATCTGTAAATCAAGGAGTATGACCAGAGAACCACATTTCTGTACTTTACAGTATGGTGTAAAATAACCAAAAAAAAAAAAATGGACTTGGATAGCATATGTAACCCAGGAGGCTCATTACTAAGATCCAGGAAACCCTGAGCAAGAATGGCAGTCAGGCCCCAGGAAGGGCTGAAGTAGAACCCCAAAGAGCCCTGGAGCAAAAGGGTCCTCTTCTCCTTTAGTCCCTCCTCCTCTCTACATATTATTTCTCTGACCTGATTCCCTACTTCCCTTCCACCCCAGAAACAGACTGCAGTTTGCGCTCGACATCCACCACCTACCCCACATACACACACTCCCAATCTGGTCGACTACCCCCTGAGAGGTGGGATCATATTGCATAAATATGGCTGTGACTGCTGACCCCTGTGGATGAGGGAGGGGAATTTAAGGAAATCACTGTTCACTATAAACAAACCTCCCCAAATATACCAACAACAGACCACCTGCCAAGGAATACCTAAGAGGCAGCTTTAGGGCAAGGATTCTAGCATATGAGAGAGCATGCCGCAAATCTCAAATCAGTACCAGAAGAAAAGCACCCATTACGCAGTGCATTTATAAGAGGAAAACAGTCCACACTAAATTATTTGCTGCTAGTGGGGGACATTGGCAGAATCTTTCCTAATGGTTTCTATCTAGAATCTCATATTGTGGGTGGTTATTTTGTGATAAATGTATTTTCCACTTACCTTTGAGTGCTCTGCCCATGGGGTAAGGCAATTCAAAACCAGGTGGGAAATCACAAAGGGTGTGAGGGCAATTTCAAAGTGTTCTTCCATCCAGATGCTGCAGGACATGTTTGTGTTTTCTCTCTGTCACCCTAAGTGCCCTGCCCCCTGTCACATTCTAAGCCTAGAAGAGCAGTTGAGAGTCTCAGGCATGTGAGCACCAGTGGAGAGATGGTTGGTATTCATTGTAAACCTCCCAGTTATCAATTGCTGCTTAGCAAAACACCTTAAAACGTAGTGACCTACCACAATCAATTATTTTGTTTACAGATCCTGGGAAGAGCTTGGTGGGACAGGTCACCTCTTTTCCTCTGGGATCAGCTTGGTCAACTCATTGGGCAAGAGAAGCGCCAATATAATCTCTCTCTTTTCCTTTGTTCCCAGGAACAGGGTTATCTGTCAGGTGGAAGCTCAGGCCGGCTGTGGCCTATGACTTTGATTCCTCTCCATATCGCCTTCCCCCAGGCCACCAGGGCTTCTTCACAGCATGGCAGCTGGTCTATAATAGGGAGCATCCCAAGAAACATCGATAAACTGGCACTATGTTCCCTCTGCTGGGTTCTTTTTGTCTGGCAGTCACAGAACCCAGGTTCAAGGGGAGAGAACATAGACCTCAGTGGGAGCAGCATCAACGAATTTTGGTCTTTGTTTTATAACTGCTGTAGCTACATGTAAGAGACACATGCACAGGAAATTAGATCAGGGTGAAAGGTTGACTTTATCTTAGGATCCTGCTCCCTGCCATCAGATGGGTATCTTCCACCATCATGCCCACACCAAGCCTATCCCATTTCCATTGCAGTGGGAGCTGAATGGTGGATACTCCCAGTGAAGCCTGAGAGAAACAGAACCCTTTAAGGAGAGGTCAAAGAGGTAGAAGTTTAAGGGTAAAGAAGGGGAAAGAGGAAAGATTTCTCCACCATTCATGGATGGGTAGTTTATTATAGGGTGCTCCAAAAATTCAGGACTGTGGTATTGGTTGGCCTGTAGAAGCTGGGACAAATGGAAGAAGAGAGAAGCTACATCTCCAGGCCCATGCAAATTCAGTATGATTTAGATAAGGGGTCAGCAACTTTTTCCATAAAAGAGCATAGCAAATATTTTGGGTTTTGCAGGCCACTTGTAGTCTCTGTCACATCTTTTTGGGGGGTTTTCTTTTCTTTTCTTTTCTTTTTTTTGGTACCTGGGATTGAACCCAGCGTTATTTAACCACTAAGCCACATCCCCAGCCCTTTTTTGTATTTTACAGGTTCTCCCTCAGTTGCTTAGTGCCTTGCTAAATTGCTGAGAGTGGCTTTGAATTTGCGATCCTCCTGCCTCGGCCTCCCAAGTAGCTGGGATTATAGGCACATATCACCACGCCTGGCTCTCTAACATATCTTCTTCTTCTTCTTCTTTTTTTTTTTAAAGATCCTTTTAAAACCACTCTTAGTCCATATACAACACACCACAGGTAAGACTGAGCCCCTGAGCTCTGATTTGCTCAGTCCTGTCTTCCTCCAGCTGAGGCCAGAGACCCTGCAGCAACAGCAGCACCAAGTAGCTTGTTACAATGCAGAATCCCATGTCCAGCCCAGACTGAACTAATCAACTAAAGTCTGGGAATCCTTGCCCCCCACCCACTAGGTTGAGGACCTTTGGAGCTTCTTTTCTATTCTGTGGGTGTATCTATTAGTGAGCAGGAAGCTCTTTTGGTATGGCCAGCACCATGATCTGCTTCCTTCCATGATCTGTAGCTTACATCAGGATTAGACAAGAACCAGCAGGGAGATTACTCTTCCTCTAAACATATGACAAAACTGGATTTTCCTCAGGCTTAAAATAGCATCTGGTTGGTTTCTCTTAAGTTTCCACCAAACTATCTACAGAGACACAAAACACATGGAAAATTCACACCACAACTGTCATGTGTTAAGAATATTTCTGCAAATTCTTTGGTGTTCCTTCCACAGAGATGGGGTCTGCCTCCCCTCCCCTTAAATCTGGCTAAACTCAGGTACTCAAGGTGTTGACAAAATGCAGCAGAAGAGATGCTGTTTAACTTCTAAGGCCTTTTCCCACCCTGAAATCACCTCTAGGTTTTCTGGCTGACCACCCAGTTTAGCCCCAAGTTGGCTGACATCCATGTGAGGATCCCTATCTTGGACTCCAGTCCAGAAAATCCCTCCAGAAATCTGTAATCCTGGCTGACATTTGTCTGTGAGACCCAAAGAACAGCTCAGCCAAACCCTTCCTGAACTCCTGATTCACAAAATCATAAGAAAGATAAAATGGTTATTGTAAATACCTATGCTTTAAGTTAATTTGTTATCAGCAAAAAATAACTGCAAAAATCATCAAAAAACCAAGACTATATCCAGAATAACCAAGAAAGTCTCACTAACTCAAATACCAATAGACCTGGGTTTGGTAACTCAACCAGAGAAGCCACACATATCTGGGGGAACAAGCCTGCCAACACTGCCCAGGGGCAGAGTGTTCTTAGCTCCATCCCACCTGCCTGCTTCTGTGTTGGGGACTTCCAGGTCAATCCCATATTTGCTAACCCTTGGTTGGTTGTGCATCCTTATACACATAGCCTAAACTCTCTGTTTCCCAGCTTCATCACGGGTTTAGAGGAGTAGTTTGAATGCTCCTTCAAATGACTACTTTCTAAATATTTGTTTAACATGGGTTTACTTACTGGGGGGAGAGGGAGCCTGTGATTGACTAGAGAATTCCTAATGCCTGCCTAGCCCTCAGAATAGCATTCATAGAAAGTGCTCAGGAAGTATTTTCCACCATCTTCACCCTCTTCTTACTGCCATCATTCCTGATTCACTGTTGGAGATGGGCAGGAATGGCATTTCTGAAAGCCCTTCCAGTTATTCTTCAGCACAATAATGTTTGAGAGCTGCTGCTCATGCTGGACAGATAATTAGACAACCAAAGCCCTACTCTATGAATATTTGAGTGCTTACTGTGAGCCAGGCAGGGTAAACCAGACCTGGGGGCAAACCAGGGTGGTGGATTATTCAACGCTCCTCCAAGCCACCATTCATTAAATATTTGTTTAACAAGCCTCTACTTACTGGGGAGAAGGGAGCCTGGAAGCCTGGGATTGACTGGTCTATTACTGTGCTAGGCCCCAAGGACACAGAAAGGAACCATCAGACCCCTCCCCGTACCCTCAAGGATCTCAATTTCCTCTTACGCTAAAAGGAGACAAACCTTCCACTCAGTCCTCTGCCTTCACAGCTATTGTAGGTAGATCTACAGAGGAAGGGAAAACAGAAGTAATATGGGATATGTGGGTGGAGCGATGGAGAAGGGAGAGGAGTGTCCTCTGGGCTACCAGCAACCCTTTGAAGAAAATGGCCATGGAGAGGCACCCCTTGGCCTCCAGCTGAATTGTCCAAGCAGCAACATACATGGTAACAACCATAGTTAATAATGATATTATCTATTTCAAAACTGCTGAAAGTGCTAATTTTTAATGTTCTTATCACAAAAAAATAATTAGGTGATGTGATATGTTAGTGAGCTTGATTTAATCATTCTACTCTGTGTACATATATCAAAACAATACCATGTATACCATAAATATATACAATTATTATTTGTCAGTTATAATTTTTAAAAAATAAGGTCACCAGATATGAGATGAATGGAGGAACTTTGGATGGGGCAAAGGGGATGGGGAGAGGGGACACAGGGGTAGGAAAGATGGTGAAATGAGATGATCCTCATTACCCTAGGTATATGTATGATTGCACGAATGGTGTGATCCTATTTTGGGTACAACCAGAGAAGTCAAAAATTGTGCTCCATCTGTGTACAATGAATCTAAGAGCATTCTGCTGTCATGTATAACTGATTAGAAAATAAATAAATAAATAAAATGAGGCCACCAGAGGGATAATGAGACTTCATTAGAAATGAAAAGAGCTTTTTCTTCTTGTCCCAAACAGAGTGACCCATCAGAGGAGGCTTCCAGGATGCAGGACTTTCAGGGGTTCTTTGTTTTTGTTTTTGTTTTATGGATTTTGTTTTAAAACCAAGAAAGTCCCAGGCAAGCCAGCTAAGTTGATCACTTGGCCTAAGGAATTCCCATGAGCCATTTGCTGGGGTCGGTTGAATGGAGTGAGGAAAGATGGCTTGGCTGAATGGACATAGCTCCATCCCCATTGGACGGAGACCCCATACATCACAGCCAAGAATGAGCGTGTTGTTTATCACACAAGTTCTTTCTTCCAAGAGGAAACCTAGTGCCAACCCACAGGTGGCACGTGAACTAGCTGGCTAAATGAAGGGGTTTCTTAAAAGGAGTACTTCAGGGTTACCTGTAAATGAACTTCTACCCCTCTCCCACTTTTTGCGGATCATTCATTCATCACCAACCCTCCCACCTGCTGCTCCATAAACCTGATCACCCTTTACCTCCCAGCTCAAAAGAACAGTGCAAATGGAAAACACATTCCACCTTGGCCACTCAGCAATCTTAATTAAGATGAGCCTGTTTATAAATATCCAGTCAGTCCAGAAAGTCCCACAAGTTCCTATTTGCTTATGGAGCTGCTTAATTACAGAGGCTGAGTCTTGAGCACTTGTGGGTATTGCACACTGCTGTAAATAATATGAACCCCAAGGAAAAGGTCGCAACTCTGACACTCAGAGGAGAACTCATGAATCTGCTGGGGGAAAGCAGTCACTGAAACAGAAACAGCATCTGAAGAAAGTTACAGCTTTGCCTCTTGCTGGAGCTGGAGAGGAGCCCCATACTGCCACGAAGATGCTGACTTTCCCTAGGGAAGGCATTAGGTCTGCCCCAGCCTCAATGTCCCCATCTACAAAGTCATAGACACAGCTCTTTTAGGGGTCCTTTCTGCTCTTAGGGAATCCTCCACCCCTAACTATGGGTGAGATCTTGGAGCCTGGCTATGGTTGAGTACAGACACCCACTGGACACAGCTCTGGTGCAAGATCCTGGTGATGGGACCCTCACTAGGAGCCCATAATGTAAAGTAGTCACAAAGAAGGCTCAGGGGGCCTCCTCTTGAATTTCAATCATCCATTTACCTGGAAACTGTTTGGATGCTATCCAGATGGCCCAAATCCTTCTCTCCTTTTGTCATGGACTGAATAGTGCCCACCTAAAATTCACAGGTAGACAGAAGCTCCAACCCCCAATATGACTGTATTGGGAAACAGAACCTTTAAAAAGATAATGAAGGTTAAATGAGGCTGTTAGGGTGGGGACCTAACACAATCTAATTGGTGTCCTCATAAGAAAAGAAGGAGACACCAGGAATGTGTGTGCACAGAGAAAAAGTCAAATGAGGACACATCAGGAAGATAGCCATTTGTAAGGCAGGGAGAGAAGCCTCACAGAAACCAACCCTGCTGGCACCTTGATCTTGGACTTCTAGCCTACAGAACAGTGAGAAATAGATTTCTTTTTTTTTTCTTTTTTTTTATTGGTTGTTCAAAACATTACAAAGCTCTTGACATATCATATTTCATACATTAGATTCAAGTGGGTTATGAACTCCCATTTTTTTCTATTGTTTAAACCACCCACTCTGTGAAGCTTTGTTTGAGCAGCCTATTGTGCCATTTCTGGGTGCCAAGGCTTGGCCTCCATGGCCTCCAGGCACTTTACTTCTCTCTCTCTCTCTCTCTCTCTCTCTCTCTCTCTCTCTCTCACACACATCTGCAGCCCACATCAGGGTCTTTGCACGACTGGAAGCACTATGCAGTCCCAAGAAAGCAAAGAGTTCCTTATGCATCTCCCTCCTCTGTTATATGGTCTGAATGCCCCACTCCCTGGCCCTGAAGTAGAACAAAACCTTTGATGTAATTCACAGCCCAGAACCTCCCATTGTATCAGCTGAGACAAATTTCATACTGTAATTTCACCATTGCTTTCTTCTTCTTCTCTTCCCTGCTTGGTTTACTCCCTTTTCCATCTCTCTCCAGCAACCTGCCTTAATAAAACACAAATTCACATGGACTATCATCTTAGGGCCTGCCACCAGGAATCCCCACTTGAAATAGGGGCTCAAGGAAAGTGTGCATCTCCACATTACAGCTTCAAGTCAACTTGATATTCCATAGTCCACTTATTACTTGCTCAAAGCCCCACCTCCAAATACCATCACTTTAGGGGTTAAGATGTAAATATGGGATGCAAAAAGTCACTCTTTTGGCTGCTCTCAGCTCAGACTCTTGGTTCTGGCATGCATATGTTCTCAACCATGTCTCTGAGAAATCCAGCCTCATGAGATCCAACCTCAGACCAGCTCCTTGGAGTTTAAAAATGTTATACATGAGCGAGGTGTGGTGGTGCACACCTGTGATCCCAGTAGCTTAGGAGGCTGAGACAGGAGGATCATGAGTTCAAAGCCAGCCTCATCAAAGTGGAGGCAATAAGCAACTCAGTAAAACCTTGTCTGTAAATAAAATGTAATAATAATAATAATAATAGGGATGTGGCTCAATGGTCAAGTGCCCCTGAGTTCAATCCCTGGTACACCCCCAAAAATGTTATACATGGCTCTGGTTATTCTCCAAGTCACTCTTGAGAACTCAACAGGCTCCCTCTTAGCCTGCTCAAACTTGCCCTCCAGGTCATGCCTATTTGGGGAAGATCATGATTTTTGAGAAACACTCACAGAGGATTGGCAGGAGGGATGGGAACAAGAAGGGAACACAGAACTTCACAAGGAAACAGTATAGATTCCAACTAGAGGCAAAAACCAGAACAAGAGTTCAAGTACTTTACTTTAGGAGGTGATCCCAGGAACTAAGGGGATGGAATGACATAGGGATGTGAAGGAAGCCAATGAGAGTATGATCCTGAGTAGGTCCCTGCCGTTGGCAAATGCACCTTCATCCTGCCGGGGCCCTCTGAGGAACAGTGTGGAATCTCTCCAGCAGCACTGTGTAGTACAGTGGCTGGTGAATAGCTGAGGTCTGGTCCCAGGGGTGCTATCATCCTGCACTTCTTATGGGCACAGAATGGCAGAACATGTGCCTGCAGCCATGCAAAGTCCCTGGGTGTTGCATTTGGAAGGGCTCAGGGAATCTGAACGAGGCACAGGCAGATCTACTCCACGAATGATGGTGTTTAGGAACTGCCATTGTTAAGTCAGGGAAAGAAGACTCATGGGGTTGGTGAACAGACATGATCCAGAGTGCAGAATATCTAACTTGAGTTTTATTTGCCAACATCATGAACCTGACAAGTTTCTGTGTCTCTCTGAGCATTGGGGTTTTTTTTTTTTTTTTTCATTTATGAAGTGTGAGTTAAAAATAATCACCTCAGTGAAAGTCTGAGGCATAATGAAGTATTTGCCTTTTCTCCAAGTATTTCCCTAGGCTCGCAGGGCATGGTGGCCCACATTGCTCCAGAGGCTGAGACAATGGAGTTGCAAGTTCAAAGCCAGCTTCAGCAACTTAAGGAGGACCTAAACTGCTGAAGGAGACCTTGTCTCAAAATAAAAAAATAAAAAGGGGTGGGGATGTGTCTCAGTGGTTAAAGTGCCCCTGGGTTCAACCTCTGGTACAAAAAAAAAAAAAAAAATCAAAGTATCTCCCCACAAAAATACTTGTAAATTACAAAGGGAGCAGTGCTTTTGTATATCTCTAGCCAAACCACATGACATGAATCTAACCATGAGAAGACATCAGATAAAGTCAAACAGAGAGACTACAACATAGTTGGTGAGCACTCTTAAAAAATGTCAAGGTGATGAAAGACAAAGTCTGATTATAGGAGATTAAGAACATACAATAGCTAGCCAGAACATGTTGGTTTTGTTAATTTATATTTTTGTATTATTTTTTGTTATGAAGAATCCACAATTTAACAATGTCTCTAGATTACTTAACAATATTCTATAAATATTTAGTTTCCTAATTTTTGCAATACTGCAATGGATTTTTTTTTGGATGGGGTCTGGGGATATGTCCTGAAGAACAAAGAAATGAAGAATAAAAAGGTACAGAATTACTGTCTTCTGTTCTGGCTGCTGCAGCAGAATACCACAGAGAAGCTTACAAACAATGAGTTTATTTCTCACGGTCCTGGAGGCTGTAAGTCCAAGATCAAGGAGCCTGATTCCTCATGAGGGCTCTTTTCTTTGTTATAGATGGCCACCTTTTCACTCTGTCCTCCTATGGCAAAGGGGGTAAACGAACCCCCTGGAACCCCTGGCATAATGGCACCAATCCCAAACATGTGGACTCCACCTTCACGATCTATTCACCTCTCAAAGCCCCACCTCCAAATACCGTTACTTTAGGGGTTAGGACGTAAACACATGAATTTGAGAGAGGACACAAACAAACATCTATTCTATACTAGGTATCATGTCTGCAATTTATTCTCCCAGAAAAAAAAAAAAGACTCATTCTCACTCCTGGGATATCCTAGTTGCTGGATTTTGTTGTTGTTTTAGGGAGTTGTTTGTTTTTGTATGTGGATATCCAGTTGCTTCAATCTCACTTGTTTTTTGAAAAGACTGCCTTTTTTCCATAATTTTCTTTGCTCCTTTGTCAAAGATCAATTAGCTATATTTATGTGGAACTACTTCTGCTCTCTCTCTCTCTCTCTCTCTCTCTCTCTCTCTCTTCTGTTCCTTTTATCTAGTCTTTCACCAATACCACACTGTCTTCATTACTAGGGATTCATAGCAAGTCCCAAAGTCAGGTCTTCTATCTTTGTTCTTCTTCAATACTGTGTGGAAAAAAGCCCGGGATAATATCCTTTAATTGTCACTTTATCCAGATGGAACATGATCAGAGTTTCCAGGCAACAGCGGCAAATCACAAAAGGAAGTCACCCAAAACCAAGGTCTCCACCTACATCTGGCGAGAAGGTCAATTCTTGAGACTCTAAAATTGTGGCCCTACCAAGCATGAGTTACAAAGAAATCATGTAATAAGTTGTTTAGTTCTGACTTGAGTTCTTAAAAAATTGGGCTTAGATCTCTGTTTTAGTCAGCTTTTATGTTGCCATGACCAAAATACCTGACAAGAACAAGTTAGAGGTGGAAAAGTCTCTTTTGAGCTCCTGGTTTCAGAGGTTCCATACATGCTCAGCTGACTCCAAAGCTCTGGGTCTGGGTGATGCAGAACATCATGGCACAAGGACATGGCAGAGGAAAGCTGCTCAGGACATAGCAACTAGGAAGCAGAGAGAGAGTGCTCCACTCACCAGGGACAAAATACAAATCCCAAAGTTGTCTTTCAGGGACCTTCCTCCAGCCATACCCTACCTGCCTACAGTGACCACCCAGTATGTCCACATCAGTGGGAGATTAGGTTACAAATTTCATAATATAATAATTTCACCCCTGAACACTGTTGAATTGTTTCACCCGTGAGCTTTGGGGGAGACACCTCATATCTAAACCATAATAACCTTAGATGCTTCATTCTACAAAATTCCAATCACTGAGATATGACTAGAGCAGAATTAGTTCTTTCTTATACCAAATAGACAAGATAGGAAGCTAAAACTAGAACAATGAATCTCAAGCTTTATCATGCATCAGAATCACCTGGAAGGCTAGCTGAAGCACATATTGCCCTGATTCAAGAAGTCCAGGGTGTAGGATTATCATACTCATAAATAAATAAACAGTATTCCCAGGTAAGTTTGAATTTCAGCTGAAAAACAAAATTTTTAAAATATTCCTGTATTTAGTCCTAAACATTACAAAGAACATACTTATATTTTTTTAAAAAATCATTGTTTCTTATCTGAAATTCAAATTTAACTGGGGCATCCTCTATTGTATCTGATCATCTTAATTGGCTAGGTTCCAAACATTTGCATGTTTAACAAATTTCCATGTAGTGCTGATGCTACTGATCCTGGATCCACACTTTAAGAACCACTAGCCTGACCTGGTGTGATGGCACATGCCTGTAATCCCAGCAGCTCAGGAGGCTGAGGCAGGAGGATCACGAGTTCAAAAACAGCCTCAGCAAAAAGTAAGGCACTAAGCAACTCAGTGAGACCCAGTCTCTAAATAAAATACAAAATAAGGCTGGGGTTGTGGCTCAGTGGTCAAGTGCTCCTGAGTTCACCCCTCCACACCAAAAAAAA
>NW_026000026.1:43096401-43124300 GCF_001458135.2 Marmota marmota marmota | reverse complement strand
GGAACTCCAACTTGGAAGGTTTCCATACTAGAGGCAAACACATAGGTTCTTTCATGCGATACCTGAAGGTTAGGTAGGGTGGATGTCTTCAATAGTTCTCGTTTATCCTGAGAAAAGAGAGGTGGGACTTAAAAACTCACCACTTAACAGAGTGATTATAACAATTTTCAACAACAGAATTAATCTCCTTGAGAGAGTGGAAATTTTATTTTCTTGGCTAAATTTGTTCAAACAACTTTGAAATTGGCACTGCTGGTTTTGTGAGTAGGAGACACTGATTTTCTTGATAACAAAAGGCTGGGTTTTGTGGGGTTTTGGGTTTTTTTTTTCCTTTATTTGGCTGTAAATCAATCTTCACCTTTGTTTCCTTGTTGCACTGACTTTCTGGTTGCTACATAAGGCTTTCTCTCCCTCCCTTTGCTCCAGATAACAAGGGATGAGAAATGCATTTGTGCCTGGTAGATAATTCTTTCTCTTGGTTTTACAACCTGTTGTTTGCTCTTTATAATCAAGCCCAAGTCCATGGTGAAAGTTCAACTTGGTGTTGGGTTAATTCTTGTCATTTATCTTCCTGGCAAGCATTTGTTTTCCTCATCGATTGTGTTTTTTATAAGCATGCACCATTCATAAAGAGTAAAATGCTGAATAAAAAGAAAACATTCAAGTACAATTAATTATATTGCATGACAGTTATACATACAAGGTCCCATGTTGTGGTTGCCTGGTCCTCTTTCTCCATATTTTGGTCAAGGCTGCCTGTAAAAGTGGGACCAACTGAAGAACCTTGAGACCTTGTCAGATAGGCTAATTTAATTGATTTAGATGTGGCCTGAACAAAGAAGGTCTAATAATTCCCCAGGTAGTACAACCACTTTAGCAAACTATTGGGCAGTATTTACTAATTTTGAACTTACAGTCGATTCTCACTCATAGTGTGTTCTATAAAGTCACTATAAACAATGAGTTTGTGAATATTGAAATGTTGTCCTTAGGGGAAATATGGAGGTAGATAGATGCCTGCCAGCCTCTGGTGATAAGATTTTTGTCAGTCAGTTATACTAACTTCATTTTGTGCATTTGTTTGTTTTGCTTAAAGACACCTTACTTAATATATGTTGTTGATTTGCTACACTGAACTCACTGCCAAAACACTGTGATTCAAATCTGAACAAAACTTTTCTGATACATTTTTCCATAAGGCACATCTAGCCTTCTTGCACTTACGAACACCAGACAGCATTTTAGTACAATATCAGGGGGCTTTTGAAACAGTGAAATCATCAAAATATGAAAAAAAGCAGTACTCCATATACAGTGTATGGACATTTGTGTATGTGTGAGAGCTGAAACAATGAAGAACCACCCAGCCTCGTTTGACCTCCGCTGGGAAAGTTCAGATCGGGCAGCTCAAATTTTCCGCCATTCTGCACACATCCACAGATGACTGCAACAATGCCACAGGTATTGATTCCTGAGGCTACAAATCTATTTTAGCACATAAGCAAACTCACAAATACAGAATCCATGAATCATGAGGATTGACTATATATCAGACCCAAAAATTCCTCTTCTAGGAAAGTGAATGTATATATCCACCAAAAGATAAATACAAGAATGTTCAGAGAAGCTTTACTCATAATAGCCAAAACCTGGAATAACTCAAACATCCATCCACAGGAGAAAAACAATACAAAATTATCAGCAATACAAAAGAACTAACTACCAACACACTCAACGCGACATAGAGGGATGAGAAGACATTAGATTGGGCCAAAGATGCCAAACACAAAACAATTTTATAGAGAGTAGAACAGTGGTTATCAGAGGCTTGGAAGAGAGTGGTAGGGGAGGGAGGTTGGAGAGAGGGAAGATAATGTATAAATGGTGTAGTTGGATAGGAGGAATAACTTCTAGGGTTCTATAGAATAGTAGACTACCTATGGTTGACAACATATGATTGTACATTTCAAAATAGCTTAATAGAATTTTGAATGTTCCAAACACAAAGAAATGATACATGTTTGAGGTGACAGATAGATCAGTACCCTGAGCTGATCATTACATGATGTGTATGTGCATTGAAATATCAATCTATGACCCATAAATGTGTATAATTATTTCATGTCCATTAAAATTTAAAAAAATATTTTTCAAAGACTACATACTTTATATAAAATGTGAAATCAGGCAAAATTAAGCTGTGGTGATAGAAAATGAATAGAAATATGATAGATATTGATCAGTTCTATACATAATCACTATGAATGCCAATGGTCTAAGTACATAAATTAAAAGGCAAAAGATTTTTAGAATGAATTTTTAAAAAGAGGACCCAACTGTATATTGTCTATAAGAAACCCACTTCAATTATAAAGACATATATACATTAAAAGTAAAGGGATGGAAAGCACTATTACACTAAAGCTAATTAAAAGAAAGCTGGAGTACTGTATTCGTTTTGGACAAAGTAAACTTCAGGGAATGGAAAATTATCAGGAATAAAAGGGTCACTTTTCTAAGAATATATAATAATTCTTAATGTGTATGTGCCTAACAATAGAATGTCAAAATATGTGAAGCAAAAGCTAATAGAATTGCAAGGAGAAATAGATGATTTCACAATTGTAGATGGAGACGTCAACCCTCTTCTATCAGAAACAGTCAGATTCAGGCAGAAAATCAGTAAGGACATAATTGAACTCAACAACACCATCAATCAACTGGGTATAATTGACATCTATAGACTACTTCATCCAACAAGAGCAGAATACATATTCTTCTTAAGCTCACATGGGACATTTACCAATATAAACCATACTCTGGGCCATAAAACACACCCTGACAAGTTTTAGAGAATATAAATCATACAATGTCTGCTCTCAAAGCACAACAGAATTAAACTAAAAATCAATAACAGAAATATAGCTGGAAAATCCCCCAAATAACTCTTATCTGGGTTCCAACTAAGCATTTTTAAAAGATCTCAGATACTCTGATGTTTAATTCTACATGACTAATAGGCTAGGTTACAGTGCCCACTTGTTTGGTCAAGCACTTGTCTAGACGTTGCTTGCTGTGCAAGTATTTTTAAGATACAGTTAGCCTTTGCATCATTGGACTCTGAGTAAAAGAAAATGCCCTCCATAATGCAAGTGGGCTTCATCCAACTAGCTGAAGGCCTTAGGAGCTCAGTATAAGATTTTCCAAGGAAGAAGGAGTTTGGCCTCAAGACTGCAACATAGAAATCCTACCTGAGTTTCCAGCCTGGCAGCTTCTTTGTGGCATTTGAACTCAAGTCTGCAACATCAGTCCTTACCTGAATTTCCAGCCTATTGGTTTGCCCTACAGGGTTCAGAATTGCCACCCCCTACAACTGCATGGACCAGCTGCTTAAAATTCTCTCTCTTTTCCTTTCTTAGAAGAATCCTAACACACAAGGGACAGCCAATGTGCAGCCAAGATGGAGACAGAGAACAATGGATCTGTGAGAAATTGTGAGGAGGTCTAACAGCATCAGTTATACAGATGAAGAGAAGACACCCTTCTCCATCCCCAAGTGACCAGAATAGCCAGAGTAGCGTTAGAGGTGGCAATCTGCAGCAGTCTAGGGTCCTTCTATGGTCTTGCAATCACCCATGTCGGGAATGGACATAATACCATAGCAGGAAAGCTATCCAACTAAGGGGTCAGAGATCACCAAAGGACTTCCAAGGGTCATTTTAGGAGTCAAACTTAGGTATAGCCAGGGCTCAGAGGAGGGGTGAGACAGGACTTTCAGTATTTCCAGCCCCATTGCTGTGGCTTAGTCCTGGCCCAGCTTCATGGGCAAACATCCCATGCTGGTTGGTAAAGAAGACAGATTGCCAGGCTCCTCATGTGTTCACAGAATCCATTCTACTGGACAAATGGCTTTCACACACATGAGTTCACTTCACCCTTCCAATCCAGTGAAGTAACCAGGAACAATACTCTTATCCTCAATTTACAGACAAGGAAATCAAGGTTCAGACAATGATTGGCCAAAGTTACAAAATCAGGGAGAAGTTAGGATTCATACTCAGCTTCCCTGACTCATAGTGCGGGCTTCTTTTTAGTTATGACTATTAACAATAACAGACTGTATTTATTGAGATTTTGTGTTCAAGAGACTTACTGAATTTTATAGCAATTATATCATTTAATCCTCATAATGACCCTAGAAGGTTTATATTAGATTCACCATTTTTCAGATGAAGAAACAAAGATTTGAGGGTGTAAATAACTTGTCCAGATTCATACAATAGTCTCCTATTATGGTTTGAATATGACATGTTCCTCAAAAGGACTTCCTTTTGAAGTCACAAAGGAATGAAGAATCAGAGAGCCCTGAATGAATACAAAAGAAGAGCTATGGTTTGGATATTCTTGAAACTTTCCTCTAAGTCTGATGTTATGTCAAAATAAGGGTCCTTTGGAAGTGTATGAGACAAAACAAGAAAGTTTAGAGGTCAAATGATTGGGTCATGAGAGCCTTAACCTAATCAGGACATTAAGTGACTTGAATGGATTCACTAGGTGCTTACTGTTAGGCAGGTAGGGTGTGGTTGGAGGAGACAGGTCATTGGTCATTGCTTTTCAGGTATACATTTTATCTCTGGTGAGTACAACTGACTGTCTTCCTGATTGTCGTGTCCAGAGCTGCTTTCCTCCACTACACCCTCCTGCTACGATGTTCTGCCTCATCTCAGGCTCTGAGCTGTGCAGTGGTCCTTCTATGGACTGAGACCTCTGAAACCATGAGTGCTAAATAAACTTGTCCTCCTCTAAAATTGTTCTCATCAGGATCAGAACTTTTGGTCACAGTGGCAAAGAAATTGACTAAAACATCTCCTAAGCATGGTTGTGGGCAGCACTGTGTTAGGAAACAAGAAACACAATGACATGGCAGACAGAAGGCCAAGTCTAAGGTCAAGGAAGCTAAAGCCTGCATAAAGATCCCACTAGATTTGTTAGCTTATGTCTAGACCAGAGCTTGGTGAGACACACTATTTCTGAGGGCTATAACTGCCCCTACGTCATCTCCGCACCTCCCAGTTTCCTCTGAATCCAAGAGGTTTGCCAGGAAAGCAGAATTCTCATCTAATACAATTTCTGAGGCCAGAACTCAGGCCTGATATGTGAGCTTATCCATGCACACGTTGCTGTGCTCAAGGCACCCTAGACAGCAGGTATGGCTGAGGAATGTCTAAAGGGAAATCTGATTCCACCAGCGATGTATGGCACATGAATCCTCACGTGCAAGAACACAGTTACTTGATGACTTCCTTTACAGATCATTACTTTAAAAAATCAATCTGTCTTAACATCACCAATTGTGGAACAAATGGATATCACCTTTCTTCTAATAAGATGCACTGAGAAGGAGGCACATCATTCCTGGAGTTCTCCTGCCAAAAATCCATCAACTAAAGCTAACTGTGAGGAACATCAAATAAAACTCTACTGAAGGATATGGTACAAAATAACTGGTTTATGTTCTCCCAAATGTCAACATCATGAAAGTCAAACAGATTGAAGAAACATTGCAGATTAAAGAAAAATGAAGGCACATGACAACTAAATCAATTGATAATCCAGGTTGGAATCCTGAACAATGAAATGCATTTTGTTGTTGTTGCTGTTATTGTTATTGTTGGTAAAAAAAAAAATAATAATATGGCAAAATTTTAAGGTCTGTAAAGTAGCTAATGGTGTTGTATCAATGTTCGTTCCTGATTTTGAAGATTGTACTGTGGTTAGGCAAGAGAATGCCTATTTGCTTTTTTAGAGAAATGTTCCCTGAATTATTATGGCAGGGAGAAGATGATAGAGGAAGTCAGAGAATTATAAAGCAAACATAATGTTAACGGTTAAAGTAACTGGTTAAAGTAAAAGAATCATGCCGTTAGTACTATTCTTGAAACTTTCCTCTAAGTCTGATATTATTTCAAAATAATTTATTTAGAGATATTGGACCTTGATAAATAAATGTGACAATGCTCAGTCCTGCTGGGAAAATGCTTCAAAACTGGCCCACTGACAGGGGAAGAAGCAGCAATATTAATTCACCATCTCTCTTCCTCTTTAGTCGGGGGTTGCTACCTGGGTACTGACTCTCTGACGCTGTCATGCTGCCCTGTTGATGGATAAAGTACATGCCTACCACAGAAAGACACAAGGAAGCCATGATGTTTATGAGAACTGCTTGCAAGTGACCTTTCGTGTAGGTTGAGGTGACATGGACAGGGCAGCTGCAGTGTCCACTAGAATGCCCAACTCCTACCCGCCCTCCAGCAGAACATCTACCACCTTGTCATCTATCATCCAAAGGGGTACCAAGCACAGAGCCTACTCAAAACACATGTGCCTGGGGTTGAGTCAATACTCACTTTCTACTGGAGAATAAAGAAGCAGGCACAGTGGAATGAAGAATCAGAGAGCCCTGAGTGAATACAAAAGAAGTGCTATGGTTTGGATATAAGGTGGCCCCCAGAAGCTCACACGTGAGACAATGCAAGAAAGTTTAGAGATGAAATGATCGAGCTGTATGAGAGGTTTAACCTAATCAGTGCATTAATCTTCTGATCAGAATTAATTTGGTGGTAGGCAGGGTGTGGCTGGAGAAGGTGGGTCTCTGGCGGTATGCCTTTGGGGTTTATATTTTATCCCTGTTTAACAGAGTGCCCCCCCCTCTCTCTCCTTCCTGGAGTAATATCCTGAATCACTTTTCTCAACCACACTCCTATGTCATGATGTTCTGCCTCACATCAATCCCCAAGGAATGGAGCCAGCTGCTTATGGACTAAGACCTCAGCAAAAACACTGACTAAACAGGAAGTATTTTCGGTGTTCGGTTTCATGTTCAGGCCAGTTTGGGACTTTCTAGCTAGGATGACTGAAATAAAATTCTTCTATTTTGAGACAAGAGTACAAGTTCAGATCACTGTTTGAAGCTAGGGAGCGCTTCCATGCACCTGGCAAAAAGAAAGTAAACAGCCAGGTGTGATGGCACATGACTGTAATCCCAGAGACTGGCAAGACTGAGGCAGGAGGATTGCAAGTTCAAGGCCTGCCTCAGCAATTTGGCAAGGCTCCAAGCAACTTAGCAGGACCCAGTCTTAAAATAAAAAAGAAAAAGAAAAAAAAATTAAAAATAAATAAAAATAAAAAGGGCTGGAAGTGTTGTTCAGTTGTAAAGTACCCCTGGGTTCAATCCCCAGTACCCCACCTCTCAAAGAAAAAAATAACTTACTGCTGCCTGGGGTCATGGCTTTTATTGCCAAGAAAGGTTAGGAGAACTTGAATCCAGCTTAATTCTAAGAGCTAAATGAAGATACCTGCTGCAGACAGTTGACCAAAAAGGAAATACAGATGTCAAATAACCACATGAATTCTTCATTAGCTATCAGGAAATGTAAACTGAAATTCATCCTGAGTTCAACATCAATAGCTATTAGGAAATGCACATTGAAACCAGAATGAGATATCACTATACACCTATCAAAAATAAACAACAACAACAAGTAAAAAAATAGTGGCAATTCCAAATGCTGGCAGTGATATGGAGAAACTGGATTGTTCTTTCATGGCTGGTAAGAATACACAATGGTATGTCCATGTTGGAAACCAGTTTGACAGTTTCTTATAAAAATAAATATGGAATATAATTTTTCCTTTTTCTAGTGTGTCCTCTTTCCCTCCCAAATTGAAGTTAGCCTTTTGATAAAAGTATATATATTCAGTTTTATAAATTTATATTCTATGTCAAAATGTTCTAAATTAACAAGTCCTGTGATTTGGCAGCATCTGAATTTGGTGTAATGTTAAATGTATTAAAAACCAAAAATAACTGTTTTGGAAAATAAATAAATAAATATGCAGACATCCAAAGCAACTACAAGTACAGGGAATTTAGAAAGTCACCATGCATGCCCAGGGAAAGAAGCAGGCAAGAGAGTACCTGAGAAGACCTTAAGTCTACATACACCTCAGGCTGATCCTCAATACTGATGCGCCCTATAATGGTTTTGTTTTTTTAAGGGGAAGGGGAAGAAACTTATTTCCAGAGTTACCACATTATAAGATTCAAATGTCCAGTCTTCAACCAAAAACCAAAAGGCATATAAATAAAACAGAGAAGTATTGCTCACACAAAGAAAAAAAAACAATTCAAGAAATTATCTGTAAGAAACAATAGATGGTGGATTTATAAGAAAAAGACAACTGTCTTAAAGAATCTCAAAGAGTAATAGAAAATGTGAAAATGGTGTATAATCCAAACATAACTGAAGGTTACATAATAAGAGCATTATGGATGATAAAACATTATAATAGAAAACAAAATAGAACCAAAAGAAATTCTGGAGCTGAAAAGTGGAATAACTGAAATGAAAAACTCAATACAAAGCAGATTTGAGCAGGCAAAAGAAAGAACCAACAAATGTGAAGATAAGACCATTGAAATTACTGAGTCTGAGAAAATTCAAAGAAAAAGATGACAAAGGAGAGTGAACACAGTCTAAGGAATCATCAGACTGGCCAACAGACTCATGTGGAATTCCCAAGAGAAGAAGAGAGACATAAATGGGAAGAAAGATTATTTGAAGAAATATTGGTTGAAAGCTTCCCAAATTTGATGACAGTTATGAATCAAAACATCCAAGAAGCTCAAAGATCCCAAGGATAAAGTCAAAGAGACACATACCAAGACACACTATAATGAAACTGTCAAAAGCCAGAGACAAAATAAGAATTTGAAGACAGCAAGAGAGAAGTAACTTGTCATATACAAGAGATCCCCAATAAGATCAGCAACTTATTTCTTGTCAGAAGTTTTGAAGAAGAGAAGGTAATGGGTTCCATATATACAAAGTGCTAAAAAACAAAAAAAAAAGTCAACGATTTTAGTCAGCTTTTTTTTTTCCCTCTGATGTGACCACCTCACAAGAAAAATTTTAGAGGAAGAAAAGTTTATTTGGCGCTCATGGTTTCAGAGGTCCCAATCCATAAATGGGCCACTCCACTGCTCTGGGCCCAAGATAAGCCAGAACATCACAGCAGAAGGATGTGGAAGAGGAAAGCAACTCAAGACATGGCAACAAGGAAGCAGGCCTTGTTGAGAGAGCGCTCCACTCACCAGGGACAAAACAGAAAGCCCAAAGACACACCCCCAGTGGCCTTTAACCTACCTGCCTTCAGTTATCTCCCAGTGAATCCCTATCCAGGGATTAATCCATTGATTGGACTACAACCCACATAATCTGATCATTTCACCTCTGCACATCCTTGCATTGTCTCACACATGAGCTTTTAAGGGACGACACCTCATGTCTAAACCATAACATCAACTAAGAATCTTACATCTGGAAAATGTTTTCTTCAAAAATGATGGAGAAATCAAGGCCTTTCTAGATAAACAAGAGCTGATTGTTCTTTACCACTAGACCAATCCTGCAATAAATGTTAAAGGGAATCTTTCAGGTCAAAACAAAATCCACTAGCCAGTAACTCAGCCACATGAAGAAATAAAGATTTCTCATAATGTTAGATACATGAATAATTTCAAAGCCGTCATTATTACAGCTTTGATTTATTACTCCACTTTTTGTTTTCTATACGATTTAAGACTAATGCATTAAAAAAACAACTATTAGTGTTTTTGAGATATGATAAATAAGGATCTCATCTTTAGGAGAGTCCTTTGCCTCCAAAGGTGAAAGTAAACATAAAAAAATGAAAAAAGAAATTCCATGGAAATAATAACCAAGTGGCAAGTGAAAAGGAATCAAAGGTTACATATTATATAATTCCATCATAGAGATGGAGAGCAGATTGGCCCTTTGCCAAGGTAAGGATGGGGGAGGGGCAGAACAGAGGGCAACGGCTGCGACCATAAAAGGGTGACACAAAGTATCTGTGTGGAGTTGAAAATATTCTGCATCATTTGTGAACACACAAACCTTCACATGTGATAAAACAGCATAGAAACACACACACACACACACACACACAGTATAAGTAAAGCTATGGGAATGTAAACAAGGTGGTGGGTGTATTGTATCAATGTCCATCTACTGGTTGTATTATTATACTATAATTTTGCAAAATGTTATCACTAAGGAACAATAAAAGTCACATAAGAGCTCTCTGTATTTCTTCTTACAACTCTATGTGAATCTATAGTTACCTCAAAATTAAAATTTTACTTTAAAAATCATACTAGAAAAGAAAAGGTATATATGAAAAGATGGATCCAAAATCTTGAAAATTAAAAAAAAAATCTATCTATAGCTTTAGAAAGAACTTCAGCTGGACAGAATCAAAAGAATAAGAAAACTGGAACCAGCAAGGACCATAAAGAATCAACCAGCCAGGACCCAAAGGCACAGATGTCTGCAGAAACAGGCCAGCTTGTAAATGACTGGAGTGGGTGATAAGAGGACTCATCCCTTCTACAGAGGCATCAGCCACACACCGGCAAAGAGGCAGGCCAGTGTCACCAGATTTTCCAATTTTTCTAGAAAAGGAAATGGGTTTTAATCAGAAATCTTTCCATTTTATTTATTTATTTATTTATGAATATTTTATTACATGAAACTTACATATATGCATATATAATAAAGTGAATAAATAGTACAATACACCTGTCACCCAGATTCAATATCTGCTCATCACGTGCCATTTTTACTTCCTCTATGCTTCTATCCATTCCTCAGCACAGACACACTTTGTTTTTTGATGATGTACATATATTGAATGTCACAAATACAGTCATAAAACCTTCACTGCTTTTAAGCCCAGAATATTTACATTATCCCCCCTCACCACCACCACCACCACCACCCCCCAAAAAAACCCTATGTTCTTTCCTAGGCAACTGTTATGGGTTTTTTTTAACCATAGGTCCATTTTGCCTGAAATCATGTGATAGAGATGATTTTTGGTCAAAATGTCTCAATGTTTGTGAGACCAGCCAGGATTGTGCTTCAGTAACATGCTCCTTTGTATTGATGAGTACTGTTGTGTGGTATAGATACAGTATAATTTGTTCATTCACTTCACTATTAAAAAGCATTTGGATTATTTCATAATTTGAACCATGAAGACCCTAGGACTCTATAATGTTGGCAAGTAATTTAAAATTTCTATATCAGTGGTCAAACAAAACACAGTTGTCCCTCTGAATCCACATTCGATTGGTTCCAGGACCCCTGGGAATACCAAAATCCAAGGATGCTCAAGTCCTTTATATGAAATGGTGTAGTGTTTGTAAATAATCTTTGTGCATCCATCCTCCCACATACTTTAAATCATCTGTAGATTACATGTGCTACCAAAGACAATGTAAATACTAGGTAAATAACTGTCATGTTACCTTGTTTTTTATTTCTATTATGTTGATAGTTGTATTGTTATTTTGGTTTTGTTTTGTTTTGTAATGTTTTAAATCTGCAGTTGGTAGAATGGTGGATGTAGAGCCTGTAGACACAAAGGGCCAACTCTACAACTGTGAATCATATTTTTTTAAAAATTTAAGTGTCAGTTTTTGGTACACCTCTTCTTTCCTCTGCTTTATCTGACTATCATGATGCAGACTTAGCAAAGTATTTCTCTCATTCTTGACCCTTCTCTATGCTGCCTCATGTTGAGCTAAGTGCCTTTCTCTGCACTTATATAACCCACCTTCACCTCCTACCATACTCTGCTTACCTCTATTAGAGTATTCATCCTACCTACTGTGTTAAAGTATCTGATTGCCTGAGAGCTCTGTACAGTTAGCTATGGCCACCATGATGCTAGGTAAGAGCATATCAGCCATGAATGGGCTAATCTGGGATTGGCTTGCTTATGTGTCTATGAGGTCCACTACCTAGATTATCCTCAGCTGGCATGGCTCTGCCTCGTGGTCTGTTCTCCTCTTCCTCCTGGATCCTGAGAGCTATCCTGGACATGTCTTTTGCATGGCAATAGCAGAAACACAAAAAATGGAAATGAGCCAAGGCCTCTTAAGCCCTAATTTACAAAGTGTCGTATTGTTGCATCCACGTGATTTCACAATCCCAAGAAACTCATATCGTCTACCCAAAGTCAGGAGTTGGGGAAACAGATTCTACCTCTTTAGTGAGAGGTGCTGCAAAATTAAATACAGAAAGGTAGACTAGATGCAGTGTGGAGTGAAGAACTAGAACATTCCATCAGTGGGTGAATAGAGAAAGAAAATGTGGGAGGGAAGGGAAAGGGAAGGTACTAGAGAATGAGACTGATCAAATTATGTTACAGCATGTATGAATATGGCAAAATGAACCCCACTATTATGTATAATAGGCCAATAAAAATGACAATAATAAAAGAAAAGGTGATATATAAACATAATGGAGTAACGTTCAGGTACAACGAATAAAGAAATCATGTCATTTGTAGGAAAATAGAACTGAAGATAATTATGTTAAGCAAAATAAGCTAGAATCAGAAAGAAGAGTATCAAATGTTTTCTCTCATATGTGCAATTTAGGGAAAAAAAGATAACAAGAAAATTGTAGGGGGACTATTAGGGAAGGGGAAGAGAATGAGGGGGAGAGCAAGAGATGGTAACAGAATTGGATATAATCAAACCCATTGTTTATACAATTCATATGCACTAATGATAATAATTTTAAAATAAAAATAAACAGGCAACTGTAATAATCCTAGCAACTCAGGAGGCTGAGGCAGAAAGATCACAAGTTTGAGGCCAGCCTCAGCAACTTAGTGAGACCCTGTATAAAAATTTAAAAAAAAAAAAGTATGAGAATATAGCTCAATGCAGAGCACCCTGAGTTCAATCCCCAATGCCACCAAAAAGAAAAAAAAGCAAAAGCACTGGAGCATTAATGCAATCTCCCCCATATCGGCTGTGGTTAGGAATCCTGTATTTCTCATCTTGTATCCTAGAAGCTTACCATTATGCCAAGCACAGAGTAGGTGCTTAATAGTTGTTTTTGAGTTCAGGAAAGAATGAATGATGAATGAACAAATGAACAAACACATGAACTAATTAAATAAATGAATAAGACCAAAAAAAAAAAAAAACACACATGCACGAACAAACTTTTTCTTTTACAGATGAGGGAACGGTTCCAGTGAGGTAGAGTGACTTTCTCAAAGTCATACAGTTAGTTCCTATCAGAGTCAAGGACTGGACCCAGATCTATCTCCACCAGCACAAGGAGGTGCTTGGTGATGAAACCTCCACGCACTCTGATGTGTCGAGGGCTGGTGTCTAGAGTGAACACCCTCAGAAGCTCACAGCCCTTGCCCAACTGGGCCCTGTGGGTGCAGTTCTTGTGCTGTAAACTTGTCCAAGGCATGAATCTGGCTAGCCCCTTGTTAACCTCTTGCATGAAATGGGAAGGAGAGATGCTCGCTCTGCCAACAGATAGAACACAGAGCCAAATGCCTCCCTGCATCATTGTCCTCTTTTCCCCTTACATGCTAATCTCCCCGTCAGGGGGTTGGAGGAGGCTGCTATTTCGAGGCAGTTTCCTGCAGTTTGATGCTTGTGTTTCTAATCGCTATTGCCACTTGCTGGCATCCCCTTTGGTACAGTAACAGTTTCATCCATGTGAATTTCGTGTGCACGTATCCTAAGGCTGTTTAAAGTGAAAGGTGGAATTTTATTTGCTTGGAAAAAAGGGCAAAGCCTCTTTCTTCCTTCTGGGGAACTGGTAGCAGTTTGTTCATCAGCAGGGGGGACAAGGTAGAGGTCTAAAACATTACAAAACTTTTCCTGGCTAAGGAGAGGGCATTCAGCCAAATCTTTCATTGTCCCCACTTGATGAACAAGGAGGAGTGACCAAGAGTCACTGATCTGTATAATTTCATTTTTCTTGGCTGCTGGTTAAGAAAATGAGATTCTAGAAATTGGCTATTTCATTAGATAGCTGTGTGACATCAGAGAAGCCACTTAACTTCTCTGCTCTTGAGATGTAATCTCCAAAACACAGGGGGTTGCTAAATCTATGCTTCTTAATAACAGACTTAAATTCCCCCAGAGGCATAGATTAAAGCACCAAAAGGGGAAGAGGAATGGACCCGGAAGCCATGGGATAAAGTTGTAGCATCTTTATGCAGCTTCAATTTAGTTCTATGATGGATATTCTAAAACGTTTTTTTTTTTTTTTCCAATTTCAGATGTACCATGGAGAAAACACGTTTCCATGAGTCTTTGGGATCAACCAGAAAACTCACTGGTGCTTGACTGGCTGCCTCAAGATACACTCTCTGTTCCCAAAGTACATTTTTTTCTCTTTATCTAACAGAGGAAATTTGTAGAAAAGTGTGAAAAACTCCAAGATCATCACCTAGTCTAACATTTACCGAGTCCATGAACAAACCCATTTTTGTCCCAGCATCCCAGGTATCACATCTGCCCAGTGTCTTATTTATAGGTTGGCTTGGATATATAAAAACACCGTGTTGTCTCAGCACCCTATTTACACCTATATTCTCACTCTTGATGATAATAAAGGATATACAAGTTCTAGATTATGATTTTCCAGTTCATTTTAATGTGTCTGTGTCCATTTCATTGAGACATTCCCAAAAGTTAAAACTTGGGACTTAATGGGTTTAAGAGACAAATTCTAACCTTGGGGAAGGTAAATAAATACAACTTCTTTGGAAAACTGTTTGGTTCTTTCTTATAAAATTAACTGTACACTTACCTACTGTCCACTAATTCCACTCCTTGTTACCTAAAAGAAGTTACATATTTCTCTTTTTGTTTGTTTGTTTGCTTTGGTTTTTTGTTTGCTTGGGTGGAGGCAGTTCTGGATATCTAACCCAGAGGCACTTTACCACTGAGCAACATCCCCAGTTCTGTTTGTTTGTTTGTTTGTTTGTGTTTGTGTTTGTTTTTGTTTTTTTTTGAGACAGAGACTCACTAAGATGCTAAGGCTGACTTTGAACTAGTGATCCTCCTGCCTCAGCCTCCCAAACCACTGGGATTACAGGCATGTGCTACCACACCCAGCAGAAATGACATATTTCTTCATGTGCACCAAAACATCTATCTTCATGGATCCACATGAATTTTTATTCCTGGCTCTTTATTATAGGTGAAAAATAAAAAATGGCCCAATGTCCATCAACAGGAAATGGATAAACTGCAATACATCCCAATAATGGAATACTCCCCAGCAATCAAAAGAACTCATAATACATGCAGCAACCTGGATGAATCTTAAAGTCATTACCTTAAGAAAAAAAAGCCAGACTCATGAATACAGTCCATATGATTCCATTCATGTGTAATTCTAGACGTGGCCATACAAAGCCATGGGGACAGAAATCCGAATAGGGTTTGCTTCAAGGGGGCGTGTATAAAGAGAATGAATGGGGAAAAGGCACAAGAAAGTGTTCTGGAGTGAGGGAGATGGTTTTCATCATGATGAGGGTGTTGATTACACATGCATATACATTTGTCAAAACTCATGGAACTGTGCATTTAAAATCTGCACATTTTACTGTATATAAATTATACTTCAGTTTAAAAGGAAACAAAATCTCTCTTGCCTGTCGAACAGAGATGTCACTGGGAAATGTGAGCTGGCACTCTCCCTGAAAATTTAAGAACGGCAGCTAAACATCAGACACTTTCTGAAACAGTCGCTAAAGAAGGGTTGTTGAACGGGAAACCTGAGCCTGGGACAAATCCAGCATGTCGAGATCCAATAAAAACCTCCCCAGCTGAGGGCTGTTATTAACACATAATGTCGTGTCTGTGTCCCTGTTACTGGTTGAGTCCTCATGAAGCCAACTCTGGGATACAGATTACCTTGCAGGAGGCCTTTTAGGGAGTATCTTTAGGATGAGTGCTTATGGAAGGAAAATGAGGGATGCAGGATTGGGCAGAGGAAGGGTTTTAGTCATCTTTTGCATCACAGTGACCAAAAGACCTGAAAACAACAACTTAGAAGAGGAAATTTTTATTTTGCCTCATGGTTTCAGAGTGTCAGTCCATGGGTTGACCAACTCCATAGCCCTGGGCTCCAGGTGAGGTCATGGCAGAAGGGCATGGAGAAGGAAAACAGCTCAGGACTTCTCAACCAGGAAGCAGAGACAAAACATAATCCCCAAAGACCCATCCCCAGTAACCTACTTCCTCTATCCACACCCTACCTGCCTATAGTTACCACTCAGTTAATCCATATCAGTGGATTAATCCACCAATTACATTATACCTCTCATAATCTAATCATTTCTCCTCTGAAAATTCTTGCACTGTCTCATACATGAGGTTTTGGGGGACTCTTCATATGTAGACCATAATATCAAGAAGTCAAGCTACAATGTGCTCTCAGTGGAAGAATTAGCCAACCTTATGGGACCTCTGGTGCTCAAGGGGCCCTTCAGAGCTGACTCCTGAAGGAGGGAAGGAGGGAATAAAGGAGGGAGGGACCCTAATATTTGGCTCAAATAAGTGACATTCTCAAATTTGTGGAAAAAAGAAATTAAGAGAATTGACTTTGACTTAGCCAATAACTAGTCAACACCCACTCCTGAAAGACATGAGTGCATTATGTGCTTTGGCTACAACAGAGATCCCACTGCCTCCTCAGCTAGAGGTGCACATTCTTTTTTTTGGTTGTTCAAAACATTACAAAGCTCTTGACATATCATATTTCATACATTAGATTCAAGTAGGTTATGAACTCCCATTTTTACCCCAAATACAGATTGCAGAATCACATCGGTTACACATCCACATTTTTACATAATGCCATATTAGTAACTGTTGAGGTGCACATTCTTGTGGCCATACATCCTTGAGACCCCAGGGCATCCTTGGTGCAGGTGGCTTGCTTGGGAGCTGATCCCAGAAAGCCAGAATGAAGGGGGTGGGGGGAAGGAGTGGGACAGGGAAGGATGAAAACCAAAAGATGCATTTTGTTGAGCTGATTATCTCTGTAGACAACTGCAATTCCGTATCGCTGGGAACCTTCAGAGAAACCATGTGAAATACACTTCAGAATCATCCTTCCTCTGGCTGAAGGTTGCCCTCAGTAGAGTTACTACCCCAGCTTGAGCTGCTTCCTGAGACATCAGAGAAAGTTCTGATCTGCACCAGATGTAGGGGTGCCTCGCTCATATCCCCCTCAAGATAGGATGGGCTGTGCAGGTGTGAGCCACATGTCCAGCTGACAGCCAGCAGTGGCTTCAAGGGTGGGTGCATGGCCCCTGCAGTCTCCCAGCACCCCATAGTTAAAAGGGCCCAGGCTTGGATTAATCTTTGTTAACACCATCTTGATATTCTCGATTTTTAAACAAGAGACTGCCCATTTTCACTTTGCACTAGGCCCTACAAATTATGTCATCATCCCTGATGACAACCTCCAGCTGTTAACTACTCAGAATCCACTTTGATTACCAAGCCAAATCACATTCACTGCCCAGCCAATTACAGAACAAGGCAGTGATACAAGGAAAGACCTTGACATCTCCATCCAATCTAAGACTCCTCACATGGGCAGTCTTGACTTGAATTAGTGAGGTCTGCATTGAGGTCTGACAGCTCCCCCTTACCCAATTCTGCTTTCTCCTCTTTTTATTCCCCAGTCATTATTTCCCAAGAAACCCTTGAACTCCTGATTCTGCCTCATCATCTCTGGCCAGAGTACATGAACTGCAGCTGAAGTCAGAGAGTGGAGCAAGGGGGTATGGTGAGAGGCAATGGGGACATTACAAAGATCACTTCCACTGCCATCTAGCCTGTGACACTGCCATTCCCCCCACCGCCCAGCAGGTATGGCAGCAATTTGTCATGGGATTTGAGAAATGACATGGAATGTCACACATACACAAAATTGAAATGTTGTCACAAATTCATTGGACAGAGGAAACACGAGGCAAGGGACCACAGTCACCTAGGTCATTCTGACCTAACACAGCAGGCTTCTGCAGACTCCTGATGCTATAAAGATAATAAATAACCCCAGTAAAAGCCTTTCTGTTTTATTACAATTTCTAACCTGGAAGGTATAACCAAGTGACTGATTACCAATCAGCAACCTGCATTGTTGTCAACTGATGCTGTAATTTCTTTCTTTGTTCTTTTTTAATCTATTAAAAAAACAAACTCCTTGGATGTCATTTGGGCAGGCTGATTTTATGGAGCTAGAATTTGTTCCCCTGGATGATCATCCTCATATTGGTTTAAATGCTCTTTGTTCTTATACTCAGTGGATCTCAACTTGCCTTCTGTCAACAACAGGTTGTAGACCTAGAATGTGTTCTCCCTGGAACCACCCCTATATCTTAATGCCCATTCACCTCCACCTGACCTTTGCCTCATGACTTAGACCAGACCCCTGAGCTTTTGGCTTCTCATTTGGTACTCCAGTTCTCTTGGGGAAAAAAAAAAAAAAAAAAAGCTATTCCATGAATTCCTGCTCTCTGAGCTTGGACCCTGCCTAATTTCTGCCTCCCTAGGGAGAATCAGTGAAAACAATGAAAGACACAGGCCTTTGACATAGTAGTCCACATCTTTGTGATACGCAGCACCCCATAGTCTTCACCAATGGCACATTGCCCATTGTTTCTCTTAGAACATTTCTCTAGTCTCCTAAGAATTTTTACCTTCCCTCCACTTTCATGATTAATCTGAGCTGATGACTCTCTGTCTGGAGTCGTTTTCCATGGAAAAATAAAATGTACGTCTCTTCACCCAAGTTACAGTGTGGGTGATAAGGCAAAATTATGTTATTACATACAGTATGACTGGTAAATTCATGTGCAACTCTACCCTATACTTATTTAAATAAGCAAGGTCTAAATATACCCTGCGTGCCTAGCTACGCCCTAACCATATGTCTAACAAACATACATATGCATGCACTGTGTGGACCTGTATTTGCAAATATGCAATGATGCCACTGAATTCTTAGTATGTATAACACACTCCATTGCAATGTGTTAACTTTTCGTTTCTATAACCAGAACCTGACAAGAATGGCTTAGAGGAACAAACATTTATTTTGGCTCCTGGTTTCAAAGTATTCAGTTCATGATTGGCTGACTCCATTCTTTTAGGCCTGGGGTGAGGCAGAACATCAGGGCAGAAGGACTTGGCAAAAGAAAACTTCTCAACTCACGGTAGCCTGGAAGCAGAGAAAAAAAAAAGGAGGAAGGGGTTGGGGAGAAGATAAACCCTTTCACGGCAAGCCCCCAGTAACTTACTTATTATAGCTAGGTCCTACCTCTCAGAAGTCCATTCAGCTATTAATGGGTTAATCCATAAAATGGATGAGGTCGGAGTACTCATGATCCAATTATTTCCTAAGAGCCCCATCTCTAAACTTTGTTGCATCAGGGACCATGTTTTTAATACATGAGCTTTGGGGGGGGACATCACAGATCCAAACCAACACTATCCCACCTGGGCCATTCAGAGTTTACTGGTGGCTGTGGTGGGAAGTTTCTGGGAATACTGACAGCATCTCCCCCTGCAGCACCTGCACCTTTCAGTCTCTCCACCTAAGAGAGTAGAGTTGCACAGCTCCTACCACCAGGGGACCTTGCTCAAATTGTGCACAGGGCTATTGCCACAGTCTGGCTGGGCACAAAATAACCAGGCCACCACACCACCTTGTAGATTCAAACAGCAATTCTTTATTCCCGAACTCTCACCAGCACTCTACACGCACGTTCTGGGAAAATTTCCCCTCCACCGGGCTCTGCGTCCCAAATACTCTCAGAACCCCGCGAGAACTCAACGGGAACTCAAGGAGCGGGCACCTGAGGCAGCAGGATATGCCCTATACCCAGCAGGATCCACCCTAAACCTGGAGCCACCCTAATCCAGCAGGATCCACCCTAAACCTGGAGCCACCCTAATCCCTGAGCAGAGTCACCTTTCAATTAAAAATGCCATGTCATTCCTACTTGGCTATGGCTCTCAGCAGGCTATCCCAAGTGCTGAAGGGTCCAGGTCCACAAGAAACCCCAACTAATAAGAAAGGAGAATTGGTGAATGATCACTGGACCTTAGAGGGACAATTCTGTGGCACACTCTGTCCCAGGGGTTCTCAAATTTCAGTGTGCATCAGAATCACTCAGAAAGTTTGCATAGCATCAGCCCCACAACCAGAGCTTCTGTTTAGTAGGTCTAAGGTAGAACCTCAAGATTTTGCATTTCCACACAAACCCCCAGATGGTATCCCTCTTGTTAGTCCAGGATCACCCCTTGAGAAGCTGTTCTCTAGGATATATCCAGTGAGATGGAGCCCCTGGGCCCACAGAGGCAACACTGCTCCTTGCTCCTTGCTCCTTGCTCACTAACACACCCTTTATTGGCCTCTCTCTCTCCTCCCTCCCCGCCCCCCTCCACCCACCCTCCCTTTTCACTCTATTTTTTTTTTTTTACTTTTTTATTTGGGTTGCCTTCGTATCACCTGCCATATAAACTTCTGGCCCTCAAGCCCTTTCCATAGAGTCTAGGTTTGGTGGAATATAAGGAGGATATCATGATTTCTTAAATAGCCTTTCAGTTGCATTATAGTCTTCCGATTAAAGGATACAGCTACTAGTGTGGGATTTCTGGGGAGGTACTGATGCCCAAAATATTGAAAACAATTGATTTAGATAAGTCCATAAAGTCTTGGGCCCTTGATAAGGGAGGTTGAGACCAGAATCCAGAGGTCTTAGACTTTCATTTTCTCATATCGCCTACTTAGAAAAGTGCTATGGTTTGTATGTGATTTGAGTGTGCTCTCTGATGTTTCATGAAGATTAGTCCCCAATGTGGCAATTTGGGGAGGTTATGGAACCTTTAAGAAATAGGACCTAGTGGGAGGCACCGACCTCAGAATAAATTAAAGTAGTTCTCCTGGAAACCTGATTAGTTAACATAAGAGGGGATATATATACACACACACATACATATATGCAAGAATGACCCTCTGTCAACCTCTGGTTTCCTGTGTCTCCATGTGATCTTTTTTCTCTTACATATATTCCTGCCATGATACCATCTGATGAGACCCCTACCAGACCCAAGTCAATGCTGGAACCATGCCCTTGAGCCTCCAAAAATGTGAGCTAAGCCTCTTTTCTTTATACACAATCCAGCCTCAGGTATTTTGTTATAGCAATAGACAACTGACCAATTCAGAAAAAAAAAATCCTGACAACATACATTGAATTATGTTTGTAAATCCAGCTACATGATCAAAAGGATCATGTATATATGTATGTGTACACGATGGGATGGGAAATGGAAAAAAAAAAAAAAAAGGTCATCTTTGGTCAGTTTTCCTAGTGTTTGCTTTTATGCCTCTAGAAGGAACCAATGCTGCTGACACCTTGATTTTAGCCTGGTGAGATTGATTTCAGACTTCTGACTGCCAGAATTGTAAGAGAATAAATTTATAAAGTCACTAAGGTTGTGATGATTTGTCATAGTCACCATAGGAAACCAATAAGACCCTTTTCTCTTTATGGAGCCTTTACGTCTTTATATGATACTCACTTTCCAATTATATCCTTTGGAGCAAAGAGTAAACTTTGGGCAGCAAAGTTAATCTCTATATTCACTTTCCCCACCTGGTCGGATGAAATGAAAAACTTTGTCCTACTCACTCTGATTCAAATGGTGTTTTTAAAACAGTCCCATGATGAAGCTGTTGATTTTCAAAGCAACCTATTCCCAGGGCATGAACCTGTTCTTATTTACACCCTAATCATGGTGCTAAGTCACCATCCACTCCTTCTTTCCCCATGAAGTGAAGCACAGGAGACGCAGTGATGTGCACAGAGAGTATTTGACAGCATCCTTGCTGCGGAAAAACTCAAATTGGGCCTGTTACTCCCCAAGCCTGCGGGCCAGCAGCACACGATGATGTTGTCTGCGTTTCCCACAAGTCTCTGCATTTGCAGCTGCTTTTCTCTGGCACTAAAAAGGGAGAAACAGGCATGGAAGTCTCCATAGCTATCATCTCCTTTTCAAAAACCAATCAGACCATCTTTTTCCTTAAAAAAAAAAAAAATGCGGCCATTATGGTCTGAGGGGATTAATTACTACACTCAGAACTTGATGATCTATGAAACTAATCCAGAACCAGGATCCCTTCCAAAGGCAGCATGTTTCCAAGTCTCCTTTCTCTAAGGAACAGTGTACTCAGGATGGGTAAATTGATTCTTCAATTCGTTCCTGTTCCTGCTTGCACCCCGGAAAGAGACATGCTACCTGTCAAAGAGTCTGACCTGGCCAGTTACTTACTCTCATTCAGAAGTTATGCTGTAGGAATTTGAGTTGCCAAGATGCAACTCTCACTGCATGGATGAGCTGTCAATCCTTAATCCTTGGAAGAGAGAGAATCAGTCCTCTGTAGGTAAGGTAACAAAATATTCTGGTTTGCCAGGGGGAAAATCCATGTTAGTGGTTGTGTATTAACTATGAGTGGTTCCCACTTTGACCCTCAAAATTGTCGTGGACGGGTGATAAATTCATGATCATTCCACCCAGAACTGTGAGGCCTTAGTCTGGTGGAATATTCTAATAGGCAACAGGTTTGTCAGGTAAAAGCTGTACATCCACCTGACCTCCATCCCAGAAATGGCTCTGGCTCGGTGCAGCAGAGAATTTAATTTGATTCAATATGCTAGCAGTACTTGAGGTGAACTTTCTGATGCCTACCCAGGAGGTTTGCAACTATGGCCCCACTGAAGCATGTAAATGTCATTTCCTGAAAAAGTTAAGTATCTACTTACCTTATAGTAGACCCCAAAATAGATCCCAGCTGCCTTAAAGAGTTAGATGTAAGACAGATAAAACTAAAATAGATTAGTAGAGAGCACAAAATCTTGGGAGGCATTTTTCTATGCACTAAGGCGGAAACTTGTGAAAGAAAAATTCTCATTATACCACCATATGCTCAAAGTTAAAAGTTAAAGTCTATCTAGGGGAAAAATCTGCAAAATACAGGAAAGAAAATTTATCAACAGCTTTAATACCTAAAAGTAATTCAACTAACGAGTTTCCTACTAATTGGCACTACCAACTAGGTGTAGCCTAAATTATAAAAACAATAGCTGACACATATTGAATCTTTAAAAATCAATTCTCCGTATCACAAAAGGGAAGAAAAAGGACAAATAACTTCTAAAAGAAGAAATTCAAACATCAAATTTAGCATATTCACTCTCTGTGATAAGCAAAGAATATAAATCAATATGACATGTCATTTTTCAACTCTGACATCCAGGATGACTCCTGGTGCTAACAAAGAGATGGGTAAAGGCGCCTACTCATGCATACCTGAAAGACTAATATTGATCAACTTTTCTGGAGAGCATATTAAACGTATCTCATAAGTCTTACATGTTTCTATACCACTGATTTCTCATTGCATACCAATGTTAGTCAGACAAAGCTCCAGATTCCCAGGCCTCATCTTAAAATTACAGGGGACTAGATAAAGGGGACTGGGGGTCGGAGGATGGGATAAGAGAAGAATAGCAAAATGAATCTGACCTAACTTGCCTGTATTCACCACAGCGAATCTCACCGTCATGTATATCCACAAGACACTAACTATTAAAAAAAAAAAAAAAGGTAAGTAGCAGAAACTTCAGTAGAATAGAGGGAAGGGAACAGGGAGGGAGGAAGGGAGGGAAAGAGAAAATACTGGGGACTTAATTAGAGCAAAGTATATTCCATGGTTTTACAATTATGTCAAAATGAATCCCAATGTTACGTATAACTAAAAAAGACCAATAAAAATGTACCTAGAATTAAATTAATTAAATCATTATGTTAAGAAATTCAGAAAATAAAAATGCTTTCACAGTGAAAAAAAATTACTATTAGCATATTAATCATTATCCCTTAAGTAGTCTAATTCTGACTTTGAAAAGTCATCAAGTTCAGGACTCTTCAAATACAAAAACTCACCAAAAAGAAAACTCCTCACTGACTGGCCTCCCACCCCTTCCTTCTCTGTGGTAACCATGGTTGCAGACTCCCCTCTTCCTCTCTTGGAATTGAGGTTAAAATAAGTTTGCATGTTCACCATTCTAGTAGACAATCTGGGCTGGGCAACACCGACGGAAGTCATTCCTTGACCTTGGATTCACTCTAAGAACCCTCTGCATTCATAGGATCTGGCTTCCAAGATCAGTCAATCCTTGGAAGAGGGGGTGCAGGCCAGCTGGGAGTCATCCTGAGTTCCCTGTATTGAGAAACAAGGCTTGCGCAGCTCAGAGAGCAGGGAGCAGATGCCTCTGAAAGGTCACCCAACCCTGTGGCTGGGAACTGGGTACAAGACAACCAGCGGCAACTGTTTGATAAACAAAATCAGTTTAGGAGGCTGGAGATGAAGAATGTGGAGGGGAGGGAACAGCAAGACAGACGCAGCCCTGGGCGTAGCCCAGCGAGTTCTCATTTCCCTCCATTCATCGCCTGCCATTGTTCCTGATTACGGTTTTTGCTCCCGTCCATCTCACATCCTTACATTAATCCTTCCAATTTGGGGCAATTTTACTACATTGTGTTTGCTAATTTTCCATTTAGAGAAACACAGAAGAGGTTCCCACTGCTTCCCGAGTGTCTCAGAAGCCAGCTGAACTGTCAAGACATGGGAACGTCTTGGCTCTGGAGTCTGCCTTTTATGAAACAGTATTAGCCTTGAAATACAGACGACATACCCAAAGCAGGGAGCAGCTGCTTCCCTAGAAAAACAGGGGAGTCGGGACAGAGAAAGCAGTGTCGCAAAAGGAGTGACCAAACAAGCCACTAATTTTGGTTTTTAGCTCAGAGATAGACACCGAGGGCAGAAGTACGTGCTTTTCCATTTTCCTAATTAGGTCAATAACAAGGAATTTGTTTGTTGCCTCCTATAAGAAATAAGATTAGTAATGGAGGTTTGTGAACAGCCTGCGTGACCCCAATGGCCACCCATCCCCTATGCCTTTGGGCCACCCAATTAAGAGTATGGATTATCTATAGCTCTGTGCTATGATTTGTAGAAATGTCTCCATGTGTTAAAGATTTGGTCACCAGCCTGTGGCACTATTAGGAAGTGGTGGAATCTTTAGGAGGTGGGGGCCCAGTGAAAGAATCTTAGGTCATTGAAGGGTATGTCCTTGAAGGGTATACTGAGACACTGGCCCCTTTCTCACTTTGCTTCCCAGCCACCATGTGGTTAAAAGCTTTGCTTCACCACGTGCTCCCCGCCATGATGTTCTGTATCATAAGCCCAAAGCCAATGGGGATCAGTAATTATGGACTTAAACCTCTGAAACCATGAGCCAAAATAAACATTTCCTCCTTTTAACTTGATCATCTCATGTATTTTGTCACAGTAACAGAAAGCTGACTTAAACACTCTGTAACAAATTTCTTTAAAATAATAACAAAATATCTAGTTCACAATTCTGTGAGTCGGAACTTTGGGATAGGCTCAGATGGTGATTTTTTTAGATCTCAGCTGGATACCCGCTGTGTCTCCAGTCATCTGCACGTTGGTTTTGATGATCTTGTCTGGGTTCCCTCAGGTTTATGGGACTCAATGGAGACAGCTTAGCTCTTTTGCCTTGGGTCTCCTATCCTCCAGTAGGGTCACTCTGGTGTGTCTACGTAGTGGAAGCAGGGGGCCAAAGAAAGCAAGCTGAAGCATGCACAGCCCCTTCAGACACAGTGGCAGAACCGGCTCACCATCTTTTCTACAACACCTACTGCCTAAAGCAAGTCAAAAAGCCAGATTCAAAGGGTATAGAAATAAACTCCCCTCTTAGTGGGGCAAGCCACAAAGTCACAGTGCAAGAGAGATGGATATAGCAACAAGTGAACAAGTGTGGCCATTTTTACAGGTTTCTTGTGCAAACTCTCAAGTCAGAAAGGTGAACATTGAGTTTCTAAGACTCCCAAGCCATTAAAAATAAAGTTCCCCTGAACATTTCTCTGAATGAACCTCTGCCCACCCACCCCCTAAAAACAAAACAGACTCTTTTTACAGGAGGTTTCAGGGCAGCACTTTCATGGGGGTGGGGGGGCCAGGGCAATGAAGAAGAAAGCATTCCGTCAGCCAGGATTAAGGCTTATCCCCAAGCAAACAGGGAAAATCAAGCGGCCTATTACACCTTGGCACGTATCCTCTCCAAGGCTCCTCTCACCATTCCAGACTCGTGGTGCACAATAAATGAGGCAAAGGTGTCAAAAATGGGGAGTGGAGCCAAAGGCAGCCGAGACGCCAACCCTCCCCTGGGCTGCTTTGATGCTGAGTGCCAGGCTCATGTCTAACAGTAAACACGTCCACATCTCTGTCAGGTCTAAAAGCTGTTAGTCTACTTCCCTTTTGCTCCAGAAAAAAAAAAAAACAAAAAACACTGAGTTGTGTTGCTTGGTTTACTTTGGAAGGAAGTGGGGTAATGAGTGATGTAATCAGTTTTAATACAATATTTTCAGAAAGATGAAAAATCAAGTGTTTCAACACAGACTACAACACAGTTTCTGAAAGGTCATGGTCATGGGGGATGACAGGGCCGACCTGCATGCAGTTTTCAGACTACAGTCTTGCCTTAACTCTAAGACATGCTTTTCTTCCTAACCTAACATCTCTGGACTTGGGATATCCTTATGATCTAAGGTTCCTCACAACCCCTTTCTTTAGGACGTGGGCATGACATAGCTGTTATTGCCTGTAAATGCTCAAATATCAAAGCACCAGCAATGGAAACCTGCAGAGTGGGCAGAGGCAACATGGAAAATCAAGCAGCCTATTACACCTTGGCACGTATCCTCTCCCAGGTGGAGACATCCCTGATTGGCATGGAGATGAGAAGGAGTAACACTCCCTCAAAGCAGGAGTGAGAAGCAAGCTAGCTTTCCACAGCTGCAAAGCCAAGGCTTTTAGTTCTTGTATGGATTGTGAAAGTCACACACACAGAAGTAGAGGGTCAGATGGTATTTACTAGAGGCTAGGACAGGTGGGGAGATGGGTACAGGGTAGATGTTGATCAAAGGCACAAACTTTCAATTAGACAGAAGGAATAAGATTTAGTGATTGAGTGCACAGGAAGGTGGCCATAATCAACAATAATGCACCGTACATTTAAAAATTGCTCAAAGATTAAACTTTAAATGTTCTCACCACAAACACTGATACACATGTGAAGTGATGAATGTTAATTAGTCTGATTTATTCGTTCCACAATATATACAGGTATCATACATAATATCCCATTGTATCCCATAAAAATGTATAAGCTGTTATTTGTGGATTAAAATAAAAAATTATTTAAAGAAAAAAATTAATACTAAAGCTCTTCATGGCATTAAAGACAATATTACCTGGGGAGTAGAAGAACCACAGGAACCAACAACTTAGAGTTGAAAGTGAATCCGAGAGGAAAGAAGATGGCGGCGAGGGGAGTGCATTACCCCCGTGTGCTGCTTCACTGTGTGGGAGTATGACAAGTCAGGACGGCTAAAGGATATCTTGTTAGGAATTTCCAGCAATAGTGGGGTGCTCCGGAACCTGGAGGAAGGATTTCCATCGCATGAGGATCGGCTACGGGGACTCAAACGCGAGAGGTTTGTCGCACGGAGTGTAACACGGCTTATTCAGCAAATCGCCCCGCGGCTAGAGTCTGCAGCGCGCGCTGGGATAGAGATGCAGGGTTACAGCGCTGCAGTTTCTGCCAGCCGCGCAAGCACCGTACTCAGGGCTGAATTCTGGGTTCGAGACGGGGGAAAGGAAGCGGTCCATCTCGGTTCTCCACACCGGTCAGACCACAGAGGAGGCCAGCAGCCACCATGATGGTAAACTGACGTCACCTTCCCTGTTTTCGACTGACCGCAGCTCATTCAACCATAGATCAGGTAATTTCAGGCTGCAATTCGCCTG
>NW_026000026.1:42992319-43093036 GCF_001458135.2 Marmota marmota marmota | reverse complement strand
GGTAGAGAGAGAGGAGGGGAGGGGAGGGGAGAGGTGGGGAGGGGGGAGGGTGGAGGATGGGAAAGGCAGCGGAGCACAACAGACACTAGGATGGCAATTTGTAAATCAATGGATGTGTAACTGATGTGATTCTGCAATCTGTGTATGGGGTGAAGGTGGGAGTTCATAACCCACTTGAATCAAAGTGTCAAATATGATATGCCAAGAAATTTGTAACGTTTTGAACAACCCACAATAAAAAATTAAAAAAAAAAAAAAAAAAGAAAGTGAATCCGAAAAATCAGGTCAATGCTAAGAAATTTAGAATATCCTAACCAATTTATTTTGCTTATATTTTCCTTTTTATGTTCACCCAAGAGTACTCTCTGTTAAAAATCTTCACCTAATTAAATCTGAACAGCGCTTTCAAATAAATTTACAAATAAAATGCAGAAGAATGCAGGATGCCATAGTTTTCACTGCAGTGTTATGACTTCCTTACGCCAATCACAAGGGCCCAATAATGGGCCAAAAACAGGCAGAATCCTGAGCCTAGTGAAGTTGTAGTCCAAGTTCTCACACTTGCTTTTTGGTAATTTCCTCCCCTTCTCTGTTCAACTGAAAAACCTCAGCCCTCAGATGTCAAATGCAGCTGGATCCCCCGGTGCAGATCAATTCTCAGGAAAGTCTTTCTCCTTGCTTCTCCCTGAGGGAGGACAAATGACACAGGAAGCGCAAAGGAACATGCCTTCTGGGGTGATTCCATTTTAACAGTGGAAACAGATGCTTGCTGCAAGGGTGGGACTGGGGGCATTGGCAGCTGGGGGAGGCCAGAAAGAAGGTTCTCAGCCTTGCTCTCCTTGGAACCTGGCCACACAAGCGGGAGCCTGGAGGCGTACCCAGTGAGGGCATTTGGAGCAGTGTGGGCAGCCCAAGGGGATGGATTTGAATTTACAAACTCACCTTCCTTCTTTCCTTCATGTTCCAAGCAAATGTTCTAGGTATTTAATAAAGTTAAATTAGCCGCATGCTGGGGAGCTCGGCACATGGAAAGCAAATCTATGAACTATCCATCCACAATAGAATGGATAAATAGATTGTGGTTGTGTTGTTGTGATAGATATTTATTGGTTTTTTTCCCACAGTTCCTGGTTTATAACCGTCCACAAAGCTGGTCATAGAAACACAGATCTTCATCTCATCTACCCTCAGCTGACCATAAGAAAATTCTATGACATGCCTGGTCTGATAATAGGTCCTAAGACCCTCCTCATTCCATAGGTCCATACCCCAGAGGAAGAAATGTTCCCTGGAGAGGCCAAGAGGATCTAAATAAAAGAGACAGGCTTTCCTGGTTTCTCCATGTTTGTCTGCAGCTGCAGAATTGCTTGTCTGCTTGTCTGTTAGCAACCAGGCCTATGCCACAAAGTCTCCATAAACACCCAAAAGGACAGGATTCAAGAGCTTCAGAATCCTTAGACACACAGATGTTCCTAAAAGGTGGCCAAACTGAAGAGGGCATGGAAGCTCCCCGCTCTTCCCCACAACTCATCCTAGGCATCTCTTTACCAGTATTCTTTTTTTGGGGGGTGGGGGCACCAGGGATTGAACTCATCAGGAGCATTTAACCACTGAGTCACATCCCCAGCCCTATTTTGCATTTTATTTAGAGACAGGGTCTCACTGAATTGCTAAGGGCCTCACCATTGCTGAGGCTGGCTTTGAACTTGCAATCCTCCTGCCTCAGTCTCCTAAGCCACTGGGATTACAGGAATGTGCCATCATGCCCAGCCATCACCAGTATTCTTTAAAATAAATCAGCAAACATGTTCCCCTGATTTCTCTGGGTTGCTCAAGCAAATTAATAGAAGTTGGGGTGGGGGTTGTGGGAACCCCAATTTATAGCCAGGCTTTCAGAAGCACAGATAGCCTGCAACTGGCATTTGGACCAAGGAAGGGCAGTCTTGGGGGACTGGGCACTCCTCGACCTGTGGGATCTGACACTATCTCCAGGTAGAGATTCAGAATTGAATTAGAGAACATCCAGCCAGTGTCTACTGCTGCAGAATTGCTTGCTTGCTTGTGGGGAGAAATCCTCACACCTTATGAGGCCACAGAAGTCTAATACATTGATTGTGGTGAGAGACCAGAGGGAAAACAAGGCAGTTGGCTTTTCCAACAGAGCTGTAGGTTCACAAAATGAAATATGGTGCAGCAAAGAGAGTTATAGACTCTATAGAGTTATAGACTCTATAGAAAGGCATGAAATCACATGAAAGCATGCAGAGTACATGGATCCATTTATTTTTAAGAAAGCACAAAGATTGAAAAAGCAAAAACTGAAACTGAACAATGTTGCTTTAAGTTTGGATTGTGTTCCGCTGGGTGGGGGGACTAGGTAGCGAGTTGGAGGATGCATGAGGGAGATGATCTTTGGGATGTTGACAATATCTCTTTCTTGATCTGGTATTGGTTTATGAAAATATGGTTCTTGTTTAGGAAATACCATCAAACTATACAGTTAAGCCGTGTGCACCTTTTGTATTGTGTATGTTGTTCATAAAACGTTAGCTTAAAAAAAGGAGAGAAAGGAGGAGGGGGAGGGGAAGGGAAAGGAGAAGGAGGGTGCTTTGAATTGCTGAGAACCGGAGAGAAGCCTAAACAACCTGACTTTGAGGAGACTGTTTCATTAGCCTCCAAGTTTACAGCCTGCCTAAAACAACACCCAAAACAAATTATATTGTATGCCACTGCAGCTTCACAAAATAAAACTCTGAAAACAAGAGTTTCCCTGAGAACCCCAGGAAACAAGATTCTCACACCTCAAGCAAGGCTTAGAAAGGTGTCTGCTTCCCTGTTAAAGGAACATTTGAAAGCTCATGCACACACAGGCACCTCCGTACTCAGGTACATAACTGCACTCACACATGCACACATGCCTCTAACAACCATCATTTATAGCTTAAGTAAACCACAGAACTGTTTGTCATAGATTTACCCATTTTGTGGCTCCAAATCTCTCCTCAGCCCGTCTTTACCCTCATTTCCCCCCACTCTACAGGCCCAATTTAACAGTAAGTGTTTATTTATTTGATCAATATTGATTGAGCCCCTGTACCATCCAGGCCCTATGCTCAGTGTTTAATTGGGCAGCAACCATCTGAAGAAGGGCTCATGATTCCCATTCTTAGATGAAGAAGCTAAGACTCCAAGGTATCACCACACTTATCAAGTTGGGTGACAAGTAATGGCGTTCCCTCTCTTGATAGAAACCACAGCCTTGATCTTCCAGTTATCCAATACTGCACAACTGGAGCCACCCCAAGACAGTGGCTTCAAACAGGAACAGTCTTTGTTTTGCTCAGGAGTCTGGGATAATGGCTCCACTGGGTGGTCCTTACTGGGGTCTCTCAAAGGTCCCTCCTCTAAACACCATAGTCAGATTAAGTGTCCCACATTATAGAGGGATGTAGTATCCACGCTGTCCACAGGGATTGTTAACTGGACATCCCTGAGCATTTCTCTGGTCTCCTCCCTTGGTCTCTCCATAAAGTGACCTCAGAGTGGGAGGACTTCTTATAGAGAGCTCAGAGGGTCTTTAAGAACCCAGCAAAAGCCCAGAAGTCATGCACTGTCACCTTTGCCACATCGTATTCATCAAGGCAGTCACAAGAAGCCCCCAAGTCTAAAAGGGAAGAGACCTAGATCCTACCTTTGGATGGAGGAATAGCTAAGAAGTCATAGACATGTCCAAACCATAGCTAGTAAATTATAACAGTGCATCTTGACCAGATGCTAACCTCCCCCCACTCTGCTCCTGGAATACACCTCCCTATCTCCTAATTTTGGGTTCAGACATGTAACTTGCAGAATCATAGTCCAGGATGTGAACATTAAATGAAACAGCTTCATGAAATGTGGCCTGTTCTCCTCTCTCATAGCCATAGGGAGAACATGTCCAGACAAGCTCATGGACCTGTGGATACAAAGATTTGTATGTGGTTCATCCCCCACTGGTTCATGCATTAAAAGTTTGGCCCCAGTAATAGTATTGAGAGGTGGTGAAGTCTTTAAGAGGTGGGGCCTAGTGTGAGATAATTAAGTCATCAGGGGCATTGCCCTTAGAAAGATTACTACTGGTCCTACAGACTGAGTTAGTTCCAATGAGAGCAAGATGTTATAAATAAATCTAGGTGGGTCCCTCCCTACTCTCTAGCTTCATGTTTTGCCAGGTGATTACTTATGCACATATTCCTGTCATTGTGATGCCATTTGCCATGAAGCTCTTGCCAGAGCACAGCAAAAGCAAGGGCCATGCTCTTAGACCTCTAGAATTGTGAGTTAACTAAACCTCCTTTCTTTATAAATTACTCATCCCTGGGTATTTTGTTAGAGTAATGAAAGACTGAAGAACATAGAAACTGACTAATTGAGAGATTAAAGGGCAGAACCAAGCCAAAGCCCCGCCAGCTTCAATTAGCAGATCTACAGTGAGCTTCAGACTCAGGAGAATATGTGTTAAGTCTTAGAGTACTAGAGGGCTTGGGATACAGTGTTTTGTGGCTTCAAAGAATTGACATGCTGCCATTAGAAAAAGACATTGGAACTCAACTTCAGAAATAATATTTGGGAGATGGGAAAGAGCTGCTCAAGATGAAGAAAGCTTCAATAGTAGACAAATTAATATGCCAGCCAAGCTGGTTTATAACATTTCATGAATTTTTCTAAGACATCCTACCAAATGGATGTCTCCAAAGAGACTTCCACTAAAGGCACTGCCAAGTCCTGGTCAGGGCTGGACGCCCTCAACAACTTGTTGATGTCAGCTCATTGTGATGCTTGATTCCCAGCATGGGTTTGATATGCAGGCATGGGCCAGTGAGTGTTGTTTTATGTGGGAATGAAAATGGAAAAACATCTTTGAATGATTCTTTGTGATGAAGAAAAATTAGAATTCTTCACACACCCATCAGTTGTCTTGAGCTGTGATGCTGGCTACTTCTTTTGAAAAGAAAAATAAAAGGAAAGACATTTTTGTTAGCTTTTCACTAAATAAACTTCCCTTGGAAAAAGTAATGCTTCTAGATTCCTGATTTGTCCTGCCTTATCTCCTAGAGAGCCTGCTCCCACCACTACCCCAATTTCCTTCCCAAAGGGACAAATGGGAAGTGAACTCAATCCATGAAAAGAGACTAGAGACCGAGAATTTAGAAGCTTAAAAGGAATAGGAGAGCATGCCTAATCCACCTCAACTGATCCCCTAAGAGAGGCAAGACTTGAGCCCAGAGAGGGCAGGAGCTAAGGGGACATTTGGCCTGTCCCCTGCAAAACTCATGTGGAAGCTTAATCCCCATGGCATGGGATTAAGAGGGCGGAAACTTAATCTGACTATGGTGTTTAGAGGTGGGGTCTTTGGAAGTGATTAGAATTAGATAAATTCATTAGGGTAGAGTGCCCATAATTATATCCTGATAGATTTATAAGAGGGACAGATACCACAGATACTCTCCTTCCTCTCTCTCTCTCTCTCTCTCTCCCCTCCCCATCCCACCCCACCCACACACACATACTTTCTGCTACCCTGGAACTCCATCAGCAAAAAAGCCATCCAGATGAAGCCCTTCACCATGAAACCAGAACAATGAGCCAAAGTAAACCTCTTTTCTTTATAACTTACAGATCTATGGTATTCTGTTATTAGCAAAAAAAAAAAAAGGAACTAGTAGAGGAAGTCACTTTCTGGTGTCCAGGTGGGCACAGACCTCAGGACCACCGTCAGGAGTCCCCTGGAAAATTGGTGGAGCCCACAAAAGCACATCATCACAGCCTTTTATCATTCGGTTCTTCTCCGGTTTTAGTTTATCCAACTCTAAAAGGCAAGCCCTGAGTGAGATGAGTTTCAAAGCCTTGTTTAGGGAACTTTGATTTTTTTTTTAAATAATTTATGGCAGGAGGTCAGGGCCAATAAATCTCTCTCAACAAGATATTTGGAATCAAACAGACCTGCTTTCAAGACCTGACTCCACCTTGACCTTGGGCCCTTGGGCACTTAAATTCTCTTTCCCTAAATGACCCAGTACACAGAGCAAATACCTACTGCAGCCACACAATATTCAAAGGCCCTCAGGGTTGTTGTTTTTTTTCCAAAATAATTTTCTCTGTGGCAGTTGTATTTATTGCAGAGATGTTATCCTGAAGACCTCATGTAAATCCTAGCTCACATAAATCAAGACCAACCTTCTCATAATATTCACACAAAGGATGGTGGGTTTTCCCTTTACCAAAGTGGACCTGCCTTGGATGGACCTGCTAACGTAGCTCACAAGTTAGTCTATCTTAATGTGATTTAAAGTTATGCAATTCTCAGCAATCTTTAATTTTTCTGTGTCCTATCGTACATTTGGGTCTTAAAGTAAGACTGTTGTTATTTTACATTGAATTATTTCAGAATCCCATAATTCAAATTCACTTTAAAAATTACCACAACTATATATAGCAATATTTCAAATGCATGTGAAATGGGTCATTATAGAGAAAACTCCCAAATGTGGTTGGTCTACCTTGCACTCAATTTTTTAAGTAGTTTAGTTAATTAGTTTATTAGTTAATTTATGATAGTTCTTTCATATTTTTAGTTCCACGTGTTGGAAGAAGGAAGAAGTACTACCATCTTGGTAGGTCTTCACCCTCCTGGAAGAAATGGGAATAATTTCAAGGGTTGGTAGTGATGAGAAATAAGGTGACACATAGTAAGCACTGAGCACAGTGCCACACAAATGTGCCTCAAATATCACCTCTTACTAGTATCACTGAGATGACCTCCCCCTTCTCAGGTAATGTCCATTAATCCTGATCATGTTTTTTTAAAAAAAGAAAAAGAGAGAGAGAGAGAGAGAGAGAGAGAGAGAGAATTTTTCAATATTTATTTTTTAGTTCTCGGTGGACACAACATCTTTATTTTATTTTTATGTGGTGCTGAGGATTGAACCCAGCGCCCCAAGCATGCCAGGCGAGCACATTACCGCTTGAGCCACATCCCCAGTCTATCATTTTTTTTTAAGAATATAAATGTACAAGGGAAACGGAGATCATCTAGGGTGATCCCATCACTGTGGAGGTAAAGAAAAGCCCATTCAAGAGGCAAGAATGGCATCCCAGATCTCGCCATAGAACCAGGACACCATGTCCTCTATCCTCCAACACACTCCCCACAGCTCCAAGTCGCCAGTCTGCACACGCACACCACCACCTGGCCACGTATGCATGACTGCTGGTCAGATTTGCATCACTGAGAAAACAACTTAGAGGAAGAAATATTTGTAGTGGCTCAAAGTTTCAGAGGTCCTTGGTCAGTGGTGCTATTGCTACAGGCCTGTGGTAAGAACATCATGGCAAACAGGGTTCAGTAGAACAAAGCCACACACCTATGGCGGCCAAGAAGCAGAAAGAGAGAGAGAGGAACAACGGGTCATCCTTTCCCTATGCCAACAGCAAGAATCCAAAAGAAGTAGGTGGCTGAAAGCAAAGGTATCAGTCCTGCATTTCCTAACTCCAGACTTCTCTTCAAACTCCCTCAAAGCCCTGCTGCCTCCCATTCCACAACCAAAGTCATGCTTGACACCCCTAGAAAAACCCCAATGTCCAACAGAATCCCAGGCTTCAGAGGAGACCCCACACTAGGTGCTGCTCACAGTGAGCTCCCATCCTGCTTCACAGTCCTCTAGGGGCTCAGACGAGAAACACGCTCAGCTGAAGAGTTAGGGGACCCCTTTACCAAAATGAAAAAACAATGCTTCAGGTTTGTCGTTATTGCAGGAGCAAGAGGAAGCACATGGCCCTAAACCCTGCTGGCTAAATCCCCATCTGTTTCTGTAGGTCTCCTGAAACCAAGTGACCATCTCCAGGAAAATCTAGCATTACCCTAGCTTGACCTCCCCAGACTAGAAGACAAAAAATAAAAATCCCTTTGAGATGAGGCACTTTCTGATTGGTAAAGGGAAAACCTTTCCTCAGTAGGAAATAATGTTCCAGCAGCTGCCAGACAGAACATGGAAACAGCCATCATCTATCTGCCCCTGAGTGAACCAAGCATCCGCATTCTCCTTGGTTTCTCATGTCCACCCTGTATCTCTGAGGGCATTGTAGCCCCCTGCCATGAGCCTGTGGGAAAAACTCCCAAGAACCCCCTTCCCAGCCCATTGCCCAGGCCACCTATAAATCTTGTCCTGGGTTTTAGGAGCCTCCAGCTGTTTTTAAGAGTTAACTAAACATTGATTTAATTACGCTGCTGGACTATATAAATATTGTGCTCCACAAAAATGGTACAAAGCAGATATTTTTAGGAGCTCACAGATGTTTCTTGTGATTAGCCAAGTCACAGGTCTGGAAGGATTTTTTTTTTCCCCTACAGAAAAGTAAATGAGGATCCTCAGCAGTCGCTTAAGGGTGTTTTCTGACATGGTTAAGCTCAGGCACTTGGCCTATATATTCACAGCATGTTCCAGACAGTTTCTTTCTTGTTCCTTTTCTTGACCCTGTAGCTGTGAGAGTTTCCCTCTGAGGGAAACTCAGCAAGTGAGGTCCAAAGTCCAGAATCATGGAGATCAAGCAAATCACTGGAGACCAAGTAAATCAGAGGCCAAACCCCAACATGACCTGTCTTCCTGCCACAGGGCTTGCCTAGCCTCTTGATTCAGGCTAATAAACATTCAAACTTTATGAAACACTGACTGCGTGCAGGACTCGACCCTGTTTCTGTCACTGCAAACATGGGGAATGTACTAAAAAATATTAAGCAATGAAACAAGACTTGAAATCATCCAGGGATACAGGACTTTTCATAGCAGCCCTTCCTGAAATCACACCACACTAAAAACAATCCAGATACAAGGGAACATCATTCAGCAATAAAATGAACTGTAACTGCACACGATAGCAGGGGCAGATCTCACAAAATGCCAAGTGGAAAGAGCCAGATACAGCAGAGTATGCCTGCATGGTCCTGTTTAGACAAAAGACAAAAGAGTCAAGACTAAACTCTGTGGTGTTAAAATAGTGGTTTCTTCAAGGAGAGAGTAACTGGAAGGGGGTGCAACTGGGGCTTCCTGAGGTGCTGATCTCCTCCTATTTCCTGAGCCTGGGGCCAGTTCCAGGAGTGTGTTCGGTTTGGGAAAATATGTTGCACTGCACACTTGGGAACTATATCCTTCTCCCCATGTGTGTTAATCTTCAATCATTTATTCAAAAAATAAATAAACAAAAGCAACATTCCCAAAGTCCCAGAGCTAGGAACTAGCCGGAGCAAGATCCAGCCCCTAAGGTGTGCTGTCCCAAGGTCTAACCTATCACCACCATATGCTGCTGCCCCTACAAATCAGAGTCCTGCTAGGAGCAGCCAGAACTTGCTGTGGTCCTCCTTCGGGCCTCACCACCACTGTCTCCTCTAGGTGACTTCCAACTGCTGAAGGGCTTTCCCCAACACCTGGACCCCCTCTGCTGCATGAGAGGTGAACCCTCCAAAAAGCCAAGAAATCAACCCTCCCTTTCCCAGGAGCTGCACTCAGTTGAAGACTGATGGAAATCATTATCCAAAGTACATGTATAAAGACACAAATTTGTGTGAACATAACTTTATATACAATCAGAGATATGAAAAATTGTGCTGTATATGTGCAATAAGAACAGTAATGCATTCTGCTATCATTTATTTAAAAATTCAATTAAAAATTTTTTTAAAAAGACTGATGGAAATTAGTTTTAAAATTCTGCAACTTCCTTTTTCCTTGGTGAGAAAACTCTAAAGAGTGTTCTTCACTGTCTCCCTGAAACATCCTTTGGGATTGAGTCCTGCCTGCCCACAGCAATGTCCTGCTCAATAAGAAATCCTAGGTCACTTGTCGTCTCTCCTAAGTACCCCTTCCATACTCCCCAACAGGTGTTTTTAGAACTCATCTCCCAAATCAACAGACAGAATCTGCTTCTGGAACATCATTTTCAGGCAGTCTCTTGTATTGATCCATTTTCTGTTGCTATCATCGAAAACTACAGACCAAGCAATTTATAAAGAATAAAGGTTCATTCAGCTCATGGTTCTAAAAGCTGGGAAGTTCAAGATCAGGAGGTTACACCTGGTGAGATCCTTCTTGCTGGCAGGGACTCTGCAGAGTCCTAAGGTGAGTGCAGAGCAAGCTAGCCAGAGAGAATGTCCTTTCATAGCAAAATCACACCCTCAATAACACATTAATCCATGAACAGAGCCCTCGCGACCCAATCATGAGGTCCCCCCCCATTCCCACCTTTGAATACCTCACAATGGAAACTAAATTTCATATAAATTATGGTGAAGACTCATTCAAATCATAGAACCCCTTCTTGGAGAGGCATTTCCTGATGACCCCAGTTCCTTTTAGCCACCTTTCTTTCCTTTCTGAAGTAATCTTGTTTGGTTGTCTATTTACTGGGTAGTGTTTGCCTCCCCACCAACTCCCATCTGAAAATGTAAGCACCAGGAGAGGAGAAACCTCAGCTACCTTGCCACTAGCACCTAGAACCAGGAGTGATAGGAGAAACCAATCCAAACAGGGCACTGAGAAATCGGAGCAAGGTCTGCCCAGTCAGGACCAATCCATAAATATCAGGGGAATTGCAGCTAAATACTAGCCTTGCTAAGAGTAAGTAATGTCTAAGGCATGATAGATGCTCAATAAATATTTATTAGATGAATGGATTAATTGATCAGTTGGTCAATGAACAAATGCAAACTGGCAGTTCGTGACTAAGAATCCAAAATCAGCCCTCACTCAAACCTTCCAGAATAAGAACCTTGCTCTCAAGACTGGTGTTTGTCTGAATTTTATGTCTAAACACGTGTGAATAGATCCATCCATCCGTGGGAGCTGAGAGAGCCCTGCTTCTCTGTTTACTTTTTGTGAGTGGAAAAAGCGGCTATAAGAAAGTGGGGGCCCTACCAGCAACTCCAGGCTTCAGAATCATAGTCTACTCTCCATAAAGGCAAGAGTACCTTAGAGAGATTCCCCACTTGCTCCATCCTTCCTGGGGCACAGGGTTCATCTAATCTTGTTCAAGAGGAAGAAGGTGACATCCCTGGGGAGTCACCCCAAGCTCTGTCCCTACCTCCTAGCTTAGAGGTGCCTTGAATTTCTCTGAGCCTCAGATGCCCACTATAAGGTTTGCCTCCCAATGTGTGTGATCTTTTGGGGAGAGGGAAAGGGCTTCATTCACCATTGCATCCCCGATTTGTATTTTCTAAGTGGATCATTTATTCAAGTGGTGAAATGATGACATTTCAGTTCTAGTCCACACTAGGTTCTTACAGCACCCAGGCCTTGCCCAGTTACTATCCACTGAATCAGACATGCGAGTCCCTTGGAAGGTGTGAAGCAGGCTGCAAACAAGGCAATGACGAGCTATTTTCAGAGGATGCCCCACAGATGAGCTGGCACACACACCTCCAAGCTGTTCCCTGGAAGGAGTCCTTGACTTCAGCACTTAGAGTCCACATTCGTCACTTGGGCTTGATTTCCTTCCTCCCACCCTTTTGGCAGGAAAACGGAAAAAAAAAAAAAAAAAACTGGCAAGTGTGAGTTTCATTAACACTCACATAAAACTGGGGAATTAGAGGAGAGAGACAGTTTCCCAAGAGCTTCCTGGGCCTCTGATATAAAAGTGATAAAATCCTTCATCAGAATAAATTGTCTATCCTTTCCCGCTTCGGGCAAATAAATGGAATATTCCGGGCCATGGGGAGACTTGAAATTCCTGTGAGTGGCCCTTAGCATCCAGCTGTATGCCCCGCCCCTCCTACTGAAATTTCTACCTGATTCTGGAAATAACTGATTTTGTAGCTCATTCGGTCGTTTTCTGCTTTGGAGCTAGGGCTCCCTCTCTGAGGTCAGGCAACCTGTAGGGCCCCAGAGGGGAAGGGCCTGAGGCCTGGAAGGAGCTTCCCAGTCCCCTCCATCTGGGGCCCATCGCCACAGCAACCTGTGCTGGGCTGTGAGCACACAGGCACCTACGAGGACTGGAGAGTCAGGAGAAGCAATGGGCGCAGGCGTCCCTGACCTCCACCCTTCTGTTGGCTGATATCCAGCCACATCCTAGCCCTGGTTCCTGGGACATGGAGGACTGGAAGGGCACAATGAGGGCAAATGAATCCCAACTCCAAGGAAGAGGGGTTCATTTTGTTCCCTTTGCTTATAAAGCAGTCTCACGTGAGATTTCTTTTTTTTTTTTTTTTCTAAAAGACATAGACAAATGTGAGCAAAGTTTCCACTGGGCAAGTCACATCATGCTCTGCCTTTCAGGGGGTTAGGGGACATTCTTTGAAGAAAGGATCTGTGTGCCACCTTCTGGAATAAATGAAAATTCTGTATATTGATGCTTGTGTGTACATATCTGGAAGGAAACACAAGAAACTGGCAGCTACGGGTACCTTGGGGGAGAAAAATCGGGGAAAGGGGAAGAAGAAATGTGAATGCCTGAATTTTCTCCCTATGCTCTTTGGGACTATTTTTTCCCAAGTGCATTTGTTTAAATGTTAAGGAGTCTGTTCATTCATTCCACAAATATTTGTGGAGTCTGCAACGAGTATCAGGCTTTGAGAGACTGAGACAAAGGGAACCCAAGCAAGAGCCCTGACTGAGTCCTGCCCTCAGGACCCATCAGCTATTTGAGATGTGGGGGGACCTTGGAACCTGTCATCCCAACCAAGACTCTTCTGAGGAAAGTGTGTGCTGATTGAATATTAAGATGGCAGAGTAAACCAGAACTATCCTGTTCAAACCAGAATATTTATTTGGCCCAGAAAAGAAGGTCCACACAAAGTCAGAACACAGGGTTGAAAAAAAAAGAAGGACTTACAAGTTATGGGAGAAAAAGACAACTAAATTAGGTACAGTTTCATGAAGGCAAGGGTAGAATTTAGATGGTAGAGTCAGGGGAGAATATAGAATTATGGTCCCAAGAGAATCCTACATCTCAATCCCCAGGACTATGGCTATGATGGAATATCATACTACAAATACATTAACTATCTTAATTCAAGATGCTTTAAAAAAAAAACATAGACTGGGTAGCTTAAACAACAGATCTTTCTTTCTCACAGTCCTAGAAACTGGGAAGTTTGAGACCAGGGTGCCAATATGGTCAGGTCTGGTGAGAGCCTTCTTCCTGATTTACAGACAGCCACCTCCTTGTATATTCTCACATGGCAAGAGAGGACACAAGAGAGAGCTTCTTCACTTCCTCTTCTGGTAAGAGCTTTTATCTCATATGGGGGACCCACCCTCATGACCTCATCTAACTCTAATTCTTTCTAAGTCTCCACCTGCAAATACTATCATATTGGAGGCTAGTGCTTCAACATATGAATTTGGAGGGAAGGGAAAGAGATGAATCTTAAATCTATAGTATTACCTTAAATAGCTAAAGGGATTTTGAAAAATGTAATTAAGGTTACTAATCAGATTTTTCTGGGTGGTAGGCCCAGTGAAATCACATGAGTCCTTTAAAGGAGAGGCCAAAGAATTGGAGAAGATTTGCTGGTCTTGCAGATGGAGGAGCCACCTGACCCTGTGGGTGGGCAGCCTCAAGGAGTTGAGAAAGCATCCTTGGTAACAGCCAACAGTGAAACAGAGATTGCAGTCCTACAACCACAGAAGGCTGAATCCTGCCATAACCTGGATGATCTTGGTGCTGACTCTTCCTGGAGCCCCGAGATAAGGCCCAGCCTAGTTAACTCCTTAGTGTCAGCCTTAGGAGATGAGATTCCTGCTGTGTCCCCCTGGACATCTGGCCTGCAGAAACTGTGAGATAACGCATGAGTATTGTTTTAAACCATTACATTTGTAGTTATTTATTACACGCCACAGAAAATCAACGGAGGATATTTCAGTAAGGGAGAAAAGTAAGACCATTTACTGTGGGGAACTTGCCATCATGAACACAAATCCCTAAGGTGACCAGCAAGGTAGGCCAAGCTTGTGAAAATGATGATGTGAGCTCCCTGACAGGTCACCACCAAAATGCAGCCTCAGAGCCTAAGATGCAATGAGGAGAACGGGACCTGGGTCTGTCTGGAGAGCCTGTTCCACCCCCAACCCCTGAACTGTTGCCTGGCAGGGTGGCCACAAATTCAATTTTTCAGAAAATACAGAAATCATTTTATCTACTTATTTATTAACTTTTTTATTTGTTCTAATTAGTTCTACAGGACAGCAGAATGCATTTTGATACATTGTTCACAAAAGGAGCATAACTTCTCATTCCTCTGGCTGTACATGATGCAAAGTCACACAGGTGGTGCAATCATACATGTATATAGGGTAATAATGTCCCTCTCATTCCACCATCTTTCTCACCCCCACACTCCCTCCTCTTCCCTCACTTCCCTCTGCCCAATCTGAAATTCCTCCATTCTTTCCTAACCCTTCCTTACCCGCATTATGGATCACCATCTGCTTATCAGAGAAAACATTTTTTGGCCTTTGGTTTTTTGGGATTGGCTTACTTTGCTTACTTACATGATATTCTCCAACTCTATCCATTTACCTGCAAATGCCATAACTTTATTCTTCTTTAAGGCTGAATAATATTCCATTGTGTGTATGTACCACAGTTTCTTTTTTTATATATATTTTGCTGCTGATTTTTTTTTGTATTTTGCTGTGATTTTTTTTAGTTTATTTATCTATTCATCTATTGAAGGGCATCTAGGTTGGTTCCATAGTTTAGCTCTTATGAATTGAGCTGCTATAAACATTGACATGGCCACATCAGTGTAGTATGCAGATTATAAGTCCTTTAGGTATAAACGGAGGAGTGGGATAACTGGGTCAAATGGTAGTTCCATTCCAAGTTGTCTGAGGAATCTCCATACTGCTTTCCAGAGTGGTTGTACCAATTTGCAAGTCTCACCAGCAATGTATGAGTGAATCTTATCCCTACATTCTCAACAACACTTATTGTTGCTTGTATTCTTACAGAATGGGAGAAAATCTTAATCACACCCACATCATTAGAGCACTAATCTCCCAGAAACATAAAGAACTCAAAAAAATAAGCAAAAAAAAAAACCCAAATAATTCAATCAATAATCGGGCTAAGGAACTGAACAGGCACTTCACAGAAGAAATACAAATAATGAACAAATGTTATTAAAAAGGCGCAACATCTCTTGCAATTAGAGAAATACAAATCAAAACTACTCTAAGATTTTATCTCACTCCAGTCATAATGGCAATTATCAAAAATACAGAAATCTTTTTGTGCAGTAATTCAAACTTTAAAAAAACACTATTAAGACCAACCTTGTTCAGACCAATCAAAACACAGACATGTGTTCTGAGCCGGATGTGACCTTCTGGGGCACCAACTAAGAAGAAAAGGCAGAAAGGTCCCTGGAGCAGAGTATGAAAACCCTCAATGTGGAAGACAGTGAGAAGCAGTGAAAGACCCCAATAATAAACACCCTGCCTCCCAATCAGAGAAGAAAGGAAACGTGTTTATGGAAACCTACTTCAGCCAGCGACCATGATGGGCATGTCCTAGCTGGAGATCCCTGGCAAACTGATTCCAAGGGCTACTGGCTGTTTCCAGATGGGAAACCTGAAGCAAGAAGCCGTTCGATTATTGTCTGTGCTGACGCAGATGTGAAATGGTGATCCCGGGCTCAAAACTGTTCTTTTTTTTAATCAATTCTTTTTTAGTTACACATGACAATAGAATTCACTTTGATGTGATTATACAAGCTTGGGATACATCTTATTCTAAATACGACCCCATTCTTACAGATGAAGACAGTTCTCATTCCAACATCTGAGTGCTTTCAGCTGCCCCAATGGAGCATACCAGGATTGAGTGTTTTGCTTCTTTTAATTGAAAAGGGGAGAAAAACAAAGGAAAAATAAAAAATAAAAGAAAAATCAAGGAGAGGGAATTTCATCAAAATAAGGAAAGATCAGTAGAGTAAACAAAGAGGACTGAGAAGGAAAAAGGGATGAGAAAAGGGAAAAACAGCAGAAAATCTGACCAAACTATCAAATGTGCATGCATAAATGTGGCACAGTGGGCCTGACATCAGGAGTATCCACAGGATGCTAATTTTTAAAAAAAAAAGTAAATAAACTGTAAATGGAGAGATTGGTGGAGTGGAAAGGAGGAGGCAGGGGCGAAGTGCTGAGGATTGAATTGGAGTGGGTAGAGTTCTATGCCTTTATGATAATGTCAGGGCATATCCTGGTGTTAGAGAACTAAAAAGAAAAGGGGTGTTCTGGGGTGTCTCTCAAGGTCTGGGTCTTATTGGTTAACAATTTTTTTTCTGCTCCCTCAAGGATTCTGCCTGTCCATCTCTCCCACTCCGTCATAGCCACCACCCCATCCTCTATAGCTCTCCCTCTCTCCTCTGACATCCCATCTCTCAGAGTCTATTCTCCCTGCTTGCTTATAGCTCAGTCTCTCATTTACCCAATTCCAAATTCCTACAAAGGAATCTAGTTGGTTCAGGATTTTTTTTTTAGTTGTTCCAAGTCAGAAGGGTCAGAGAGTCCAGATGACAGCCCAGGCATGACCCAAGGTAACCTCTCCCTCAGACCCCTCCTCCACCCTGTCTCTAAGCAACCCTTGTCTCAGGCCCAATCAACAGAGGCCATAATTATCTCATGTTATGAGCAAGACCCTTGGGTTGTGGGGGCTTGGGTGAGCCATTTCCCCTAAAGAGGGATATAGGCACAACAGCATTCCAAACACCTGCATCACCCCATGTTGGATTTTGGGAAATAGAAGTTGCCTAAGCTAAGTGCTCACAATAGTTCACACTGTCCGCTGGAGGCCACTAAGACACCCACAACTGCCCTATGTACCCCCTGGGTCACCAAGTTCATGACCCAGGTGAAAGAAGAAGACAGGGACCATATCAAGACTCCACTAAGAAACCTTCACAATTTCTCCTGACCATGGAGTACATCACCAACTGGATAAATGTCTCTTTCTTTCCCACAAAGAAGACTGGATGGATTTGGTTAGCAACAAATCCTCACTCCGTCTCTCTCTCTCTCTCTCTCTCTCTCTCTCTCTCTCTCTCTCTCATAGGGATTGAACCCAGGACCTTATTTATGCTAGGCAAGTGCTCTACCTCCAAGCTACATCCCCAGCCCCTTGCCTGTTTGTGATGTGGAGAATCTAGAAAAGCCTCTGCAGAGCCATCCATCTCAGTAAGGAGTTGGAAACATTACCTAATATGATGTTAGACGACTCATTCTACTGAGAGAAGGGCAGAAGTGTCAGTTCCCTTCAGGAATGCAACCACACAAAGCCCTCACTTTGAGTGGAAGCTGGCATTTTTTTAAAGAGAGCTTCACCCAGGTTATATTGATACATAAAAAACTTGCACATATATATGTGTGTGTGTGTGTGTGTGTTTGTGTAAAATGTGAAGTTTGGTGTTCTGACCTATATAAACACCTGTAGACCATCACTACCATGAACATGTTCACAGCCCCAAGTTTTCTCATGACCATTTATAATACCTCCCTTACATCCTTCCCCACTCCCAATGCCCATATCTCTTGGCAACTACTTATCTTTCTTCTGCCACCCCAGGTTGCATTTTCTAGTATTTTATAAATAACATCCACTCAGCTTTCTCTTTTTTCACACAGCATAATTATTTTGACAATCATCCATTTTATTGTGATTTATCAATAATTCACTACTTTTTATGGCTAAGTAGTATTCCACAGTATACATACCATATTTTGTTTATCCATTCACCTCTGAACATTTGGTCTATTTCCAGTTTGAGGTTACCACAAACAGCCACCATGAACATTCATGTATGATTGTACATGTGTTTTCTTTTGCCTTGGGAAAACACCAAATAATGTAATGGCTAGATCATTTGGTAGGCATTGTGGTTTGAATGTGACCCACAAAAGTTCCTGTGTTGGAAACTCCCATTTGTCAATGGTATTTGGAATTGAGGCCTTTGAGAAAGAGAGTTAGATGAGGTCACAAGGATGGAGCTATCATGAGGGTATTTGTGGCTTTATAAGAAGAGGAAGAGAGACCCCAAGGTAGCACACTTGTATTGTCTTTCCATGTGATACCTTCTGCTATGTTATGATGTGGCAAGAAAGCCACCACCAAGCCAACAAGACACCAGCACCATGCTTTTGGACTTCCCAGCCTCTCAAACCATGAGTTAAATAAACTATTATTCTTATAAATTACTCAATCTCAGGTATTTTGTTCTAGTAACAGAAATTGGACTGACATTAGGCACATATTTGTGCCATTTTGGTGCAACTTTCCTCTGGTTTTGGAGTGTCCTCAATGTGTATATTCAACCTACTAGATATTAAGGTACACACAGACCACATATGAACAAATAACACATAGTCACTCATTAGGAGGTCACAATCAGTTGCAGCTGGCTTTATTCCAGTCCTCCCAGATGTGTGAAGAGAGCTCCCAGTAGGGAAAACCTCCCTGGATGAACTTGGATTTGAAATGATGAACTTTGATGTAAAACACTCAGTGCACAAGCTCTCAACCGCATCAACACTTTAGTAATAGCTCACAGAGGATTATGTGATCTGTCTCCAAGAGATCCTTTAAATAATGGCCGCGTCTATAATAGAACAGTCAAGGTCAATAGAGAAAACTTTGCATGCCATAAAGCAGGACAGGGGTTCTTCAGGGGGTAGTCACATCAACACCTTCTCAGAACTTGTTGGGACTGTGCATTCTCCCCAGCCCAGACCTACCAAGTTGGAAACCATGAAGTGGGGCCCCCCATCAATCTGGACTTGAACCAACCTTGCTGGTGATTCGGATGCATGCTTCAGTTTAAGAACCACTGGCCTAGAACATTTTTCAAGCCTGTCAACTTTACTAGAATTGAATCCAGCAGAAATTATAACACAGAGAAAGCATCATCCCTCTATTGCCTGGGTTCCACCCACAGACCTGTGGAGCCTGCCCTCTCAGAGTCTAACAGCCACAAGGACTAAGTTACCATGCAGAATGCAGAAGTGCACAACCATGTTATCGCTTACTTTCCCAAAGCACCAAACTTAGAAAAAGAAAAAAAAATCTTAAGAACACAATCGTTGGAGCATTTAAATCCAACTATCAAAATCACCCATTTCCCTACATATGGCTTTCACCCTGGCATATGATGACATAAATGGAACTAAGAAAAAAAAAAGACAAAAATTTTAGGTGATGCACTCCAACTCTCTTTACTGCTCCAGACCCCACTGCAAATATACACATCAGCAGGAAAATTAATCAAACTTGAATAGGAAGAATTTGAGTAAAAATATTGGATACTTTTTACTTTAATCTTCAGTTTAAGCATGATTTCCACTTGACATTATAACCAGAGAGAATTTTTGATCTTTTCCTTGGTATTTTTCCATGCTTAAATTTTAGCCCAGTCCTTGAAAACTCTCTCCAGCTTCTGGCCAAGCAGAACTTTGCCACTCACTTTGAACTTGCCAGCCAGGAAAGCCTTCTGCGGATTCATTTTGCCCAAAACTAACTCCATAAAGACATTTTCTGGAATAGTGAAGACAGTGTCTGCTGGGAGCCTAGAAGATCCTGGATACATGTCCCCAGAGCCACTCTTCAGGTCAATGGTCCACTGCAGAATGATCTTACCATCTTTGGTGATGTCCAGCTGAAAGATGGCGTTGACTTTCTTTACTAGCTGGCCTCCCACTTCTTTGATGTGATGGCTAATGTCCTCAAACACTGGGAAGCTCCGGAATGCTGACAGCTCTAGAGGGTTTGGCATGGCGAGTTCCCGAGCTGAACCCAAAGCTTTGAGCTGGCTCGCCTGAGGTTCATCCCCTGCTTTGATCTTGGGTTGATGGTCGATTCTCCTCCACATCTTTACTGTACTGGTCCTCTTGACCCTGCCGTCTGGTCTGTGGACAGCTGTGGCCAGATTAATACCCACAGGTCAGATTGTGACATCAAAGTTAAGGCCTCAGGCAGGGACTGAGGCTGGTGTGTGTGTGCTGCAGTCTTATTGGCCAAACCAATTTTGAAATATGACACGGAGTAGGAGATCAGACAAGTAAGTGTGAAGTAGGTACACCCATGCACACACACACACACACACACATCCCAAAACAACTAGGGCCGTTGGTGCCACAGGTCCTTGAAAACTCTCTCCAGCTTCCGGCCAAGCAGAACTTTGCCACTCATCTGGACCTTTCAATGATGGTAAGGGAAACTGTCCCCAGAAGGCTTCGTCTTTCACATACAGGCACCTCCCTGATTGCAACCCTGAGAGAGCAGTTATTTTGATTCCTTTAAAGGTGGATGATCCTTAAGGTACAAATCATGATGCTGAATTTGGCTTTATCAAGATACTGGCCTAGGGTAAGATGCTTTTAGGACAAAACAGTTTAAAATAGCTGATTGGAGAAGAAATCAGCACCAAGGCCAACATCAGAAACTTCCCATCTTCCAGAAAGAGAAAGACAGAGAGATTTGTAAGATCAACAGAAGATGCTGCTGATGTTGTTTGATAATTACATAAAATAATATAGCTCTTTCTCTGAGCCAATATGCTGAGTTCTAAGCACATTACATATATTGACACATTTAATTTTCATTGCAACCCCCTGAGGTAAGTACTAAATTTATCCCCATTATACAGATGAGGAAATGAGGGAAGGAGAAATGAGGGGACTTGCCCAGAATCACATGGTTAGTAAGTAGTGTAGCCAGATTTGAAGGAGTCTAGAACCCACTCTTATTTTTTACTTTTTATTTTGAAATAACTTCAGCCTTACAAAGAGTTTATACAAGTAGTACCTGTGTAACTGACCTCACCCAGATTCCCCAAATGTTAGCATCAGTACAATAATCTAATCCAAGAAGTTAACATTGGTACAACACTCTTAAGTGATCTACACTGTATATTCAAATTCTGCAAATTATAGCACTACTACCCATTTTCTGGTCCACCGTGCAGATTCTGAGCTTGGATTCTAGGTTGTTTTTATTTTTTATTTTTATATTTTATTTATTTATTTTTTATTTTTTTTTCCTTTAATTTTTATTGTTGGTTGTTCAAAACATTACATAGTTCTTGACATATCATATTTCACACTTTGATTCAAGTGGGTTATGAACTCCCATTTTTACCCCATATACAGATTGCAGCATCATATCGGTTACACATCCACATTTTTACATAATGCCATACTAGTGTCTGTTGTATTCTGCTGCCTTTCCTATCCTCTACTATCCCCCATCCCCTCCCCTCCCATCTTCTCTCTCTACCCCATCTACTGTAATTCATTTCTCCCCCTTGTTTTTTTTTCCCCCCTTTCCCCTCACTTCCTCTTGTATGTAATTTTGTATAACCATGAGGGTCTCCTTCCATTGTTTTTAATTGAGTGTCTTTCTTACGACCTCCTGTCCAGGGAAACTCATCTATCTTTGTCTATCATGACCTTGACACTATGGAAGAATATCTGCCATCCCCAAGAAAGGATGACAGATTGAGTTAGTGTAGTGTATTCTTGGTTATCAAAAAATACTCATGTAGCTTCGGGATTTTGAATTGGTGAATATTCATGATGTGTGGAAAAACATGATACACACCACAATCTGAATCACACAAAATGGGATATTGTATATATATATGCAATATATACACCTAAAGGGACACATCCAACTAAGCTTCTTGTGACTGGATGACTGTTCTTTGCTTGTGTTTTTCTCCCTGTAATGTACAATTTACTTTTAAAAAATAAAAATTATTTTAAAAACCAAAAAAATTATTTTAAAATCTGCCAGTCATTCCATAAAATGTTCCTTGTTTTGGGTTTGTCTAATGTTTCTCATGGTTGTTTGAGGTTATACATTTCTGGCAGGAATATCCTATAAGTGATCTTGTCCTCTCCCTGGTGAATCATATTAGAGATACGTGACGTGAAAATGTTATTTTTGTCTCTTATCTGCTGATGTTGACCTTGATCACTTGGTTGAAGTTGTATCTACCAGAATTCTCCACTGCAGAGTTACTGTCTATTCTTCAGTGTCTTATAGGGAAGTACTTTGAGAATGTGAATATCTGTTTTACATAATGCTTTGGTCCACTCCTTTTTGTATCCATCCTTGGCCCATATCTGCAGCCAGCAGTGTGGTGTGTAACAAATCATTTTACATATTTTATATTCTCATCACTCCCTTGACATTTAATAATTGAAATTCTGCTATAAGGAGGTGCTGCCTCTTCTCTCTCTCTCTCTCTCTCTCTCTCTCTCTCTCTCTCTCTCTCTCATTTTATTTGTTCAATTACTTATCTGAGTATGGACTTGTGAATATCTATTTTATTTTGTGTATTTATTGCCATTATTTATTTTCTTGTTCAAATTGTCACAGATTTGGTCATTGGGAGTGCCATCGAGTTGGTACCTGTGTCCTTTCCTACATAAAACTGCTCTTATAAGTGAAGCTACAGTAAATGGAGTTGTAGCTGCCTTTTTTTTTTCTCTAAGAAGAGTGCAGAAGAATGAAAAAGGCTTCAGTACATTTGCAATGATGGATGAGCTGCATTATTAGCATTGAACAGTTAAACAAAACCCAGCGGTGTCCAAGTTTTTACCATAAAGCCACCAAGGGTGCACAACATCTGCACAGAGAATTTTAAAGGAAGAAGGAAGGCAATTCTCCAACAACTTCTCTATGAGCAACCAACAGAGAGGACTGAGCCCATATCTGCTTTTCCTCAAGGATAGGGGTTATCCCATTTGAATTATTCATACAGGTCCCCAAATGGACAGGTCTCCTGCCTCAGTATAACAGAAGGGAACATGGCCCTTACGGAAGAAATTCAAAGCAATCCAGGATTCAAGGGAGTTTTTCACCAACAATATAGATTGAAACTGCCATTACATAGTGACACCAACTTTTGGTTAATTTTATTATTTAAATTCTCACCAGATAATGCTCCTCTTATTTCCTTCTCTATGACAGGCTGCTTCTCATACCCTGACTGACATACCACTGGCCTCTAGAAAGCATACACCCTCCAACTAGGCATGATCTTCGATCTTCCATATCCCCTTGAAATTATTTCTTCTTCAGTTGCTATTCAAACCCAAGAACCTAGTCATAGCAAATTTATCATTTTGGGATTCTGCAATCTTTAAATGCTTTAGAAGAATGTGAAACTTGTTCTCTTTTTTAAAAAAGTTACAAAAGTCATTTTATTAAATAAGATGATTTTAGTCTCAAGGAACAACCACCATCATAAAAATTAAAAAAAAAAAAAAAAGAAAGAAAGAAAGAAAGAAAAAAAAGAAAACTTTATCCAGTGGTGATTCTAACATGTGGCTCCAGAGCAGCAGCAGCTGCATCACCAGGGAACTGGTGAGAGAAATGCATGGACCCAGGCCTCACGCCAGATCTGCCTAATCAGAAAACTCTGGGTGTGGGTTAGTCAGGGTTCCCCACAGAAAGAGAATCCATAAGATATTTAAAAGTTGAAAGTTTTTTTGACAGTGAATTCCTACATGCCCACCAATATCCTGTCATTAACATTTTATTTCAGATGTTTGAATTCTTTCATCTTATTTTTTTATTCATTTCAAAGTAAATTATAAGCATCAGTAACCCCAAAACACTTAAACATGCAAAACATTTATGAGAGTTCAATATATGTTTACAGTTGTTAAATGTAAAATTTATATACAAAGAAATGCACAAATCCTAAGTGTGCATTTGCTGAAAGTTTAGCTATGCGTATACTTGAATATAACAAATTTGAATGCCAGGTGACCCTACCTCTCCCACAGCGCCTTAAGAATGGATCCCCATGCAGTGGTGCAGAAGCCTAAACAATCAGGAAGGAACCCTAGATTCCTTCTTCATTCCTCAAATAGAAGGCTGCTTCCCTGACAGTGTGAAGCTGTCACACCATAAGGCCCAAGAGGAAGATCTCAAAGTTCCTTTACCAAAGATCCAAAGACCAGAGTTTATAATTCAGGATTTCCACCTTGAGAAGACGCGGTAGCTTCTGAGCCTGCACACAAATGGAAACCACGTGTTATGGTTTGGATATGAGGTGTTCCCCAAAAGCTCCTGGGCTAATGCAGAGGTAAAATGATTAGATTAACCCATTTAAGGTATTAATAATTTGAGTGAATTATTCAGTGGTAACTATAGGCAGGTGGCGTGTGGTTGGAATAAGTGAGTCACAGGTGGCCTGCCTTGGGGATTACATATCTTGTCTCTGGCTCCTCCCACATGCGCTCTGCTTCCTAGCCACCATGAGCTGACCGGACTTCTTCTACCACACCCTTCCACCCTGATGTTCTGCCTCACCTCAGGCAGGGAACAAGGGAATCAGCCAATTTATGGACTGAGACCTCTGAAACCATGAGCCCAAATTACACTTTTCCTCCTCTAAATTGTTCTTGTCGGATATTTTGGTAACAGCAATAAAAACCTAACTAATATACCAAGTTTCCTTTTTTCTAACTTGTTGAATTTTTGATGAATCCCTAATAATCATGTTTGTTTATGGGATACAATGTAATGTTTTGATTCATGTATATATCGTATAATGATCAAATCAAGGTCATCAGCATATCCATCACTCGAATAATTTCTTAACACTTCTGAAAGCTAATGCTGTTCTTTGGCTCATTTGGTTTCCAATAGGATCATCACCCATTTTCTTGGCTCTGCTGATTCCAGCAATATTTTTAACAAAGTTGAGCCCGCAGCTGGGGACCAACAAACACTTTCAGGGTTAGTTGTTCAGTTGTAGGTTGGTGAATACCACTTCTTCCAGAGATAATGTGCTGGGGCCTGCAGGGTGCACATGGAAGGGCAGAAGCAGAAACTTAGCTCTCAGGGACCTTACAATGTAGGAAGGAGATATGTAAGAATTCTAGCTACCTCTGTGTTATGAACTGAATGTTTGTTTCCTCCCAAAATACATATATTGAAGTTTTAATCCATATCATGATAGTATTAGGAAGTTTGGCCTTTGGCAGGTAATTAGGGTTGGATTAGATCATGAGGGTGGAGCCCCATAATGGGATTAGTGCCCTTATAATAAAGAAAAGACATGAGAATGTTCTTCCCCTCCTTCTCCCCTTTCTCTCTGTCTCTCATCATGTAGCAAGAAAAAAAGACCACATGAGCACACAGCAAAAAGGTGACCATCTACGAGTGGGCCCCCGCCAGAGCTGAATCTGTAGGCATTTCGATGTTGGACTTCTCCACTTCAAGAATTATAAGAATTAAATGTCTTTTTTGTTTTAAGCCATCCATTCTATGGAATTTCATTATAGCAATTCAAGCAGACTAAGAAACTCTGCACCCTTGCCAGAACTTGGCATTGCCAGGTGCTTTTTTTGTTTTGTTTTTTAATTGTAGTTATTCTAAAAGGCATGTATCCCATATATCTTTGAGTTCTAAGATAGTGATAATAGTGAAAAGAAAGCTACTCAGAGGAGTGAATAAGTTTGCTATTTGTTGTGGTTTCAGGGAATGGCATGTATTACAGTGGGTGAGGCTGTTATCTAAGTAAATTGCATCTCTCACTCTGTTGAAAGAATGTGATAGATTAAATTATGGGTCTCCATTCATCGCATTTCTGAAATGGGAATGTTCATCCATAGCCTTGTGACGGCTTCATTGTAAGTGGTGAAGTTGCTGCACCCCTTTGAAGTTGGATGTGTCCATGTGACCTACTTTGGGCGATGTTAGAGGACATGATGTGAGCAGAGGCTGGAAATGTGTTAGGGCAGTTGTGCTTGTGATCTTGTGTTTTTGCAATGGCTATGAGAAGATCATGCCCTGGGCAGCTGCTGGTGCAGAGAGGATGAGACACATGTGAAGCTGGCCTAGGACCAAGTCTAGAAGAGCCCCACCTAAACTGGCCAAAGAGCAAATCGTCCGAAGAACCAATGAGAATAAATTCGGGTCATTTTAAGTCTCTTGAGTTTTGGAATGGTTAGTTACTCGCACTTCTGTAATACAAGATGACTCATGTAAAATTTAGAGAACATAATGGCTGGGCTTTCAAATCAGGCCAAGTGGTCAAGATTGTCAGTCCTGAAATAGCCAAGTCTTGAGGAAGTGACCACTGGCAGTCTTTCCACATGTGAGATGGATACATTTAGAGGTCCAGATGATGATAGAAAACTCAATTGCTTTTGTTTACATACTTGCAATTCAAAATTTGTGGTTTGTGGACAAGCAGCACTGGCATCCTTGGGGGCTGGTTAGAAGTAAAGAATCTCAGGCCCCATCTAAGACCTGCTAAATTAATGTCTGCATTTTAACAAGATCCCCAGTGATTACACAGCTTATTAAAATTTGAAACATGATGAACATGGGAGGATATATATACTCACCCACTCACCTGTCACATTCTAATGAGTTTGAAAATAAAAACCATTCTGTAATTTATCCTCAGGTTAAATTACACACACACTCTCACACACCCATTGGAAATAAGATGCAAACTACAAAGACCTTTAATTTAAACATTTTCAGGTAAAATTTTTCTCTTGTGCTTTCTTCTTCTTCTTTTTTATTAATAGACTTTATTTTTTAGAGTAATTTTAGGTTTACAGAAAAATTGAGCAGAAAGTATAGAAAGTTCCTAAATCCTTTTTTTCCCATTCTCTCTGCTTTGTTTCCCCCCGCATCATTATCATCTTGCATTAATGTGGTACTTGTTACAATTCAGGAGCCAATATTGAAATATCATTAACCCAAGTACATAATTCACTTTAAGGTTCTCTCAATGTTGTACACTCCATGGTTTTGCCAAGTACATCATGTCAGGTACCCACCAATGCAGTATCAGACAGAGTAGGCTCACTGCCCTGAAAGTCCTCTGTGCTCTGCGTTTCAGCCCTCCCTCTCCCTTCCCTTTGACAACCACTGACCTTTTTCACTGTCTATAGTTTTGCCCTTTCCAGAATGTCATATAGTGGAATCATACAGTATGTAGCCTCTTCAGATTGGCTTCTTTCACTTTTCAATATTCATTTACAGTTTTTCCATGTCTTCTTATAAGTTGATAGATCTTTTATAAATCACTAAATAATATTCTACCATATTACTAGAATATAAGCTATTCATCTACTGAAGGACATTTTGGTTGCTTCCAAGTTTGGGCAATTATGAATAAAGCTGCTATAAACATTTGTGTGCCTAATTTTGCATGGCCATGAGCTTGTGCTCTTTTGCAGATTTTTAAAATATTAAAGTATGAAGTATGTAGTTGGGCCAATTCATGCTATTAATAAATATAATACCAAAATTTATTGAACAGCAACAATCTCCCAAGCATTGCAACAGCTCCTCAAAATATTCTGAGGTAGTTATTAGCGTTGTTCCCATTTTACAAATGAGGACATTTGTAATGAGGAATGCAATGAGGAAATTTTATAAATGAGGGTAACTTGTCTAAAGGCATGTAAGTAGTAACTTTGGACCTATGAATTTATGGGTTTGGATATTTCAAAGGTATGATTTTTGTTTCATCCGGTCCTTTAATAATAATATTTGTTGTTGAATTATCATTACAGATTAAGAAAAGTAGCTTTTTATTCTTTAAACAAATAGTATTTTTGTTCCTTTCATGAGATTCTATCTATAATAAATGGGTATTTCTACCATTAAGGATTTCCCAATATGAATGGCCAATGGAAAGGCACTCAGCATCATTAGTCATTAGGGAAACATAAATTAAAACTAGTCAGCCCTCCATACCCACAGATTTCACATCCACCAATTCAACCAACTGAAGATGGAAAGTATATTTTTAAATGTGCCTGTACTGAACATGCACAGTCTATGTTCTTGACATTATCCTTAAATAATACAGGTTAACAACTACTTACACAGCACTTACATTTATTGGGTATCATAAGTAGTCTAGAGATTATTTAAAGTATATGGGAGGTTGTGCATATGGTATCACAAATACTATACCATTTTATATAAGGGTTTTGGTATCTGTGAGGGTTCCTGGAACCAATCTCCCAAGGATACCTCATGACAAATACACAAGGAGATACCTCTTCACCCCCATGAGAATGGCTAAAGTTGGAAAGTCTGGCATAACAAGTGTTGGTGAGGTTGGGTCCAACGGGAGCCCTTGTGCATTGCTGTGAGAATACAAAATGATGCTGCTACCATGGCAGACTGCTTGGCTATGCCATGTAAAGTCAAATCCCTGCTCACTGTACAATCCATTCATTTCATGCCTCAGTATTTATGCAAGAAAAATAAAAATGGATGTGTATAGAAAGACAAGTAATGAATGTTCCCAGCAATGTTCATTAAAACAAAACAATGGAAGGAATCCAAATGTTTTCTTATGCTCTTTGCCTTCTGTTCATCAACAGAAGATTGGATAAACAAATTGTGGTATAATTATTGTAGAATGGAATACTACTTGGAAACTAAAAGGAAAGGATTATTAATTCACTCAGTGACATAGATGAATCTCAGATACATAAGACTGAGTGAAAGAACCCAGATTTTAAATGAAACTGCAGTTTTGAAAATGCTTTTAAACTGGAGTTTAAAAACTCCAGCAGGCAATGCTGGAATTTTTTCTGCTTCTGCTGTCAGTTGGGGTCTGCACAAGCTGCAGACTTCTGCAGCCAAGTGTTGCAGCTCTTGTGGCAGGCCGTGCCTTCCAATGTTGCAACAGACCCCAGCAATTCATGTCAATTTCTTCTTCTTTCTGAGTTCTTGTCTCATGAATTCAAAGAATGAAATTCCCAGACCATGAATGAGTGGAATAGTAGGATTTATTGAAGAACAGGAACAGAAATCTGGCAGTTCAAGAAGGCAACCAACAGCAGGTTTTTTGCCCTCTGAATGTGCTAGTCTAGCACTTGGTTCACCGCTCTTGGTCCACACATTTGCTAATTAGGGTTTGGAAACATCCTAGCACTATTGGTCAATTTGAGTCCCAATTTTAATTCCACTATGCCCCACTTCCATTTTCTCGTGGCAGGTCAGGAAGCAGGAGGTTGGGGTCGTTGGGTGGAGCTGTAGCACTACACAGAGCTGGCTTCTACAGCAGGCATCCATGCCATGCCCAGGCAGGGCCACCAAAGGATGACAGGTCAGCGTGTCTGAGTGCTAGCTTGCCGCGCCTGTGTGGTGTGGTCCGAGCAGCAGCAGGCAGAGCTCGCCAGCGCACATTCTGACCCACCCGGGCAGCCATGCCAGTGCTCCACTGCTCCACTGCTGCTTCTTGGGAGGGACCAGTAGGCTGGCGGCACAGGAGCCGTGTCAAAAAGACAACATACTGTGTGCTTCCACTTATAAGACAGACTGAAAATGGCTAACTACAGGAACAAAAAATATATAATTAGCAGTTTGCAGGGGATGGGGAGTAGACAGTGGGTTTATCTACAAGTGAAGGGGCACAGAGGAGTTCTGTAAGGGGTTCTGGGGAGTGACATGATGGAACTTTTCTCTATCTTGATTGTGAAAGTGGTTGCACAACTGTCAAAACTCAGAACTATAAGCTAAGAAAGATGGATTTAGGCATGTAAATTATACCTCAACTTTAAAAACACAAAGACTCGTGGGCAAATTTACATTGTCACTGGTATGAGCTCTTTCTAAGGCAGAGGTCACATCCTTGTCTCTCGCCCTGCCCAAAAATCAATCCAAAACGGATCAAAGACCCTAGGAATAAGACCAGAAACACGGAACTCTTGGAATAAAAAGCAGGCACGGGCAACAACTTTCTCAACAGGACCCCTAAAGCTCAGAAGATAACGCCAAGAATTAATCAGTGGAATGGCATCAAATTAAAAAGCTTGGCACAGCAAAGGAAACAACTAAGAATATGAAAAGAGAACCTACATAATGGGAGAAAATCTTTGCTAACTGCTCTTCTGATAGAGGATTAATATCTGGAATACATAAAGAACTCAAAAAAACAACATTTAAAAAAAATAACCCAATTAAATGGGCAAATGAAATAAACAGACACTTCTCAAAAGAAGAAATACTAATGGCTAACAAATATAGGAAAAAATGTTCACATCTTTAGCAATAGGGAAATGCAAACCAAAATTGCACTGAAATTTCATCTCACACCAGTCAGAGTGACAGTCATCAAGAATACAAACAATACTCGATGCTGGATGGGATGTAAGAAGAAAGAACACTTTTACACTGTTGGTGGGACTGTAAATTAATACAAGCACTGTGGAAATCAATGTGGAGGCTCCTCAAAATATAAGGCATGGAATCACCATATGCCCAACTATACAAATCCTTGATATTTATTCTAAAGAATTTGTGTTGGGGTTGTGCCTTAACAGTAGAGCACTCGCCTAGCACATGTGAGGCCTTGGGTTCAATAGTCAGCATCACATATAAATAAACAAAATAAAGGTATTGTGTCCACCTACAATTAAAAAATATTTTTTAAAAAAAGAATTACCCTGGGTTTATTCCCCAGCACCATATAAAAATAAATAAAGGTATCGTGTCCATCTACAACTAAAAAAAAATTTTAAAAGAAAGTGATCATATTATAGTGATACACACATGCCCATGTTTACAGAGCATAATTCACAATAGCCAAACTATGGAACCAGCCTAGGTGACCATCAATGAATGAATGAATAAAGAAAATGTGGAATACATTTACAATGTAGTTTTATTCAGCCATAAAGAAAAATGAAATTATGTCATCTGGAGGAAAATGAATGGAACTTGAGAATATTATGTTAAGTAAAACAAGCCAAATTTGGAAGGTCAAGAGTCAAATATTTTCTCTCATTTGTGGAAGCTAGAGAGAAAAAGGGAAAAGAAAGATGGGGGATGGATCTCAAGAAAATCAAGAAGAGAAGAAAGTCAAGTAGAATGGAGGAAAGGTATGGGGGAGGGGGAAGTGCTGGGGAGTGATACTGGCCAAATAGCTATATTGTGTATATATACAATATGTAACAACAAGTCCCACCATTATGCACAGCTGTAAGGCACCCATTTAAAAAGGATGTGGAAAAAGGTTATTCCACTTTTTCTTAGAATCTAGTAATACCAATTAAAACTTTAAAGCTATTTCAAAATAAATAAATGAAGCAGAAGTCAAAAGCCAAATCTAGAATACTGGATTTTTGTGTTTTAAAACTATATCAACACCAGTAGCTATTATTGCACTAAGATCATAATTTTATTTTTTATTTATTTCTTCTATCAGTTAACTTTTGCTATATTGTGCAGTGAACCAACTGACAACATTTCAAAAGCAAATCACATTAAATATTTTATTTATCATAGGTGGCTGGGGTTAGCTGGCTGAGGCTGAGAAACTCTCTCGGGACACATGTATCTGTGGGATTTGTGAGCCAGCCAGGCATGCTCTTCCCATGGTGGTGGTGGCAGAAGAACAAGAGCAGTGGGATAAACACACAGGCTCACTGACATACCCACCCATGGAATGACTGACATAAGCAACCCAGATTCAGAACTAAAGTCAACAGCTGGAGAAGCACACTACACCCACAAGGCCATGACTAGGCAAGAGTCAGGGAGCAAAGAGGATTAGGACCTATGGTACAAACTATCACAGCTACTGGCATCTAAAAATGGAAAGATGTCAGTTGTTAAGATCCAAATTCTGGCTTTTCTTACTCTTGGAAAGACTCATAGTCGTCAGCCAGAATCTCCATCTGGCAACACTTATCCAGTCTGGGAAATGGAGACTGCTTGCTACAGGCAGGCAGGGATCCCTACTCCCCACAATTGACTGTCATCATCTGTCATCAAAGGCCAGATGATCAAAGGAAATGTTTCACAGTTCCTGAAATCTTTCTTCACCTAATTTCACCAAAAATTCTGCAAGAATTTGAACAATGTGAATATTCAGGTAACCTCTAAATATGCCTTTATATCCATCTATTCAACGTGTGCTTACTAAGCATCTACTGGATGGAAGCACTGGACGAGGCATGGATAAGAACACACACACAGAGAAAAACAAGTGCTGACCAGGATATGGAGAAATTGGAATCTCTGTGCACTGCTGGTGGGAGGGCCAACTGGTGCAGTCACTGTGGAAAACAGCATGTTAGCTCCTTAAGAAAATTACACAGAGAATTACCATGGGCCCAAGAATACTACTTCCATGTATATACTCAAATGAACTGAAAGTAGGATCTTGAATAGGGTTTTATGCACCTATTTTTATAGAAACATTTTCACAATACTCAAAAGTTGGAAATAATCCAAATGTCCATCGATGAGGGAATAAACAAAAATGGTATGTAATGCAATACTCTTCAGCCCTAAAAAGGAAATAAATGTAGATGCATTCTATAATGTGGGTGAACTTTGAAGATAATTATGCTAAATGAAGTAAGCCAGATATAAAAGGACAAACACTGTATGATTTTATTTACAATAGGTATGTAGCGCGTAGTCCAGTTCATAGAGACAGAAAATTGCCAGGGTGTTAGAAGAGAAGGGCACCGGGAGCTATTGTCTAGTAGACACATAGTTTTAGTATGGGTAACTGGAAAAGTTCTAGAGGTGGATTGTGGTGATTTTGCAGAACAATGTGAATGTACTTCATGCCACTGAACTATATTCTTGTATGTGGTTAAAAGGGTAAATTTCACATGATGTGTATTTACCACAATAAAAATGAGTACACAAAGAAAAATAAATGTCTGTAAAGCAGCTTACAGTTCCCCCTTCTCCCCGCACCTTCACATAGGTGGAGATATTCCCCTCCCCTAAGAGTGGGCTGTACTTAGAGATTTATTTCCAACAATTAGAGTACGGCAAACATGAGAGCAAAAGACATCCAAAATTAGAACATAAAAAGCATTGTGGCTTTCTCTTTGCTCCCTCTTGAATCACGCAATCTGGGTGAAACCAGAGAGCCCTGTTTGAGGAAGCTCAAGCAGCCCTGTGGAGAGGGCTATGTGGTGAGGAACTGAGACCTCCTGCCAACATCCATAGAATGAGCCATCTTGTAAAAGACCCTTCAGCCCCAATCAAACCTTCAGATGACTACACCATGACCAATATCTCAATTGCAACTTCAGTAGGTAGGGACCTTAAGACACAGCTATCCAGCTAAATCTCTCCCAAATTTGTGACCCATGAAAATAGTGAGATAATAAGTGTTTGTTGTTATAAATTTAGGTGTGATTCATTAACACCAATAAGTAACAGATAAAATGCACACAGTGCTCAGAAAGTTAAGAAGAAAGAAACTGGGAATGACCCTTGGAGGAAGAGACTTTTGTGCTCAGTCTTTAAGGACCTGTAGACCATAATAGGCTAGATAGAGGAGGCATATGGGCACAGCCATTGAAAGAACAAAGCCCTGGGATGTCCAAGGAAAACAGAGATCCTTATGTCTAGCTAAAGCACAGGGGTGTTCAAAAAAACAGATAAAATTTAATGGGTTAATTCATTCAACAAATTTTTATTGAGTACCAGGACCATAAATAATAAACTACAAAAAATCAGATTTATTCTCTGGTCAGTTGACAAACATTGAAGGCCTAGGAAGGTGATGCCTAAGAAGGGTGGTCTGACCTCCCAATGTGGAATGGGTGTGAGTCAGGTTGGCTGGGAGGAAGGGAAACCTGCCATTAGATCTTGTCTCTGATGGAGAAGTGGGAATGGTAAAAGGTGGGATGATCAAACACAGAAGAAGCTGAAAGTTTGAGTTTAAAGAAAGCCAACAGGGGAGAACAGTAGGAGGAAGGGGAATGGCTCAAACAGTCACATGCTGCAGAACAATGGCAATAGCAGGAATCAAGAGAGCCAGTGTGGAACACGGCACCTTCCGGGGCAGAGTGGAAGTGATAGTGGGGAAGAGGTGGCCCTAAGCAGACTCCACGTGGGGTTTTGCAGGAAAAGGAGGGTGGCGGCAGGAGAGGAGTAAAGATAAGTTGTTTTTTCTTAGGAGAGGGAAATGGGAGCATGTTATATGCAAAAGGGAAGTTGAAAACAAAGAAAATGCAAGAGAAATGGGCGGAAGCTATGGTGTGGTGGTTAGGACCTTCACTCTGCAACAAGTTTGAATCCCAGCAGAGAAGCTGCTTAGTCAGCTTTCTTTACTGCTGTGACCAAAAGGCCTGACCATCAGAACAATTTTAGAGGAGGAAGGAAAAGTTTATTTGAGGTTCACAGTTTCAGAGGTCTCAGTCCACAGAAGTCTGGGCCCAGGGTGAGGTAGAATGTCATTTTGGAAGTGAGGCAAAAGAAAACAGCTTAGAACGAACGTGACAATAAGGAAGCAGAGAGAGCTCCACTAACCAAGGACAAAATATAAGCCCCAAAGGACACCCCCAGTGACCCACCTCCTCCAGCCACACCCTACCTGCTTCCAGTTACCAACCAGTTAATCCATTCAAGTGAATTAACACACTGATTAGGTGAAGGCTCTCATAACCCAATCATTTCACCTCTGAACTTTTCGTGTTGTCTCACGCGAGCTTTTGGGGGACACCTCGTAACTGAACTGTAATAGGGATCTTGTACAAGCTGCCTATCCACTGGTGCCTCTGTTTCTCCACCCCAAAAGTAAGGATAATAACAGTACCCATGCTATATGGGTTGCTATAAAAACAAAATGAGATAATCCATACAAAGTGTCTGCGACAGATAAATGTTCAGTGAGATTTAGCTCTTCTCATAAAATTGGATACAAAAGAGAAAAAGAACCTGAGGAAATGGTTAGTAGTAGGAGACTGGGCCTCCAAGGGGCATGGAGGACTCCTGTTCCTGTCCAACAAAGGAAGTTGACCAAATATGTGCAATGACTTTGAGGTGGAGAAGAGCAGTCATATGGGTCTCTCCAAACTTTTCCTTCATCATTCCCCTGCAGGGGCCTTCAGAGCAGCCAGTTTTACACAACCTTCCTGAACATTGCTTGAGCTTCCCATTTCTAGATTTTTGCATCCTGTGCTCTATTTCCACCCAACTTCTGTCCTTTCTTCAAGTCTCAGTTTAAACTGAATTGGCCTCTGTCAGAAAAAAAACGTTAGCGAACATGGGGAACAGTGTTGGCCAAAGCACAGTGTTATATTGTGTGCATGAATGAATATGTAAAAGCCATTGCCACCATTGTGAAAAATTATAATGCATCAAAACCAAATATGAAAAAGACCACCTTATAAAAAGATGATAAAGTAAATTTAAATAATTTTTAAATATTTAAAAAAGAAAACAGTAAGACATTACCATCTGTGAGAATATCCAGTAATACAATCTCTCTCTCTCACCTGAATTCTAAAGAAATTAATAAGACAAAAAAGGGCAGATGGAAACTAAAAATATGCTTTTTTTCAGATAGAAGTGTGCAAGAAGGAAAAGAATGGGAGGGCCCAGTGGGCCTGCCAACAATACAAGGTAGAGCTACCCCCCACCTATCAGCCACCCTCCTGGGAGGCCTCTGCATGAAAGGCTGGTAATGAAGAACACACAGGAAAGTTCTGTACCTGTCAGAGCTCAGGTAGTACTTCTCAGATTCATCACTCAAAAAAGTCACCCCATTCCAATGAGCACAGGGGTGAAGACAGGCCAGGAATGATTTAGAAAGAAATTTATTTCAGGGAAGATCTCTCCCTGAGGAAACCAGTAGAGACAGGCCCTCCTCTCTAGTAAATTCTAATTCAAGCTGAGTTGGAGTTGAGAATACAAACAGGGGAAGCCTGTACAGAAGAACATGGGCATTTCCTTTACCTAATATTTCTTTTTTGTACTTAATTTTTTTCCTTCATATTCTCCCTCAGGTTTGGTTGAGGATTTTAAAACTCAAGGTGGGAGTTCTCCCAGCTGCCCTCAATCCCTCCCACTGCCTCATTTTCCTCTGGCAGAATGGATACTCCCTCTGCAAGTACACTTGAATAAAGAAAGACTCCACTTTATGGCTAGTTTCATGAACTGTAAACTAAGAGAACATTCAATATAATATTTTAGGTGTCAAAACTGGTTAGCTTCAGATTCAAAGAAATAACCGAGTAAGTGATAACTCATTTTTCTCAAGGGTACAAAGCAAGGGGCTACCAGAATCAACTGGTCAACAGAAACTAAAATTTTAAACAAGAAAAAAAGATCTGTAAATAAGAAATTTTAACCCAAGCATTGAGAGCAACAGTCAATAGAATTTTCTGGAGTAATGAAAATATCTTGTATTTGTATTCACCAAAGCAACGGCCACTATCACTAGTGGTTGCTGTGCACCTGATATAAGGACAGCGTGATCGAGAAACTGAAAATTTAATTTTATGTTGTTACAATTAATTTAAACTTATTCAAATATAATTTCCCATCAGCCTCCTGGGAAACAACCCTGACATGGACCTAACCATGTAAGAAAGTTACATGGGCATCTGGTGGGTGCTATCCCAGTCCTGATTCGCTGAATTACACAAAACTTGTATAAAAATCATAAAACTCCCAATAACTCATTTGAAACTTTTACACATGTGGAACAGAGAACAGGTCCTATTGGTGTTGTCTGGCCCATGAGAGGGAGCCCCCATTTGGGGTCATTGCTAAAAGCCTGAAGATATACCAATTTAAATAGTACTATTGCATTTATCTCTGCATAGAATGTATACATGCCCAAGTGGTTGATTCCTGGGTAACTTCTGAGTTAAATTACAGAATGCATGATTGCCTTGAAGTCAACATTTAACTTTTTTTTATACTTCATTCTAAATTGGCCCTGATGGGTAAAGACATCTTAGTTATCAATTGCCACAATAATACTGCACAACAAACTATCCCCTCAAACTCAGAAGCTTAAAACATAATCATTTGTTTTTGCTCATAAGTTAATGATTTGGCAATTTATGTATTTTCTTTTTTTATTGATTTTTTTTTAAAAAAATGACAGCGGAATGCATTACAATTCTTATTACACGTATACAGCATAATTTTTCATATCTCTGGTTGTATATAAAGTATGTTGCCAACAATTTGTGTCTTCATACATGTACTTTGGATAATGATTTCTATCACCTTCTACCATCCTTGCTAATTGCCTGCCCCCTCCCTTTCCCTCCCACCCCTCTGCCCCATCTAGAATTCATCTGTTAGAAATTTAGACAGGGTTCAGCTGAGTGATTCTCCTGGTCTCTTCTGGAGCTCACTCACATGTCTGATAGTTACCAATCAGCTGTGGTAATGTGGATGACTGGGCCATGTGACACTTGTTCTCCCACAGGGTACCCTAGGCACACTGTTATGGTGAAGGCAGAGACATAAGCCAACAATTCCAATTATGCAGTGTTTTTCAAGCCTCTGCTTAAACCTACTGGCAAAGAATACCACATGGGAAATTTGAATATCATAGTGGGTTGGCACTACTGGTCTACATGGCAAAGGGTTTAGATACAGGAAGGGGTGAAAAGCTGAGGCCAATAATGCAATTAATGTGCCACACTCACATTGTCAAGCCCTAAAACCTTTCTTCCTGAAAAAATAACTGAACTAAACCACACTCATGTATAAATATATTCTTAAAGTCCCAGTAACTTACTTACACCTTTAAACATGTAAAACAGGGATCACACTCTGCCACCTCAACCAAAAGACATCACTCTGAGGATCTGGTCCATATAAGAAGGGCACTCCTGTTTTAGGACCAAGCAAATGAAAGGTCTAAAGAGAAAAGACTACCTAAAATAGAATTTATATTTATATAAAGTAAATTTATATTTACTTCAAACATATTATATGCACTCAACTGGGAACTTTTTCTTAATTAGGTAAAATATATAAGGTATGCCTGGCCATACATTAATGAAACCGATTTTGAACAACTGATATGCAGATAACTTTTCTAAGGTAATCAATGCACTTTTCCGATGACATTGGCATTAGTCAAAATGTTTTAGAATATCTCTTTTATAACTGCTATCTGCTATCAGCAACCAAGTAATCATTCTTTTACTATTCCATAACATTCAGGATGTTTTCAGTCACAAGCACCAAAAAGAAACAATTAAAATGACTAAAGAGTAAAGGGAATTATCTCACATTAAGGAGTTCTTGAGGCAGGGCTGGCATGACCAATCATTGGGTATGCTAAGAACTGAGGAATTCCCCAAGACACAGAACCTTTAGTGCTAAAACTGGGAAAGTTCCAGGCAAAGCAAAACCCATTAGCTATTTCTTGAGCTTCGCCATGAGACCTTAAAGATCCCACGTCCTTCCTTCCATGAAGATTATGCCATTATAACATGTTATCCTAAAGGCCAACCAGCATCTATCAAGGTTGAAAAATAGCAACAATTATTTGGGACAATATTCAAAATAGAAATGAACCATTTCCTCCCATAGGTGTCCTTTTATCTGAAGAGCCTATTTTCCAAAAGTTCTTCAGTGACTTCGCCCCTATTTCACTGGCCTGGATTTGATCCCATGCCCCTTGCCCAGATTAGCTTAGGTTCTTCAAGAACCATCCTTGAGGCTGGCTTCAGCCAATTTTTCCTTACTTCCTGGCTACGTTGGAGGAATGTGGATCCTGGAACCAAATTTCTGTCAGGAACAGAAAGAGAGGAATCAACAGAGAAGGATGCTCATCCTCTGGGGTGGAAAATGTGCATCATTGAGTGTATACACTGGAGATTCAGAGCTATGGAAGCATTAAAAATTATATATAACATGGAGTTTGTTACAGGAATTTGAGATTCTACATTAGCAGGTGGGAGCGGGTTAAATTGTCTACAGCCCCCTACTGCCGCTTGTCTGGTGTAGGGCCTGAGGTTAGCCGGGCAGGCAGCCTGGCTCAGCAGGGAAGCCGAAGGTGGAGTCCCAGCAAGATGAAGCTGCTGCAGGCCCACTGACCACCCAGGAGCTGCACACGCAGGCCCAGGAGTTTGGAAAGATTAAGGAAACCCAAGTCCCACAAAGGGAGACACCAATCAGCGTCAACTCAGTTTTTCTGCCCCTTGCAGCAACCTTCAACGGGTGAGAAAATGGTTATGTCCTTGCTAATGCCAGAAGTCTGCATACAAGGGAATTCTGGGAAATGTAGTTCCAGGTCACGTAGCTTAACGCAGTACAAAGCGATACTGTCATCCTGAGTGTGACTTTGATTCTTAGAAACGGCCTAGTTAAAACCTCAAGCAAATTTGAGGAAGTAAAGTGCACCTGGCACTTAACTCTTCTGGAAGAATATGTCACTCTCTTATTTTCTTTCATTTTGCTCACTATGCCCAGCTGTCAGCTCTGATGGCCCAACCAAAGCAAAGTGAGAAGGACAGCATGCCAAGTTCTTCAATCACCCCATTAACTCACCGTTTGGACATGCTGTGGTAGGGCCTGTGACGGATATACTGCTGATGATCCCCAGGGGGAAAGTCAGTTTAATCTATAAAGTTTGGTCAACCCATACATCTTATTGAACTCAGTAAATCAAAAAGCAATGTATCCATGAGATAAATATAAATAAATTCTCTTTGAGGTTTTAAAAAATATTTTATTTGTTCTTTTTAGTTCTACATGACAGTAGAATATATTTTGACATATCATACATACATGGGGGTATAACTTCCCATTATTGTGGTTGTACATGATGTGGAGTTACACTGGCCATGTATTCATATACAAACATAGGAAAGTTATGTCCAATTCATTCTACTGTCTTTCCAATTCCCATTCCCATTCACTTCCCCCAACTCCATCCTGTCCAATCTGGTGAACCTCCACCTCACATCTCACTCTAACCCACCCTCTCCTGCCTACCTTATTGTGAGTCAGCATCCACATATAGAGAAAACATACAGCCTTTGGTTTTTTTTGGAATTGGCTTATTTCACTTAGCATAATGGTCTCTAGTTCCATCCATTTACTGGCAAATGCCGTAATTTTGTTCTTCTTTATGGCTGAGTAATATTCCATTGTGTATATGTACCACATTTTCCTTATCCATTCATTTGTTGAAGGGTACCTAGGTTGATTCCACAGCTTATCTATTGTGAGTTGAACTGCTATAAACATTGATATGTGGCCGCATCACTATAGTATGCTGAATTGCCATACCACTTTCCATAATGGTTGCACCAATCTGCAGTCCCACCAGCAGCGTATGAGTGTACCCTTTTCCCACATCCTCCACAACATTTATTATTGCTTGTTTTCTTGATAATTGCCATCCTGAATGGAGTGAGATGAAATCTCAGTGTAGTTTAATTTACATTTCTCTTATTGCTTGTGATGTTGAACATTTTTTTCATATATTTGTTAACAAACATATTTTTTTTTCTGTGAAATATCTGTTAAGTTCCTTTGCCCATTTACTGATTGGGTTATTTGGGGTTTTGGTGTTAAGTTTTGTGAGTTCTTTATATATCCTGGAGATTAATGCCCTATTTGGGGTGCAGGTGGCAAAGATTTTCTCCCATTCTGTATGGTCTCTCTTCATGGTCTTGATTGTTTCCCTTCCTGTGAAGAAGCTTTTTAGTTTGATTCCATCCCATTTATTGATTATTGATTTTACTTCTTGAGCACCATTTGTTGAAGAGGCTATCTTTTCTCCAATGTATGTTTATGGCATTTTTGTGTAGTATGAGATAACTATATGTATGTGGGCTTGTCTCTGTGTTTTTATTCTATACCATTGGTCTTCATGTCTGTTTTGGTGCCAATTCCATGATGTTTCTGTTACTATAGTTCTGTAATATAATTTAAGGTTTGGTATTGTAATGCCTCCTGCATCACTTTTCTCACTGTCCCTCTGCAGTTTTGAAATGTGTATTAAGTCTAAAAGAGGTGGGAGACAGGGGAGGAAGGGACATGAAAAGCGAAGATCAAGATCTATATGAGACAAGCAGGGTCAGAGGCCATTAAGTTCAAGAGTATTATTTAAAGGTGATTACTATATCTATATACACATCACAGAAGCCCCAAATTTTATAGGAAAGAGCAGTATGCAAACATCGTGTCAGAGATCATCGTAAGCTCAACAACTTGATATATATATATATATATATATATATATATATATATATATATATATTTAAGTATTTTTAAATATTTATTTAAAAATGAGAAGCTTTACACAAAAACATGAGTGAATCTCAAATGGAAAGAACTAGACACAAAATACTACACAGTGTATAATTCTGTTTGTAGGACATTAAAAACAGGCAAAACTAATCTAAAGTGGAAAAAAGTCAGAAGAGTTTATCTTGGACTATGGGGCCGAAAAGAACAGGAAAGGAGCCTGAGAAAACTTTCAGAGATGACAAGTATATGTGTAGATATGTATCTGTGTGTGTATGTCTGTGTGTGTATATAGACATATATATGTATATGTGTGCAGAGGGGAGAGAGGGGAGGGGTAGGGCTGTGGGCATTGAAAGGATAGTAGAATGAGACACTATTACCCTTTATATATGTATGATTTCACTACTGATGTGAGTCTGCACGAGGTACAGCCAGAGGAATGAGAAGCTGTGCTCCATTTGTGTAAAATGCATTCTACTATTATATATAGGTAATTAGAACAATTTTTTTTTTTAAAAAATAGAAGGGAGGACTTGGGTTGTGGCTCAGCGGTAGAGCACTTGCCTAGCACGTGCAAGGCCCTGGTTTGATCCTCAGCACCACATAAGAATAAATAAACAAAATAAAGGTATTTGTTCATCTACAACTAAAAATATATTTTAAAAAAATAGAAGGGAGACCAGTAGAATAGAAGAAGGGGATCAGGGAGAGGGAGGGGAGGGAAAGGGGAGGTACTAGGGAATGAAATTGATCAAATTATACTGTTTTATTGTAAGCTTGTATGAATATATTATAACAAATCCCTCCCCCCAAAAAGAAAAGAAACATGACCCAAAATAAAAAAAAGAACAAAGATGGCAAAATATTAATTGTAAAATCTAGTTGTTAGGTAAACAGTTGAGGCTAAGATTAAATCATAGATATAATACCAACATACTGACTGAGGAAGAGATGGTAAAGAAGTCATTGGGGAAGGATTAAAAAAAGGATTTAAAAGTTACTATCAATTAAGAGGAAGGTATCAAAAGGCAGGTCAAACATTCAGAACATTTTATGTGCTCATTCTTTAAAAGTTCTTTTTCTCTCGCCATTGCTACGTACTTGCTGTGTGATTACCCTAAGCTCAATACTCTGCAAGTACTGTCCATCGCACACTAAGAATCTTTCTCTACCTCTTCTCCTTTCCATGGCCCTGTATCAGTCAGCTATAATATAGAATACTGCAGAACAAACCACCACTAAACTCAGTGGTTTGCAACAACAAACCATTATTTTTTGCTTATGTATTTACAGAGTGGCCAGGGATTGGCCTCTCTAGGTTGGCTCTACTTATCTAGGTTCCAGACTCCATGTCTCTCATCCTTCTTGGGCCAGCAGACTTCCTAAGTCACGTTCTTTTCATCATGATGATTGCAACACAAGGCATCAAGAACATCTCAAGACTTTGCTCCCATCATCTATGCTAAAATTCCATTATCTAAAGCAATTAGCACAAATAATTAACACAACTAAATCACAGGCCCCCGTGGAAAGTTGGGTTCACCTCAAGTTCCTTGGTTATCCCAGAGTTTAGTGAGGTGAGCTCTTTTTTGTCTGCTCGATGGGCTCTCCATGGTTTTCACTGTGCAGAAAAAAACAAATCTTGAGTGTACAAATAGACCAATTCAAGTGGACTGTTCTATTTTACCTCTTCAGCTTCCCTCAAGGTAAAATCCCAAGGGGACACTTACAAACATCTGGCCAAGAGAGGGAATACAGGGTACTTATTTTTCTGCTTTAGGAGCAGTGAATTAGAATTTCAATTTCTCCAGTTAAAAGTCGCCTTTTTACAACATCCTGTTGGCAGCCCTGTCATTAGGAAAAGAAATCTTTCAGGGAAAGGGTTATTGTCTAAAAAAGACACAAAGGGGTCTAGAGATTAAAGGACCCTCTCAGGTTGTCTTGAGTTTCCCAGAGCTCTCTGTTTCTATTTTGAGCAGAGCGTTTGGCTTCCCTTGTAGCCTCAAGTGAGCCTTTTGAGTCTCCCTGCAACACTTTTGTACCGTTTGCAAAAAAAGGATAATAAGACTCGCTGCTGGGTAATGCATATAAAGTGCTCAGAGGAGCTCGGGAGGAAGGTAGGCTTCTCCAGGGGAAAGCTGTCAGCATGTTTTCTCCTGATCTCCAGATATTTTCAGTGTCTGGTACCCTCATTAGAGCATCTGGTCCTTTTTCAGAGAAGTTAGAGGAAAGGCAGAATAAATGGAATTGAGAGGATCCCTTCTCTCGCTTCTGCTGCAAAGGAGATATGTCAAGTTGAGAGATGAACGATTACTATTCTTCACTTGCTAACACTTTGTACCCTATTTTCAAATTAAGGAGCACATTGTTGGCACGCCCGAAAGGTTAAACACTCCCACTTCATTGCTGCAGTCACTAATTGGTGCTTTATCACCATTTCTGTGGAAGGAACGTCTTGTCTGCACTGCAGAATCCTTCCCCCACAGGGCTGGGTGAGATTTGGAGAGCATCTCGAGTTTCTAAAGTTAGATCATAAATCTCTCTCTTGCTTGTGAGGAGGTATTACACCCCAAAAGACCCCATCTGTTAATTATCTGCAACTTATTTTGAATTATATAAAAATAAAATGATCAAATTGATACATTTGTTAACTTTTGAAAACTTATTTTTAACTTCTTTTTAATTATAAGGAAGCTCATTTTTTTCTTCTAGGGATATCTTTTAGACACAATGCAATCAACTTTAATACCATAAATAATTCAAAGTGGTAACTGCATAATATATTATCGTCATGATCTTATTTTAAAAGTGTCACCTGTGGAGATAGGAAGAGGACTGGGTTGTAAAGATTGGACACAGCTGGGAGTAGTGCCACATGCCTATAATCTCAGCGGCTTGGGAGGCTGAGGCAGAAGAATCACAAGTTCAAAGACAGCCTCAGCAACTTAGTGAGGCCCTCAGCAACTTAGCAAGATCCTGTCTCAATATAAAAAATAAAACGGGGCTGGGTTATGGCTTAGTGGTTGAGCACCCCTGGGTTCAAAAAAGATTCACAGATGCTCATGACCCCATCTGTACACATTCTCTTGTATACTTAAATCATCTCTAGATCACTTATAAGACCTAATTCAATGTGAATGCTAGGTAAATTGCTATTATACTATATTGTTTGGGAATACTGATAAGGAAAAGTCTATTCAGCAGAGATGCAATTTCATTTTTTATATATTTTCCGTCCATAGTTGGTTGAATACATGGATGGGGAATCCAAAGAGGACGGACTATATTAGGCTTCAATAAGTTAAAAAATATGCAAGTAAAAAAATTACAAACACAAAATAGAAAGTGTTAAGGTAAGACTTACACCTAACTTTCTATCTTCACTGCCATGACCTGAAAGAGGAGAAGAGACAACAATATTCTTTCTGTCTGGTCAGGCAAGTGGCTTTGCTCCACAGACCCAGCTACCCTCCCATGGAGCATCCCAAGTCTGACCTTAGGAAAGAAGCAGGGACCCTGCCTGGCAGTAGTCCAAGCCACATTTGCTAGTCCAGTGCTGCTAGCAACAGAAGCGTTATTTTGACCTCCAATTCCCATTGTTTATGTGTGTTTCTCAACTGATGCCAAAGATAGAAGGGGAAGAGATATAACTAATTATCACCCCTTAAACCTCAACAACTTCTTTCTCAGAAGTTAAAAAATGAAGACAGGCCAGGCATGGTGGCACATATCTGTAATCCCAGGGTTCAGGAGGCCGAAAAGCAGGAGGATCAAAGCCAGCCTTAGCAACTTAGCGATGTACCTAAGCAACTCAGTGAGACCCTATCTCTAAATAAAATAGAAAAAGAGCTGGGGGTGTGACTCAGTGGTTGAGTGCCTCTGAGTTCAATCCCTGGTACCAAAAAAAAAGATCAGAATAAAGGTATGACTCTTCTTTTTAAACAAGACCAGAGAATGTGAGTTCTTAATGTTTGGGTCTCAAAACAAACTGGATAATAGGAAAGAAAAGAATAAAATTGATTTATCTCCTCTATATAATATTTTCCTGTGCTAACTACAGGAACTGCTTTCATGTGCAGACGCTGGAATGGGGATTTGGAGTGACTTCATGTCATGGTAGAGATCATCCTTTTGCTGAATTAGGCATCACAGTCACCAATTACTATAAATGGGAAGTGCAACCACAATATTTCGTAGTCCTTTCCTTTGATCTGGGCTTGGACTTTTGATATACTGTTTTTATTACATAGCAAACATAAGATAAGTACAGTCTTAAAAGGTGCTGTCTATTTGAATGTGCCCTCTCTTGCAATTGGGAACCCTTTCACCACCACATGAAGAAGCCTGGAAGAGCCAGCCAGAGAATGAGAGGCCACACTGGAAAAGAGACCAGCCAGCCCAACCAATGCCCCAGACATAGACATAAGATCATCCAAAACCATTGTGCCCAGCTGAGCAGTCCAGAGGAGAAGAGCCACCTGGACAATACCTAGAATTTGAAAATTTAAAAAATGTGTTACCACTACACAGCTATTAGAATGGCAAAAATTCAAACCCCTGACTACATCAAATGCAGTATAGATATGTAACGGGATCTTTCATTCATTGAAGATGAGAATACAAAACAATACAGCCATTTTGGAAGACAGTTTGGCAGTTTCTTAAGATCTAAATATACTCTTACTATACTTCCAGCAATCACATTCTTTGGTAGCTTCCCAAAGGAGTTATAAAACATGTCTATCCACAAAAGCCTATGTACTGATGTTTATAGCTGTTTCTTTCATAATTACTTAACTTGGAAACAATCAAGATGATTTTCAGAAGATAAATGGATAAATAAACTGTGGTGCATCCCAACAATAAAATATTATTCGATGCTAAAAAATAAATGGCTACCAAACTATGGAAGAAACTTACTGCACATTACTACATGAAAAGAAGCCAATTTAAAAAGGCTACACACGGTAGGATTTCAATGATAAGACATTCTGGGAAAAGCAAAATATGAAGATGGTAAAAATGTCAGTGGTTTTCAGGATTTGGAGGAAAGACAGATGAATAAGCAGAGCACGGAGGATTTGGGAGGCAGTGAAACTATACTGTATAATAAATACTGTGATAATAGATACACCATTTTACCCATGTTAAACCCCATAGGATGAACACTAAGAATTAACCCTATAATGTAAACTACAGATTTTTGGTGATGATATGTCGGGGGGGTCCATCCACCTCTCTGGTGCAGAGTGTGGTCATGAGAGAGACTGTGAGAGAGCAAAGAGCAGAGGGCATTATGGGGGAATTCTTTGCATTTCCTGCTCAGTTGTGTTTTGTTGTTGTTGTTTTTTTGAGAATTTAAAAACTTTCTTAAAAAAATTAAGTTCACTAAAAACTGCCTATTATTCTAAGGCACTAGGTTTGGAGGTGGCTTGTTACTTAGAAAAACCATATACAGGGTCAACCTTAGATGGGAGGCAGGATCAAAGGGGAATCAAATCTATCACCTCAGACCTCAAATACACAAATAAGAAGACACATGGTCAAATAGAAGCCTTGGAATTCAGGAATGACTTACACCCATACCTAGAGTTTGGCACATGAGTTAACATTTAACTTTGCTGAGTCTATCATTTTATAAGAAGGACTCAACTTACCAGCCCTATCACATGCTATTTTAGCTTCTTCCTTATTTTTTTTTTAATTTTTTAAAGAGAGAGAGAGAGAGAGAATTTTTTAATATTTATTTTTTAGTTTTCAGCGGACACAACATCTTTGTTTGTATGTGGTGCTGAGGATCGAACCCGGGCCGCACGCATGCCAGGCGAGCACGCTACCGCTTGAGTCACATCCCCAGCCCCTTCTTCCTTATTTTTTAAGTATATTTTTTATTTTATTTTTTTAGTTGTAGTTGGACACAGTATCTTTATTTGATTTATTAATGTTTTCTATGTGGTGCTGAGGATCCAACCCAGCGCCTTGCATATGCCAGGTGAGCGCTCTACCGCTGAGTCACAATCCCAGCTCCTTCTTCCTTATTTTTAAGGGAAAAATTCTTTCCACTGAGGCCTGGCAGTAAAATTCCTATTTCTAGATGCTTCAAAAGGAGAACCTAAGGTAACAAATGTAATTCCTATGTTTGTTTTTAAAGAGGCAGAAGACATGAAATGCTTCAACTTGAGCAGTTCCATGTGTACCTGTCCAGCATGTACCTGTCCTGTCCCAACCACCCTCTCAATATGGTTGCAGTTATGAGCACCAAGGAGGGTGGGAGTCAGTATTGGTTTCTTCTAAAGGAGTGAGCTTACCACATCCCACCCTTCCCTCCTTCCCACCTTGCTCCCTACCTTTCTCTCTCCCACATACCAGCAAAGAATGTTGACCCAGTCTCTTATTAAAAGACTCTGATACTTTTGACCCAGGATTTCTCTGGATGTCATGGATAATGTGCCAAGAACTTTGCCTTGGAAGATAAAGTAAGAAAATTCCCTATGGATGAAAAACCAAACTTGGGGTCCTGAGTTCAGATTCCAAGCCCAGCAAGGTTTGGCTCTAGGCTGGTATGCAGGCTGAAGTCGTCATCTAGCTCCGCAATGGATTTGGGGAGTCAGAGAGGAGGGGGACAGAGCACAACTTATTCATAGAGGGAGCTGGCAATGGTTTAAAATTAGCACAATCTCCTGAATTGATTAGAATTCCATAAAGGCCGATAATTATCACTAACCATATGCCTCTTGTCTATGTGCTTCTCTATTCAACATAAGAATGACAACTTAATCACAGACTGGTCCCAAAATTGAACTTCTATCCCTGAGCCACTTTATTCCTAGTCTCCTCCTCCATTCATAGAAAAATCCAGAAATGTGAAGAAACCTATCCTGGACCAATGATAAGATATCTCCACCCTCACTCCACTTACCCACCCAAGAAGGCAGGAATGATTAAGAAAGCTAAGTCTACAAATTCAGAGAGGTTTTTCTAATTTGGGTCAAACAATACGTCAAAAGTTAGAACTCCCTAAATTCTTCATCTATGACTACACAAGTCAAGAAAAGTGAGATGTTAAGTTCAGAGAAACATGTTTATTTACTGTAGTGCAAGTTTCTTAAAAATGTGTGTGCATGCAAATCCACACGTATTAATATCTTTCCCTCTAACAACACATCATGAGATTAGAACATAGTTTTAAACTATATTATTTCCTTTATCAACATCAATAAAGCACTGCCAAACCAGATGCCAGCAAGAATACAAAACTGATTTGAATTCCCATACCCCCCTGATGGAAGTGCAAACTGTTACAGGGCTTTTTCTCCAGAGAGCCTGTGGTTAAACATTTGCAGTACAGCAGTGGGGTATCTAGGGAATGTTTAAATCATGCAGGGTGCTTAGTTGCAGACAACAAAATTCAGTCCAGTTTAAGTAGACCTGCAGAAGGAACATCAAAAAATGTTAGGAAGCTGCTGGGATGGAAAGGTTTATTTCAAATACTCTGGTGTCTTGGATACACATGAGCATGAACCTGAACCATCATTGATATCTTGCTGTGGAAATTCACAAGCAGAAAATGTGTGACCATCATTGATGCCCCAGGACACAGAGACTTTTTCAGAAACATGTTTACAGGCACATCTCAGGCTAACTTTGGTGCCCTGATCATTGCTGTGATGTTGGTGAATTAGAAGCTGTTATGTCCAAGAATGGACAGACGTGTGGACATGCCCTTCTGGCTTAAACACTAAGTGTGAAACAAGAAAATGAATTCCACTGAGCAATCCCATAGCCAGAAGAGATACAGGACATTGTAAAGGAAGTCAGCACCTAAATTAAGAAATGGGCTACAACCCTGATAGTTGTACCCAGTTCAGGCTAGAATGGTGACAACATGCAGGAGACAAATGTTGAAATAACTTGGTTCAAGTAACTCCATGAAGGGATGTTGAGTCACCTTGGGTCAAAAGTATCAAAAGTCACCCATAAAGAGGGAAATACCAGTTAAACCATAGTGCTTAAGCTCAGATTTCATCTTTCCACCAACTTGACCAATTGACAAATCATACATCTGCCTTCCTGGATGTCTGCAAAATTGGTGGTACTGGTATTGTCCCTGTGGGCCAATTGGAGAATTGTGTTCTTAGCCTGGTATGTTGGCCACTTTTCCTCAGCCAGTGTCACAGCTGAAGCAAAATCTGTTGAAATGCACCATGAAAATTTGAGCAAAGCTCTTCCAGGGGACAATGTAAGCTTCAATGTCAAGAATGTGCCTGTTGAGGATATTCATCCCAGCAACGTGGTGGGTGACAGGAAGAATGGCCCAATGGAAGCATCTGGCTTCACTTCTCAAGAGATTATCTTAAACATCCAGGCCACTTCAGTGCTGGCATGATCCTGTACTGGATTATCAAGTGGCTCCGATTGCTTGCAAATTTGTTGAGCTAAAGAAGAAAATGGATTACCACCACTCAAGTAAGAAGCTGAGAACCTGGTGATGCTGCCATGGGTATGGCCCCCAGCAAGCCCGTGCAAGTTCTGAGCTTCCTTGACTATCCTCCTCAGGGTCATTTTTCTGTTCATGATCTGAAGCAGACAGTTGCTATGAGCATCATCGAAGTGTGAACTAGAAAGTGTCTGGTGCTGGGGAGGTCACTACATCTGCCTAGAAGACTCAAAGAGATAACTGAATATTGCCCTTAACACCATCCACCCCCATCTTAATCAATAGTAGAAGAAGAGTCTTGGAACATAATGTCTCAATTGCCTATTTAAGTTTAGTAGTAAATGACTGATTAATGATAAAAATGCATTATGAAACCTTCAGAAGGAAAAGGGAAAGCTTTGGGGACCATTTGGTTTTTATTTATGTGGGGGTGGGTGGATGGGGCTGGGATTTTGTGGCATTTTTAAGTTAAGTTTTATACTCAGTATGTTTTTGTGAAAAATTCTTGACTGAAAATCCATCACAGAATTTTGAGACCCATTAAAACAAAATTGAATGAGAAAGGGTTGGGGAGTGGGGGGAGGGGAGGCAAAATTAGGTCTAGTGTGACAAAAGTTATCCTGAGATTACATTTTGTATGAAGGAGAAAAAATAATAATTTTTAATTATTATTTTCATTTATAAAGGGAAAGTAGAGGCATTGAGAGAGAATAGTGAGTGTTAATCATTCAGAAATTGCTCTCATACCCAAAAGATATAACTAAGCTTCCACAGGGAATGGATAGAATTCAGTGGACAGCTGATATTTTTACCTGCCTGGCACCCCTCCTAAGTTTTATTATAGAATCTCATTTTTTCTTTGGGACACTACCTCTTCCTCATTCCATGTGGTCCTGTCAATCAAAGAACTTGCACCCACTGCCCATCCAGCAATAGGAACATACTCCAACTCAGGTCAGGGTTCCTCAAGGAATCCGGATCTTAAGCCAAACAACCCAAGGACACCCCACCACCACCACCATAAGTAAGCTGAAACTAAGTCTTTCCCATGATAGTTCCCTAAAAATGCTGTTCATCAATCCCTGCTTCAGGATCCCCAGATTTCCCATTACTTTTGAGGTCTTGTTGCAAAACTCTTCCATCAAATCTGTGAGCTTTCCAGTGCCCTTTAAAAATATGACTGTTCCGTCTTGGTTAACTAGAGTCTGTTTCTATTGTTCGCCATCAAGAAACACTAGTTGATAAGTAAGTGTTGCTATAAAAAGAAGCTTGCATCTCCTATCAGGAAAATAGTTTTGCTTTAATTCTTGTTCACCAAACTATGGGGCATGTTGGTTTATTATAATAATGCCTCCCAATGAGCCTATTGCCTTTTTCAATGTGACATTGCTGTCCCTCCCATCAACACTCCATCCTGGAAGGAAAGGGGAAATACTGGGGAATAGTATTGGCACATTATATTGTTATATCATGTTCATTTATGAATATGTAATAATGAATTCCACCATCATGTACAATTATAATGTACCACTAAAAATACAGTAAAATAAATAAATGTAAGAAGGAGAAGAAGACGACAGAGGAGATGAAGAAAAAGATCCCATCCTTGTAGTCTATTTCTTCACACCCTTGAACCTGGGCTGGCTTGGTGAGTTATTTTAACGACGAGAATATGTTGGAAAAGATGTCATGCATGGTTTCATGAGTTTAGACCTCAAGAGACCCTGAAACCACCATTCTGTGAGGAAGCCCAGGCTAGCCTGATGGAGGATGGAAAACCACTTACAGAATATCAGAGGCATCCTGCCAATAGCCAGATTGTGAGAAGGCATCTTGGACTCTGTGGCCCGAGACTAGTCATTTAGATGGCCACAGCCACCTGTGTGAACCTAGGTGAAACCAGCAGAAAAGCCACCCAGATTTCTGACCCACAGAAATGCAAGAAGTAATAAATGTTGTTGTTTCAAGCCATTAAGGTTTGGAGTGTTTTATTACACAATGATAGACAACCTATTGATGAGGAAAGAGTGGAGCACAGAACACTGCATCCATTGAGACACCTGGCAAACTGTTAGAGCATCATCCTGCACAAGGATGAGGAAGGGGAGGGGTGCGAATAGAAGGAAGGCTGGAGTGCAGATGGATTCCAGATGCAAGAAACAGTCAAACATTTCCTGCTCCCATCTGCCATTGGAAGAGAGGGCCAGCTGGCTCACACAAACCTGAGCTCCTGGATCAATGTGGGAATTTGCAGGGTAAGAAGCCCTGGCAATGCCAGGAGGCATAAGGTTTAGATTCAAGTCCTGGTCCCGATGCTGCCTCACTTGGAGAAACCACTTAACCTCCCCAATTCCAGTTTTCTCATCCAAAAAAAAAAAATGGGCATGATAATACCCTTCCTTCTCACTTCACAAGGTCATAAGGGTGAATGAGATAATGAATGAAAGAGCCCAAAATAAACTTAACATAACTTTCTAAAGCTATTCAAGCATACAACTTCCAGAAACCACTGAGTTCTAATTTATTCTCAAAATGTTATCAGTCATGGGAACGTATTTAACATCCCATTAGGAGGGCTTTTTATCACATCATGCATTAGATACTACTGAGGGTCTCTAAATCTGTATCTCATTTAATTGCTAGCCATATCCAGATTATATTCTCTCCCTCACCCTCTTCTTCCTTCCTTCTTTCGCCTAATCAACATAGTTCCCCTGAAGACCTCTATGAACTCTTTTTAAAAATTATTATATCAATATTATTTATCATTGACAAATCTAACAATACACAGTTACGGGGCACAATGTAATGTAATTATACACACACACACACACACACACACATTGTACTTATATGCACACATATATACACACACAGACGCACACAATTCAGAATGATCAAATCAAGCTAATTAACTCTATGACCTCTTTTCCACATTTTTATTGGTGCATTATAATTGTACATAATGGTAAGGTTTGTTGTTACATATTCGTGCATGCACACAATATAGCAATCTAGTTTGACCATTATCATTCCCCAGTGTTTCCTCCTTCCTTCTCTGCTCCCTCCCCCTGGTCCCTTTCCTCTATTCTACTGATCTCCCCTCCATTTTCATGAGATCCTCCCCAATATTCCTTTTTCTTTTTTCTCTCTAGCTTCCACATATGAGAGAAAGCATTTGATCCTTGGCTTTCTAAGTTTGTCTATTTCGCTTAACATAATGGTCTCAGTTTCCATCCATTTTCCTCCAATTGACATAATTTCACTTTTCTTTATGGCTGAATAAAACTATATTTATACATATACTTTAATTTCTTTATCCATTCATCCATTGATGGGACACCTAGGCTGGTTCTATAGTTTGGCTGTTGTGAATTGTGCTACTATAAACATTTTGTATGCATGTATCACTATAGTATGCTGAATTTAACTCTTTAGGATAAGTACTGAGTAGTGGTATAGCTGGGACATAAAGTGGTTCTATGCCAAGTCTTTTGAGGAACCTCCATACTGATTTCCATCATGATTGTACTAATTTGCAATCCCACCAATAGCATAAAAATGCTCTTTTTTCTCCACATCCCCTCCAGCATTGTTTGTATTCTTGATGACAATCATTCTGACTGGTGTGAGATGAAATCTCAGTGTAGTTTTGATTTGCATTTACCTAATAGCTAATGATGTTAACTTTTTTTCATATATATGTTAGCCATTTGTATTTCTTCTTTTGAGAAGTGTCTATTTATTTTATTTGCCCATTTAATTGGGTTATTTGGTTTTGGGATATTAAGTTCTTCATATAGTCTATAAATAAATATAAATATATAATATAAATGTTAAAAATATATTATTTATAATTATGAGTATATAATTATAAACATAATTTTAAAATGTTAATATATGAATATACATTAATAAATATGTAATATATAAACATATATAATTATATAAATATATTATATATTTGAGTTCTTTATATATTCTAGGTATGAATCCTTTGTCAGACGAGTAACCAGTAAAAATTTTCTCCCATTCCATAGGTTCTCTCTTCATATTCTTGTTTGCTTTGCTGTGCAGAAGATTTTTAACTTGATGCATTGATTGAATCCTATTTATAAACTCTTGGTATTATTTTCTGAGTTTTAGGTGTCCTAGTAAGAAAGTTGTTGCCTGTGCCTATATGCTGCTGGGGTGTTGACCCTACCTTCTTCTAAGAGTTCCATAGTTTCTGGTCTATTTCTTTGGCCTTTGATCCATTTGGGGTTGATTTTTGCACAGGGTGAAAGTGAAGGGTCTAGTCTCATTCTTCTATGTATGGATAACCAGTTTTTCCAGCACCATTTGTTTAAAGGGATGTCTTTTCTCAAATGTATATTTTTGACTCCTTTTTCAAGGGTCAGATTCTATGACTTCTTGTTAGCTATTGATAGAACTGATTTTTCTCTTCCAATCCACTCTAGGTTCTATTCATTTTCCTTTGAAGAGTGCCTGCTCTTGCTCCTGGCCTCATGGTTTGCTCAGCCTGATGGTAGCCCCATCTCCCTTAGAAATTCACAGACAACCTCACCTCACTCAACAATGGATGAATCTAATCCGCAGCTCTTCTTTCTGCTGTACCCAAAAGAATGCGGTTATGTGATTTTTTAAAGTTTCTCCTCTTTAGATTGCAACAGATCTCAAATGTTAGGCAGAAGAAAAATAAAGTGTATAAAGGCCAACCCACAGCTCCACAACCACACTCCCTCACACCACCATCACTGCCATAGCAATCACTTGGAGTTAAAAGCTCCAGCCTCTGTTGTCCAATTAGATATTTTGCTCAGCCCTGCCAGTGTGCATGTATCTAAGTGAAATTGCCCCAATCAATACTATGTTTGAGTTATGTCACCTTCTGCCAGGCAAATGAAACTACTCCCTTACTTGCAAGTTTTTTGATGGTTTTAAAACATAGCACTAAAACCCTTAGATGCTCTCTTCATTAAGAATAAGGTCTAGGCACTTTTATTGAGAAGAAGCTATTCAAATGAGGCAAGGGGTGAGTTTCAGGGGGCTGAGTCTTAGCTTCATGATGTCTGCTGTCAGCAGGTTGACTGACATCTAGGTAGGCCACACCCAAGGGCACAGTAAGATAAGGTGTTTCCATGGAATATTCTAACCCAAACAGGACAAGGGATAATATTACAAAGAAACAGGTGAGCATAGCTCCACCCATGGGGCTGTAGTGAGAAACTGATGTGACTCCATATTTGAGAAACTAGCCACTACCTCAGAACAAAGCCTGTCCGAGGAAGGGGGAGTGACCCTTGTCCTTGGAAAAACCCACAGAGCACTCCTAAGCACATACCCACCCTGCTGAGTTGTTTGTCTACAAATAACAAGAGAGATCTGTGGTGCCAGGTGTCCCTAACTCAGTTAGGCTAGGTGAGGACCCATAGCAACCCCCTAGCAACCACCAATCAGCATGAGACAGGGAAAATACCTGGGATGCCAGATGACCCCCCAGTAGTTTATGGTGGTTGATAACATGTTGGGAAACCATGTAGTTTAGCACGTACACCCCTCATGGCCTAAACCAATCAGTTCAAAGGAATCCCCCTCTTGTACTAACTAATCACCTCTACCCAACTTGTTCCCACCAGTGAACATGCTAATCAATGTTAAGAGTTGTTGTTTGATTTTCCCACAGTATGGAATGATTTGCTGTGTGATGTTGTGATGCATAAAAAACCTATAAAATCTCACTGAACAAAGGACTGGGACTCACTCCCTGGGACCGCTGCATCGGTCCAGGCTTGAGCTTGCAATAAAGACTCTTGTGTGATTGCAAAAAAAAAAAAAAAGAATAAGGTCTAGGGGCTGGAGTTGTGGCTCAGTGGTAGAGCACTTGCCTTAACGTGTGGGGTACTGGGTTCCATCCTCAGCACCACATAAAAATGAATAAATAAACAAAATAAAGGTATTGTGTCCATCTACAATTAAAACAAAAGAATAAGGTCTATTTCCCCTTCCTTTGAACCTGTTGGTCTTGCAGCTATAATAGCAATAGCAGGAGTGATGCTGTGCGACTTTCAAGGCTGGATCAAAAATGGCCAGGCAGCTTCTGCCTTTTTTACTGGAACACCAGCGCTTAGAACCTGAGCTACTTTGTATGAAATCCTACTATGTGAGGAAGCCAAGGGGCATGGAGAAGCCACACAAGGCATTAGATACAAGACTGAAGAGACTGAATGATTCTAGCCTACAAAGGTTGAGCCACCCCAGCAATGAAGTATTCCCAGATAAGACCTTAGAAACTGGAAAGCAGAAACACATTATCTCTGGTTTATTTTGCCCAAATCCCTGACAAACTGAATTCATTAAACACAATAAAATGATTGTTTTAGTAGCTACATTTGGGGATGATTTGTTAAGTGCACTAGTAATCAAAAAGGTAAGTTACAGTACAAGCAAGCAAGCACACAGCTGGTGATCATTGTTCAGCTGCTCTCACACCCCAGGCAGAGTCCTCAGAGGCATCCTGGGGCAAGGAAACTAGGTCTCTCTTTTGAAATATTTACCTGGGGCTGAGCTGGGGCTGAGGCTGGGGCTAGGTCTTGGTCTTAGTACCTAAAAAAGGGAGGTAGTTCTGGCATGTATTGCTAAGTAAAATTCATCCATAGTCCTTAACAAGAGCTAACATAGAAGTATTTGCAAATTACCAAGAATTTGGCTCTGACCCCAAAACAGTGAAGGAGTCCCTGTTTGGTTCTGTTCTTCAAGAGCCCTTTTGCTCAACCCATTAAACATAAAACTGGAAAATCTCCAGAGAAGAGATGACTTTGTACTTTGAAGACAGTTTGAACATTCTGGGCTTCTCTTGGGGTGAAAAATACTGTAAAAACTCAGGCAGTTTCCCCTTTAATTATATGTAATGCTTATGACTTTTTTAAAATTTTGATTTAAAAAATGACATCTAAGACATAGTTTTGCAATAAGATTATGGGGAAAAAATAGTATATGTATGCAAAACAGACACAAAAGGCCACATGCTACTCTGCATAATTAGACGGTAGACTTGTAGCAAGAATGATGCTGAAATCTGCCTCCTTTAGTTAAAGGTTCTGGTTTCCAATTTGGTCCTAATACAACTGGTTCAAACTCAATGTAAAGTTTTAGAGCAGCTTGAGTCATATTTATTAATTAATCCTAATATGTAAGCAGGATCAAGGCGGATTCAGATCAAGAGCACCCAGTGTGCTCTGGTAATTCCACTTTCTCCCTTTCCCTCCCCTGCGGCAGGGAATGGCTTCCCATTGTGGCAGGTCTCAGTGCCTCCCTACCCTGTGCTTGCTCTCTTGACCCTCCCTCATCTCTATAAAAGTTATTTCATTAAAATCTCTTGATTCAGCTCAGATGGAGTCTGTTTCCTGGCTGATGCTATTGATAAATCAAATCTTTGATCAGAGCCACCAGATAGTCCTTCTGAAAAAAATCTTCATCATTCCACATCATTGAGTAACTTGGTTCTTCAAGAGTATAAGTCCTTTGTATTGATTGGGCCATTTATCACTTAGGTATTGCTTTCAGGTACAAGTAGAAAAATAGTCATTGCTTAGATAAAGGATTGATAGAATTTTTTAAAGTCCAGATAAGGCCACAGACAACCTGTAGACAAATAATGTAGCTGATATATATACATATATACTTTTTTTTGTTTTTCAAAACGGGTAGCTAGTCAATGAGCTGCAGTTTACCAACCCCTGGTCTAGACAAATTAGTAGCTTATTTTTCCTCATGTAATAAGATCTGAGCTGATGGTAGCGATAGCTCAGCAGGTCAGTCTGGCTGGTGCTGTAGTCATCTAAAGGCTCAAGTGTGGCTAGAGGATCCATTTCCAATGTGGTTCATTCTTATTAATGGCAAATTGGTGCTCTAGTCAGTTTCTGTCCTTGTAGGGCTACTGTGGGGTGGTTTCAGTATCTTCACATCATGGCAGCTGTTTCTCCCAGAGCAAGCCATTCAAGAAAACAAGTTGTAGCACAAGGTTTTTTCTGACCCACCCTTGAAGTCACGTGGCATTAATTTTGATAGCATAAAATCAGCCCTGATTCAATTTTGATAACATAAAATCAGCCCTGATTCAATGAAAGAGAAGACCATGTAAGATCCTGGATATCAAGAGATGACAGTCATTAGGGGCCATCTACAAAACCTGCATAGCTTCGGTACATGCTTCACACCTGGACAGCAAGAAAAGAGGTGGGAAGGAGCCATATGACACAGGAGAGGAGAACCTACAATGTAACAAGTCCCCTCAACACTTGTTATGGTTTACACATGAGGTGTCCCCCAAAAGCTCATGTGTGAGACAATGCAAGAAAGTTCAGAGGTGAAATGACTGGGTTATGAGAGCCTTAACCTAATCAGTGCATTAATCCAATGATGGGTTAACTGGGTAGTAATTGTAGACAGGTAGGGATTGGACGAAGGTCACTAGGGGTGAGCCTTTGGGCTATATTTTTTTTGGGGGGGAGTGAGCTGAGCACTCTCTGCTTCCTTGTTAATGTGTTCTGAGCTACTTTCCTCCCCCACATCCTTCTGCCTTGATATTCTTCCTCACCTCAGACCCAGAGCAATGGAGTTGACCATCTGCAGGAAGCCACCCGTGAATTACTTGAGGGTCTTCTCTCCTTATGGCAGCCAGGGAAATTTTAGGTTTAACCTTGGGAACATCTGTGGCTTTCCCACAGTAGATTGCCCAAGGCACATGACCTTTATCTCCACTCTACTGGGAAGATCTCTCACAGAAACTCTGGAGATAGGCATAACCTGCTGGGAACTGGACTTTTTTGGAGAAGATTATTCTATGGAAAGCCTTGATGTTCCCCAATATACAATAAGCAAGCTTGGGCACATAGAAGCTCGATCCATATGATCGGCTTGCCAGACCCGCCCCCAGTTTGAGATTGTTTTCTGTGTCCTGTGATTTCTTCGTCATTCTATTTTTCTTAGCTTTTATTTTGCAGCCAGCCCATTCCACTGAGGAAAACCCATTTCCATCACCTGTGTGGGCATGGGCGAGAGCCATCTATGGACTAAGACCTCTGAAACCATGAACCCCCAATAAACTTTTCTTCCTCTGCATCGCTCTTGTTAGGTCTTTTGTTCACAGCAACAAAACTACTGCCTAAAACAACAATTTTCTAACTCTCATTATGATACCTAAAGCCAACAATCTCTGGACTTCTTTAATGATGGTTGGGAAAGCTTCCTCCGAGGAAATTCTCTCTAGCATGTGGAGTTGACCAAGGTTAAGGGCTCTTTGAAGGTCCAAGTTAAGAAGGAGAGAAATAGCTTTGGGAGGCATCTTTCCACAGAGAATTCTAATGCTCACTTGGCCTCAGACCTCTGCTGTGAACCAGGCTGATCCTAGAAGGCCTGATTTCCCATATTCCTCCACTTGGATGTACAGAATCACCCTGAATTCACATATGGGACAGTTACTGCCTACCCAAGAGACCAGTTGTTCTTGACCATAGTGCCATTCAGAACATGTCAAGAGATTTTGAATATTCTCAATCTCTCACCTCAGCCCAAACTTATGAGTCAGCATGTATGGGGATTTGAAATTTTTAGATAAATCTGATGGAGTATATAGCTTGAAAGCTTCTAGTACAAACACTAAGCCCCTTTCAGCATAGCTCGAGACAGAGCAAATGTTTGGGCAGCTACCTCTCACTTGCTAACTCACTTGTTGCTTGTGGTTTCTTAAAGAACAAGTTCATTGCCACAGATTCCTCCTCACCAAGGTCCTCCCTGTCCTGTAAATTTGCAATTGTATTTAATCCGAATCTCTTGATTTAATTGTATCATATTGAAAGATATGAGTTCCAGATTCTGACGTTCTCAAGGCTCTCCTTTCCGCTTTGTGGCAACAGCTCACTCGATGAACTTGATTTCGTCCAAGCTGTTGATAAATGTGCTGTCTGGAGTAGAGCCCTGTGGCATTCCCCCAGTGAATTCCTGCGGAGAATTTATCTGCCACAAATATCCTGGCAGCCTCCCTATCTCTATGATTTCTCAAACATGAATAACAGCTTCTCTAAGGTCATAAGAGCATCTGTATTTCTTGTGTATCCCCTGATGGCATCTTGGGCCTCCTGCTTCTATTTTTTACATGTTACCAGTCTACACAAAGCATTCCAGAAGGCCAGTCAGTGTTTCCTGGGAAGATAGACACATAAAAGGAACTGAGTGGTTCTACTTCTCCTGGAGCCAGATGGTCCCATTCAAATATTGACTCCTCCCCTGAGGAGCTATGTGCCCTTAGGCAAACTACTTAATGGTACTATGCCCTGGTGTCTCACCAGGGAAACGAGAAATCTAATAGTATTTTCCCGAGGGGTTAAAAGCATTAAATGCGGGTATATTAGAACTACTTAGAATAACACATAAAGAGTACTATGGAAGTTTTACATAACATCATTTCTGATGTTATTATTACCACAATTACTTCCTCCAACCAATACAGCTACCACTTTCTTGTACATTTTCTGGGAGAAAGTGAATATATTTTTAATTGATTTTCTTCTACTTGCTCCAGGTTCAAGTTGCTCTTCTTTCTTCAATTTTCTAAGAGGGACATTTAGGTTATTAATTTTAGCTTTTTTCCCCCTAATTCCTGTACTTACTTATAAAAATTTCTGTCTAATCCCTACTTTCCTTTTATTTTTTATTGGTTCTTTTTAGTTATACATAACATTAAGATCCATTTTGACATAATTATAAAAGCAGGGAATAGAATTTGATCTAATTCAGTCCCCAGTAGTTTCCCTTTCTCTTTCTTCCACCCTCCCTCTGTTCTCTTCCCTCTACTTTACTGAACTTTTTGCTATTTTGATGGAATTCCATCCCTCCTTCTCCTCCTCCTCCTCCTCCTCATCATCATCCTCTTCCTCCTCCTGCTGCTTCTCCTTCCACTCCTCCTCCCCTCCTCCACCTCCTCTTTCTCTTTCCCCCTTATTTTGGACTAGCTTCCACATATGAGGGAAAACATTCAACCTTTGACTTTCTGAGTCTGGCTTATTTCACTTAGCATGATAGCCTCCAGTTCCATCCAATCACCAGCAAATACCATAATTTCATTCTTCTTTATGGCTGAGTAAACTCCACTATGAATACATGGCACATTTCTTTATCCTTTCATTTCCACTTCATCCCAGAAATTCTGATAAGTTATAATTCATTTTCATTTAATTTCAAATATTTTAAAAATTTTGTCAAATTTTGGATTATTTAAAGGGTGTCATTAAATCTTCAAATATTTGGGGATTTTCCAAATATTCTTCTATTGTGGATTTCTAGTTTAATTCCATTTGGTCTGATAACTGATATTGCATGATTGTTATTATTTTAAATCTATTAGGATATTGTTTAATGACTCAGAATATGATCTGTCTGGGTGAATAGTCCATGAAAGCTTGATAAAAAAGTATATTCTGATGTTGGCAGATGGAGTTTTCAATATACATAAGTTAGATCAAGTTGATCACTAGTGTTATTCAGGTCAACTCTATCCTCCTTGATTTTCTGCCTACTTGATGGATCTATCGATTACTCCCAGAAGGCTATTGAAGACTCCAGCTGCAATAGTGGAATTGCATGTTTATCTCTGTAGTTTCATCAGGGTTTGCCTCACATATTTTGACACTCTGTGGTTAGGTACATACACATAGTTTTGTTTTCTTGGAGAAATAATCCATTTATCATTTTGCAGCATCCATCATTATCTGTGATAATTTTATTTGTTTGGATATCTGCTATTAACTTATCTACTTCAACTTTCTTTCAATTAATGTTAGCATGGCATATATTCTTCATTATTATTTTCCAGTAATAGGAGTCTTCAATTTAAAGTGGATTCCTTGAGGCTGCAGGTATAGCTCAGTGGTAGAGTGCTTGCCCAGCATGTGTAAGGCCCTGGGTTCAGTCCCCAACACTAGAAAACAAACACACAAATGAAGTGGGTTTCTTGTAGGAAACATATAGTGGTTGTCTAGAGCATGTTTTGAACTAATCTACGTCCACCTTCAAATAACACTGTGCCAATTGTGTACACTCAATGCAGTACTTTATAACAGAATATTCTCAATTACCTCTTCCCAGGTTTTTGTGAAGTTGCTCTTATTTGTCTTACTTATTTATATGCTGCCATCACCAAACACACTGTTACTATCAGTACTTGAAGCTTTTATCCTTGATTTCTTTTAAAGATCAGGCAGACCCTAAATTTCGTTTCAAAGCCAAGAGTCCTGTTTGAAATCCCTTCCAGGGAAAGCTAGCACTGGTCCTCTTTGGGGAGTGGTTCAATTCAACATCTAAAGGGCCCTGTTACCTAAAGCACTATGCTGGGCACTGCAGGGCCATCACGTGATGGCAAATTCAGATGCCAGCTACTCTGACCTCTGCATCTTACAGTTGAGGAGACAAAGGCTCAGGGCAGGGAAGTAATCTGCTCACGGCTAATCTGAAGGGAAAAAACGCTGGCAAAAGGCAGCTGGATTCTTGACTGGATCTTGCACTGAGGGATAAAAATGCTACAAAGGACATTATTAATTTAATTGATGAAATTAGAATACGGACAATGAGTCAGAGAAAAGAACATTCAACTTATTGAAGTTAATAACCATGCAGTGGTTATGCAAGAGGAGGTTCCTATTCTATTCTTAGGAAAGATACACTGAGGTATTTGGGGGTAAAGAGCCATGAGATATGTAACTTATCCTCGAAGATGAATGTAATTATTCCCTAAATGTTTCAGAAAAATGCACACATGCATAAACCAGGTGGAAAAGAATGATAAAGCAAATGGATGAAAATGTTAGCAAGAGTAAAATCTGGATAAAGTATATAAGGGTAATTCTTGCACTGTTCTTGCAGCTTTTTAGTAAGTTTGAAATTACTTCCAAATAAATTATTTTAAAATGATCTATTAACCCCTTTGTTATAATAGGTTATAATCCTACATACCTGGAAATTTTTCTACATGTTTTTTTGGTATTTTCAGATCACTGGACCCCTAATATACCAAAATACAGTTTTATTATTGTTGTTAACTGTGAGCTGACTTTCAGAGTTGTGAGTTTACTAAAATGAGTGATCATCATCTGGTCATCTGGGGAAGTCAGGGTCCTACATAAAAGAAAATGTCCCCACCATATTCAGAGGCAAATAGTGGCCAGAGTTGGGAGGAATCCTAATTATGTCCAAGGTCTTTTCTCCTTGTCAGAACACAGCCACTACTTGGCTCTCTCTGGGATTACACCTGGATGTGGAGGGACCCCTCTTTCCCTGTCCTTATTATTGAGAAGCATCTCAGGTTCAGGACAGAGTGAGCAATGTGGGAAGAACATTCCTTGCTGTCAGCTACACATGTGGTATTTCTGTTTTCTTGTTGAGCAGCCACATTAGCATTACCATGCAACAGAAGGAAAACAAAACACTGAAAAGAGCAGCATGCCCTCTGGAGACCCAGCCAGCCTCTCTCACACCCTCTTGTTCCTGATCTGACCTGAGCCCCCAGTTTTTGGAATCTGAGTCTGGGCTAAGGGTTTGCAGGAAAAGCGGCCATAATGATCACAGACCCACACTCCCCACCTCCCTCCTTCCTCTGTACTGTGACAGCCTTGACTGAGCAGCTGGCATCTTGCTGAGCCTGTTCACAGGAATCATTGCCTTGAAACCTCACAGAAATCCTATGCAGGAGACATGGCCACTGTACAGACAAGAAAAATGCAAAGGTCAAATGGCTCCATCAAGGTCAAACCTCTAGGAACTTCCACAAGATGGGAAATCAGACCCAAGGCTTCTGAGCAGGTGTGTGTGGCTCCTTCCGCTCTACCTTTTGCTAAAGCTGAGCTCTGGTGCACCACTGGCTTTTCCCATTTCATGTACCAAGCACTCCCTCCCCATTTCTTCAGGGGAACACTCCATTCATTATGCCACGAGGGAGACAAGCCTGAGTCTGGGCTTGGCCCAGAAGACGGAGAGAAGACCCTTATACCAAAGTCCACTTTCTCCAGGATCCCACCAAAAATGATCAGGACCTGGAGTGCTGGAATTGCCCTCATGCTTCTGCCCTGATTTGACTGAATACCCTGTTAATGGACAATAAGCAGACTCAGGTGATAAAGACTCGCAAGGTCTTGAATGGGAAACTATGTCCAAGTATTAGACCTTTCTTGAATTTCCTGGAATGCTCCATTTCTCTGGGTTTGTTCCATAGGCACACCTTTGGATACACTATCTGCAATTGCCATGTCCCAGGCCAACAACCAAACTTCCTTGGAAATTTCCAAGGTGTCTTCTCTCCCAGAGATTTTGGGGTACTTTCCCAACCATGTCAGGAGAATCTTGTTGCTACTGTTCTGAAACTCTCTCCACATTGCTCTGGCCACATGTCAGTATGTATGTCCATTATAGCAAACTGCATCCTGGGGGAAGAGCTCAGTGACATTTATCTTTGTGTTCCCAGAAACCAGCCAAGTAGCTGACATAGATAAAGAAAAAAAGGAAGGAAGGAAGGAGCTCATGTATCAGGATCCTTAGATTCGTGCCATGCCCATATAGTCACTATTTCTTCAATCATGAGCAAGTCAGTTCCCTTCTTGGCAGTCTGATCTACATGACAGTAATCATTCTTTTCTGGCAAAGAATTGTTCCAGCAATAGGATAATTCCTGCAAACACATTTTAAATGCAAGATCTATTTCCATGCACATTATCTTTAAGAGAAGCATGGTTGATAAACCCTGTAAGGGGAAGTACAGTGTAAGATCCACTACACCTGGGGTCCTCAGCCTCAGCTGCTCATTTGAGTCACCTGGAGAATTACGCAGGCTTTTGTTGTTGTTGTTGTTGTTGTTAGAGAGAGATAGAGAGTTTTTTAATATTTATTTTTTAGTTTTTGGCGGACACAACATCTTTATTTGTATGTGGTGCTGAGGATGGAACCCAGTGCCCCGCGCATGCCAAGCGAGCGCGCTACCGCTTGAGCCACATCCCCAGCTCTTACACAGGCTTTTGATGCAGCCTGGACACTGGGTTTTTCAATAACTCCCAGGTGACCCTATTGTGCTGCTTAGATTGAGAATGCTGGTAGGCCACTTGGGTTTTCTATTTAGACTAGACAAAGGCAGTGCTTTTCAAAGCTTGGCTAAATTACCATCAGTCAGAGGCTTGATAAAACTCATATTGCTGCAGGGCACAGTGGTGCACACCTGTAATATCAGCGGTGTGGGAGGCTGAGAGAGAAGAATCACAAGTTCAAAGCCAGCCTCAGCAAAAGTGAGGTGCTAAGCAACTCAGTGAGACCCTGTCTCTAAATAAAATACAAAATAGGTCTGGGGGTGTGGCTTGTTGGTCAAGTGCCCCTGTTCAAATCCCCAGTACCAAAAAATAAATCAATAAAACTCAAGATTGCTGGGCTATACCCCCAACTTTTGTCTCAGTAGTCCTGGGGTGAAACTTGAGAATCTGCATTTCTAATCAGTTCCCAGGTGATTCTACCAGTGTGTTGACCCCACTTTGAAAACCATTTGGTTAAAATTACATTGTAATATTGTGTGCACGTACAAATATGTAATAACAAATCCTACCATTAAGTACAACCATAAATCATCAATAAAAAAATACCACTTGGGGGAAAAAACTCACTTGGTTAGGGAAGTAATGCCCATATTAAAATCCCCAATGGAAATTTTTAGACACACCACACACTAACTCAGGATTCCTGAACAATAATTTATAAAATCTGAGTTTTTAAAAAACTCTTCAAAAGACCCTGTCTATCAGGTGGCTTGGAACCACCACAGTATGACCCTGTCTGTGCCTGCTCCTAGGCTCTAGGGCACTTATCACTCTGCCCTGCAGAAAGAAGGAGCTGGGAAGATGGGCAATTCTGTTTGTTTGTTTGTTCATAAGCATCCCTATAAGCCTCAGGTGACATTACTGCCTAAAACACTCAGGGGTCACTCCCGGGGAAGTGGGCTAACTTTACCACGAAATAACCACACAAGAGACAGAAATACCTTTTTCTTTGGGGGTGCTGTGATGGCTCCTCTGACCTTAAGGGTCTGCAGAAAGAGAGCAAGCATGTGCTGACCCCTTTTATTGAGGAGAAGCTATTCAAATGAGGCAAGGGGTCAGGTTTCAAGGGGCTGAGTCTATCTTCATGATGTCTGCTGTCAGCAGGTTGGCTGACATCTAGGAAGGCCACACCCAAGGTCAGAGTAAGAGAAGGGGACACACAAAGGGCGTTTCTATGGAACATTCTATCCCAAACAGGGCAAAGGGTAATATCACAAAGGAACAGGTGAGTGTAGTTCAACCCATGGGGATGTAGGAAAGCATGCCCATGCATGAAGACACAGTTGCTCAACCCTAAAGATCGGGGCTACGTCTGGGTTACTTAGGCAACCAGATCACAGAGTGACCGAGGATGCCACACCAATCAGAAGAGGGAGACAAACGTGGACACGTGCTAGTTGGCCTCCCACACATTACTTCCAAGTGAGCCATTTGGGCATGTGAAACACCTGTCTGAGAGACATAACACCAGATGGAGTGACCTGCTGGGCACTTGATCCAAGCAACTTTGCTCAACAAAGCCATCTCCTTACAGTTCATAGAGGTCTGAAGGATAAAGGACTTCGCTGGGAACAGTACAGAGGAAAGGAATTCTAGTAGAAAAAGCAGTGTGTGCAAAGGCCCTGGGGCAGGAGGGGAACTAGGATGTGGCAAACAAAGACCAGATAGAATGAGAGCACAGAGAACAAAACGGAGGTAAGAATAGAAAGGGGACAGAGGTTATATGGGGTGATCAACCATCCTAGTTTCCTGGGATACTAGACTTTCAGTGCTAAGACCAGGAAAGACCAGGACAAACTGGAATGGGTTGGTTATACTAGAAGTGAGATCATGGAGGATGAATGGGAGAGGATGGGGACAAGGCACTAGGACTTTACAGGCCTCCATAAGGAGCCTGGAGCCAGGAACCCACTGAAGATCTTAAGTCAGGAAGTGCCATAGTCTAGGTCATAATATCAAATGTAAATCGAATGGGTTGGGGGAGTGGGGAGGAGAAACAGGAGGCCCAAGTGACTGTGCGAGAGCAACATGGACCAGGATGCAGTGAAGATTCAGGGAAGAAGGCAGACAGGGGCAAAAGGCAAAGCTGTAGACGCTAACCCGGCATCTCCCTAAACCTGAGGTGATGGAAGAGGCAGGGAGCCAATGGCATGTGCTCATGAATTGAATGATATGTGCTATCTCCTGTGCCCTGAATAAGTGAGTAACTCTCAAAGGTCGCTGAAGGTAGGCAATACAGTGAGTGTGAGAGCCACCTTCTGCAGGAGGGGCTCTTCTGGAGGAGATAATGAGGGGATAAAAGGGCAGTTTCTGGAGCCATCTCTCAAGGAGAGCCCAAAGCACATCACCCCCAGTACACACACCCCTCCCCATGGCCTGTGGTATGAGTTTTGTATCTCTTGCTCCTTAAGGTGGTCGTGTGCAGGGTTGGGCTTGGCAGCCAATCTGCCTGCTAGGGCAAAAACCCTGAGAGAAATGGTCACCTTCTAGCCTCATCAGAATGAGGATAGATGGGGGCATAGCTTGAAGGGAGGAAAAAGAAGTCCTGGCTTTGGAAGGGTAGAAGCCAGCAAGAGTTTAAAAAGAAGGGCTTTGACTCTGTATACAACACTCAACTACTAGGAGGACCTGTCGGCCACGGTGAGTCTAAGCCCTGGGCACAGCAGCAATTCACATGCAATGGCGCAGCGTGGAGAAGACAAGTGGGGGCAGAAACAGAGGCCCAAGCTGCACTCACCCAGGGGAGAAGGCACCTGCTGCAATGGCAGATGTAGCAGATGTGGGAGGACTTGGAGACATGCCAAGGGGGTCCTCTTCCTACAGCTGCAGCTCTGACCTGGGAAGTGAGACTGCCAGACACGAAGCCTGCTCGGGTGGGGAGGGAGGGCTGTGGTTCTAAGTCCGGGAAACCTGGACTATCTCCAGGGTGGTGCTGCCATGAGAATTGTCTATGATGATAGAGATGTCCTATTTGCACACTGTCCAATGGTAGATACTAGTCACTTGTGGTCATTGAGCACTGAAATGTGGCTAGTGTGACGGAAGACCTGGAATTTTGAATTTGTTTGATTTTAATGAATTTAGTCCCATGTAGTTAGATGGCTCCAAACATTTACCTGCAAATGCCATAATTTCGTTCTTCTTTAAAGCTGAGTAATTCTCCATTGTGTATATGTACCACATTTTCTTTATCCACTCATCTGTTGAAGGGCATCTAGGTTGGTTCCATAGTTTAGCTATTGTGAATTGAGCTGCTATAAACATTGACATGGCCACAGCACTGTAGTATACTGATTATAAGTCCTTTGGGTATAAACCGAGGAGTGAGATAGCTGAGTCAAATGGTGGTTTCATTACAAGTTTCAGAAAGCATTTTCAACTAAGCTATAGGAGGAAATGTCTGTGATCAATAAAGAGCTATAAAGCAGAAAAATCCATATAATGTTCCAAAGAAATTAACAGAGAGCTGGCAACAGCACATATGACATCAAGACTGATGACTTGAGAACAGTAAAGGAAAGTGGATACATTTCAGTAGGAAGGAAAATGCTGAGATGAGACAGCTGGGCACACACATGAGTTGCAAAAGCCAGAGTCCAGGCAGCAGGTGAGGAAGTTAATGAAGGGGTAGCTAAGGGGAACACCAAAAGGGATAGAGAGGTACCATATAGTCCCGGAAACTGCTGCCACCCTAGGCCTGAGGAGGGAGAGTTCCTGAAGGTGTTGCAGCTCTTGTAAAGGACACAGCCAACCTTCCCTCATTCTTTCCATCCTCAAATCCCCTGCCTGACAGTGACCTCCTTTGACCAAACCTAACAAGAAGCCAGGAAGCGAATGCATACAAGCCAAATCAGGGCAGAGCATGCAGACTATATCTAGATGGGCAAATGGAAGTAATCCACCTCAGATAGAGAATAAATGGCAAGGGGGAGAATGGAATGAGGAGGTCAATGCCCAGAGCATGACTGCAAGTGAGAGAGCCATGTGTGAGCAGGTGAGCAGTGAGACATGGACCAGTGAGCAGGTGACCAGAGAGACATGCTCAGTGCCTCCTTCCTGCAGTAGCATCATGGGAGCAGTAGAGTTGGTGGAAATCATGAAACCATCTCTGGGGCCCCGAGATCTGACTCCACCATCTCCGATTGAGTGATGTCGGCTAGATTCCTGTCGGGAGGCAATTATCTGTGGATATCTGGTGTTTCTGCACATCCTGTGAATAGAACTATTGACTGTCTTTGTTCTGGGGCTCTATTTCCAAGGTGTTTATATAGCCAACAGCCCCAGAACAGATAGTGTGCATCTCTTCAGAGCAAAGAGCAGGAATTAGTGAAGATTTGGGTTCTCTGAGCTCAGAATTCTTTTGCATCATGATGCACATGTCACCTGGTTTAAGGTTATGACACAAATACTGGCTCTGCTGTAATAATGCTCAGACCTGTGCCTGACTCAGGGTCTTCTATCTTCCACCAACACCTTGGACATTTTGGCAGGATATCTGGTTACCCGGTCAATAGGTCAAGATTTCATACCCTTCACAGTTCCAGACTCTTACTTAACCTTCTAAATCTCAGTTTTCCTATTAAATGGGAATAATAAAGGGCTTTTTTCTCTTCACTAATTCCTGTTTAAAGGGGTTGATTCATGTAAAGAGCTTGGGCTAGATTTTGGCCATGGTTAAGTGCCCAAATAAGTTAGTTATTTTATCTATTCCTGGATGCAAATGTTCCAAACTCAAAAAAAAAAAAAAGGTCAAATATTCTAAAAGGGACTTAAAGCCCAAGGTAGATGAGAGTTGGACTTACAAGGTTATTTGAATTTACTTAAGTTTCAAAAGCTCTGAAATAACTTAATGATGTAATCATGGAAAAGAATACCACTGGTAACTTTTAAAAATATTCTGAAAAGAAGAGAGGGGTCAGGAAACCAAGCATGTCAGAATTCCCAGTTTCAACAAGATGGATTACAGACACTGCAGACAGCTTGGTTAGATGTGGGGCCCTGAAAATATTCTAGAATAGATGACTAAACAGATGGTTTGGGAACCTGTGGAAAAGAACACAGTGATTGTTGGAAGCCAGAATGAGTTCACATGCCTTGTGCTGTACTCATATTTTTGACAGGATCTTTGGATTAATCACCAAAAAACTGTGAAAATAGTATAGCTCAACTTCAGCAAGAATGGGCAATGTGGGAAGAAGGAAAGTGGGTTGAGTGAGAAGATAAATAATGCATCTACTGATCTGAAAGAGGATTCCAAATGAAGTACCAGCTCTATCTTGTGTATTGTGTTTAGACAAGACTTAATGATAGAGAAAACACATCTGAAATGACACAAAGATGGGAGGGAAAGCCAATGACATTTTAAAAATAGTTCAATTGATCAGAGACACAGGCATTATTTAAACATCCTCTCCTATAACCCTTACAACCATGCTCCAAGTGGCAGGTATTGTCCCTGTTCAGCTGATGAGGTGGAAGCTCAGAAGTCTGGATAAATCAGTAAATTGTCTCAAAGTCATGCAGCAGGTCAATAGCACAGTCACAATTCCACCCATCTGTGCCATCCCTTGGCTTGCTGAGATATGAGAACACTATCCACATCAAAGGGCCTTGGTCGTACTGAATTGGCAAGAATTGCACTTAGTTCTCAAGGGTCATACTTATGTGACAAACTAATGAAGAACTGGAACAAATTAAGTCTGAAGAGGAGTTGGAAGGGGACATGATGAAGCTTAACGGCATTACCATGACTTACCAGATCTCTGTGGTCTAGTCTCTGCTCAGCTCTGAGGTTTTGTTTCTGTCCCTGTCCTTCCAAAGAATCCCCTCTCCCCAAATCCAGTCCTACTGACCTGCTGGCAGTTGTCTGAACATCCCTTCTCTTATATCTTGAAGTAGCTGTACCTTTCATTTCACCCTCTCCAACACCTATTGCTATTACCTGGCCAATTCCAAACACCCAAGCCTGGGTCCAAGCCCATCTCCCTTCTGCAGGTGGCTGTCAGCTGCAGCTCCTTTGACAGACTGTGCCAATGCATTTCCTGCTCAATGATGGAGCTTCTAATTCACCCACCCCCAAAGAAGATTCAAAACAGGTTATTTTAAGACCCCACTAATAAGTATATTATCAAAAAGTAATGTATTAATTTAAGAAATCTAAAATATCATCAATAATAAATAATTTCCTAAAGGGAATATAAGGTTGGTTTTCCAAGGCATCCAAAAATTGAATACACTGCTATCTTAACCCCAGGAAAGAATGAAAACGTAGCAGCACCTGCAAAAGTTTGAGTCCCCTCCAAATTGCAATCTCCCTCTTCTTTTCTAATACAATTACTGGGAGGCTCTTCTTTTGATATTATCATAGGTATTTTGAGATGAGGTTCTCTATTTTTAAAGGACTCAAATCAGTGATGAATTGCAAATGAAGAATTCTGAAACTGCCTGGAAAAAGGCAGAAAATGACAAATTAGTGACAGAAAAGATCATCTCTCTAGCTTTAGAGTTATTCACCATGTTGAAGGAAGTGAGGTGTTTGTGGGATTATTTGTTCCTTACATCCAAATCAATGACATATTAAATTCTCTACATGCCCCCTGATACCCACCTATGGTCAGGATGCAGTTTGATAAGGAAAATGCTCTTCCTAGGACCACCAACTGTGAGGCAATGCTATGGAGCATCCAGCCCCAGAAGATGCCTTTATTTGGTCTATGTCTTGTGTAGCCACAAGAGCTTGGTCTCCTATAAAGTAAACCACAAAAGGCAAGATTAAACGGATCCTGCTTCCCAGAGTTGTCGGCACAGTGCTCTGTTTAAAGTACTGGGCCTAAGACCTGCCAAGGCTTCTCAGAAGAGCCATAAAAGGTACGATTCTCCTCTCCCATCCTCATTCAAATGATGTTTTAATGGACAATAAACAGCAAGCTTTATAAATAAGCAGAAATCAGGAGTCAGAGATTTTAGGAGGGATGTAAAGACTGAGTTTTATATCTGCAAGTGGAACTGCACCCAAAATCTAATTTTAGCCATTAGTCCCACATAAGAATTGTAAACAAGGGAGGGTTAAAGTGGAGGTTTAAATTAACCTTTTGTTTTTGAGGCAGCTGTGAATGCTCTGATGGTTTCTTCTTGAGTTTTCATTGTTTCTCTATAACCTTGCCCTGTTGGTTTTGATGACCTTCTTGGGCCAATCTTGAGCGCATTCACTGCTTCTCTGATCCTGTGAGTTGAAAGTGATCTTCGGGATGATGAAAACACTTCCTTCAATACAATGCTATAAAAAATAATGAACATTTTCTGACATTCACCATGTTCGCTGCATACTGTGAGGGAAGATTTGTAATCTATTGAATTAAAACAAAAGATCTCCTTTCACCTAAATAGGCTCAGAACTTCTATTCAGACACCAAAAGATCCCATCACTTTGAAATTGTTGTCAGAAAGCTGGCATCGATGTTAATGCAACTTTATACCCACTGCTCGTATTTCTGTTCCTAACCAGTTATCTCCCCTATATCTGTAAAATATTAAAAAATATTTTCCCCAAACTAAAGAGCCTCAACTCTTTCAGCTCTTCTTCCTTAAGGTTTCTAGACCATTCGGCTGCTAACCACATGCTGCTGCTTAAACCCCAATTAGTCTCTCTGTCTTTAAAATGAGATCCAGGAACAGGGCTGTGGCCAATGAGAGTCTCCATCTTTGGACCACCATCCAAATATCAAGCACATTGGCCCTTACCACTACACAATACTTGTCACCCTTGACCATAAGCATAGGCTACAGCTACTGAATAAGCATGAACTGGTGGCAATAAAATGTTGTAGCAGAAAAATGTATGGCAAATCTGTTTAGCAAGTCCAAGCCATACCACTTAGGAAAGTGTAGGTTTGAATAACTTTAGAAATGAGTTTGAATTCACTCTGTCAAACTCTACTTAGGCAATTCAGATAGGAAAGCTTCTTGTGCCTCATGGCCAACAGAGCTGGGGATGATGACCTGGACACACTGGGATGTCTTGTTTGAAACCTAGAGGTTAAAACTATTTCGGATTACCCTCGATCTCTGTATTGGTTCAGAACAAAGCAACCTGGCAAATCTTTTTCTAACTCTATATTCCAGGTACTTAAATGTACATTGGAGATGTCATTTGAGATGTTTTAATACTTCCTAATATGTTTTCATTTGAAGTAGATGACTGGGTCAGACCAGAAGAACCAGCATTACTAAAATGCCAAATATGGACATCTCTATATGCAAGAAATATTTCAAGAGAGAAAAAGCTATTTATATAAGCATTTATATGATAAGCATATATATAACTATTAGTATTATATAACATCCCAAATGACCATTATAGATGTACCACTAACTGGTTAACATTTAACTGAGAAACTACTTTGGCAGAACGTGGCTCTTTCTTCAGATTCCCCTGAGTATGCTGGATTGTATATAGGGACAATTGTGAAGCTATTAGAAAAGGATTTCTGTATAACTCCACACAGGAGGCCTTTCTCCCCTCCCAAAGGTAGCTACCAATGCAGAAATCTCACTTGGCCTCAGTCAGAATGGTATGGCCATACTGAAGCTGGATTCCCTACCCATCTATACTCCACTGACCTGCCATCTCATTTTCAACTGTCTTTAAATCATCAATTACTGGATAGGCTTTCACACTGGAATCAGAGGTCTGTGTGGGCAACTCAGAGAAGGTCTCTGGCAAGAGGGTTTTTTAATAAAGAAGTGTGGATATACATGGAAAGGGGTCAGACACACTGAAATTCTACAGACACCTCATTAAGCAGAAGCAGCAGAATTTGTTTGATAATAAAGTGGTTTGTTGAGATTTAGGATTTTATTAATATTTATTTTTAGAAAAAAGAAAAAATTTACAAGATGCAAACATTTCACACAATACATTATCATTGATGGTTGTTCTTCTTATACCATAACATGGGCCCTGTCTTATGAACTAGTGTTGGAAAGAATGCAGATAGCATGAATGTGCTGGAGATCCATCATGGACAAGCAGAATACACCACAGTGGACTTGATGACCAATGATGTTGGGCCAGCCTGTTCCAAAAGCAAGCCAAGACATGGTGGAAACCAGTGAAGCCTTTCTGTGGGGGAGGCACGGCTGTGTGCCTCTGCATGCGTACTGCCTCCCATCAGCAGCACCCACTGCCTTCAGATCACAGCAACTATAGAAAACCTAGGGGTCTTTTGGGTGGTTGTTTTTCTTTTTTGTTGTTATTGTTGTTTGGGGTTTTGGAGGGGTTTTTCTGTTTTTGTTTTGTTTTTTTGCAGTGTTATTTAGATTCCCAATTTCTTATGTATCTTCCTTTTCATGTCTCAGTCCCAAATTCTTAAAGCAGTGTAGGTACTTAGCATCTTGAATTTTTCAGGATCCAGATCTGCCCAATGGTAATGCACTAAAAAGAACAAAAAGATTCATTACTAAGGAGGATTCCAAAATTCTCCTTCAATTCCAATTAACATAGGCACATTAGCATTAAAAAAGTACCTGAAGATATCCTTTCAAGCTCACCCAATGATACTAGCACGATGATGTTTCATCACACGGTGAAAAATCTGCCATGTTACTATATATAAACCCAAATCTGTTTTTTGAGCTCAAAAGATACCAAACCAAATATGTAAATACACTTTTGAATGGTATTTACATCAAAGAGAATTCACAAGGCAAATGAGGAAATATTTTGAAGTAAATGAAAATACAATATATAAAAATTTATGGTATACACTTAAGGCTAACACTTAGGGGGAAATTCATAGCATTCAGCACTTACATTAGAAAAGGAAAAAAAACCTGTCAAATCTGAGTTTCCGTCTTAAGAAACTGAGAGAATAAAGCAAAGTAAACCTAAAACAAGCAGAAGGAAGAGAATAAAGATAAAAAACAGAAACAGAAACCAATTTCAATTTGAAATTTTAAACAGAAAAATGAAAGCCAAAATAAATGAAAAGACCAATAAAACTGGTAAACCTCTTGCCTGACTTACCAAGAAATAAGAAGAAAACACAAATTATCAATATAAGGAATCAAAGAGGGAACAGTACAGATCTTATAGCAATTAAAAAAATTAAAAGGATATATCACAAACAGGTCCATGCTCATAAATTATATGATATAGATGTATGGGATAAATTCCATGAAGAATAGATACAAAAGCTTCATCTCCAAATCCTTTATAGGGAGGGAGGTAAAGGGATAGGAATAGGAAAAGACAGGAGCAAGAAATAAACTAAATGTTTGCTTTGGGGATAATTTTTAATACTACTCAAAGGATGGTTCTTTAACATAAAAATTCCAAGATTCTCATGTTTTCCTTTATAATTTGGAGGATACAATAAAAATCAGCTGATATTGCCAAGATCTGTGACAAAGGCATTTGCTATCTGAGAGTTATAATAAATCTCAAAACTTAACAGAGCAGTAGTTTCTATTCTCTCACATTTTAAGTTTAATTGGAAGGACTTCAGTAAAACCAAGAGATTCTATTAACAGCAGATACACTGAGGCATGTCACTGTGAATGTGCTTCCTGAGCACATTCTCAACAGGCCATGAGCAGATATCTCAATGGAGTTAAAAGCTTTCCATTCCTGTGCCCAGTTTGATATCCAGGCCCCAGTGCACTCACAAGAAAGGCTAACTGGAACCACAGCTAATCCACGCTTTTTAGTAATGTCTGGAACCACAAAAGGGATCGACGGTTTCCCCAAGGCCTACCCTCATACTCCAAAATGCACCCAGTACAGTCCTGTATTCCTTCCTAAGAGATATCTGAAAGGCCACCAGCAGGTGGAGAACACAGAATGTCATTCCTTAGAACATTACTTCCAGTTTTTAGTCAAGGAAAACAACACATCTGCATACACACATTCGTGTGTGTATACCATTGCACACGCACGCACATGTGTCTGAAGCTTTGTAAAATTAGATAAAGAGTTAGAAAAAAATCTGCTCAGAAAAAAATGTTATAAAAGTATTATGTTAATCATGATTATCTTCAAATAACAAGATGGCAGATGATTTTGACATTTTTCTTTGAGTATTTTTGCATTTCTGAAATTGTATATGAATGAACATTAATTTTGTAATAAAAATGGCTTTCAAAAAATTTGTAAGATTGGAATTTTAGTTCCCTACTAAAGAAACAAAGAACTGGAAGTGATTCTGAGAGGTTTTGACCCAAGTATTCTCAAAGTTTTTAGGTAAACCATTCAGGCAGTGGGACTTTATAAACATCTACCTCAAAGGGCTTACAACTAAGTATGCCTTAGTTCAGCTCCTGTGCACTCTGATCAGCAGGGCTAATCATAGCATCAGCATTAGTATTGTGAGTAGTGAGCTCCCAAACTGCATGCAAAAGCCTGTGGCCAACAGCAGATGCACTTCCAACTGAAAGTCAACCAAAATGCATAGACTGGTCAACAGATGTTGTGTTCTATTTTCAATCTCATTTATTTAAATATTCCTTCTTATTTTCTTGAACCTAACTGGATAAATTAGGAATCCGTTTGCCGGCCAACACCTAGGAGTAGCTGGAGATCATGAGGCTCACATCATTGTAAGCACAAATGACAAAGGTGGAAGGAAGCCATCTGTGAGGTACACTTGCCATATAAGAAGCGCTGCAGAAGTTCTGTTCAAGCTGATGAACACATGATTCTCTAGTAAAAGTGGGCCCCTGAGGCTTGAAATTCAGACACCTTGAATGAGGCAATAATGTGCCTCCTCCCTCTGAGAGCTGTTGAGAGGAGTGCGTGTGGGCCAGCTGAGCTACTTGAAGATTTGACCTGCAGGCTGTGGGCACCTAATGCAGTAGAAAGAAGTACATGACAACTTAGTACTGCAACTTCACAGCCTTATGGAAGAAGGTGGAGGAACCACAAGCTCCTTCCATCTATGTGCTTGGAGTGATTCTTTTTTACTGCCTTCAAATGTCAAGGACAGTGGGGAACCTCTTCAGTGAGTCCAGCCCAGGACCTGAAGCAAGGAATCCCTCAACAGCCTATTTAAACACTGAAACTCTCAAACATGTTGACTTCCAGCTGACCTGCTTCTGGCATCAGGCCATTCAAACAATCACAAGATGCAAGTGCTAGACTTAGGACATACACAACACCACAGACTTGCTCTGCAAATCACTACCAAAAAAACTGTTTTTATTATTTATTTCAGCTCATTACTGGGAAATCTCATCATTTACCTAGAAGAGTAAGAATGTCCTATGAAAAAACATTAGCTGCTGAGAAGTCAATGCTATTAATAAAGGATTTACTCTGACCTGCTAACATTGTTAGAGATTCCAGTGAGGCCCTCCAATGAACTGTCAAAAGACACTTCCTTTGCTTGAGTTCTCATGATCCTGACTTGACCAATGAGAACACGGGATGAGTGATTTGATTTCCTAATTAATGGAAAGCTTGATGTGATGCAATAAAACAAGCACAGGAAAAAAATGTTTATGAAAGTGGAAGGAACAAACTCTGACAGCAGTTGGGTTTTATTTTTTGGCTTGACTTCTTCCTCCATTTATTTCTCATGTAGATTTGTATACAGTTAACCACATACACCTAACAGAACTTAAAGTGGTTCAATGATGGACTCAACAGCATAACTTGATCCCTCTAGGTCCAGTTGAACTTTCTGTGATGATAAAATTGTTCTGCATCAGTGCTGTCCAATATGGCAGCCACTAGCCATGTGTGGCTACTTGGCAATGAAATGTGTCTACTACAAATTTTATATTTTTTAAACCTTAGTTAACTTACTTTTAAATTCATGAAGTTAGTGGCTACTAAGTATTAGTACACTCTAAGTTACCTGTAAGCTTAGCTCTGTAACTCAGTAATAAATTCTCTAATCATGGCCAGCTACTTGCCAACTTGTTTTCTTTTTTTATTAGAGCTTTACATAGTAGTTGGGTTCATTCCAACAAAATCATACATGTATGGAATTCTATTTCAGTTCACAATGCCCCCCTTTTCCCTCCCATTCTCCCTCCTATTTCCAGTTCTCCTTCATTTACTCTCTAGACTTCCTTGTGTTCATCCATTTATTTATATTTCATTGGCTCTTCTTATTTATACATAAAGGTGAAATTCCCTGTGGTATATTTTTATACATACATAACATGATTTTTTAAGAATTCATTCTGCATTGCCTCCTTCCCATCCTTCCTCTCTCCCTCTCGTTCTCCTTCTACACTACTGATCTTCCCTTTATATTTAAGATATCTTATTTTTCCTTCCTCCTTTCCTTTATTTTACTCTAGCTTCCACATATGAGAAAGAACATTCAATCTTTGAGTGTCTATGTCTTTGCCAACTTATTTTCAAATAACTAAGGTAACTGAGGTAGAAACATGGCCAAGAAGAAAATCCAACCCCACTGCTAGTAAAGTGTCATAATTGCATACTCTGTGTCAATGAGGAATCAGATCATTCTCATATATAATAAAAAGATAACATGATATTCAAGATTTTGAAAGAGGAACTTCCTCCAGGTAAGAAGGTAACAGAAGTATTATTTAAAATTTCCAAATAACATACATTAATAGATTCAAGAAGCTCAGCAAACCCAAAGGTATCATCAGAATGAAATGGAGATATGACACCAATGTTGGAATTTTCAGACAGGGAATTTAAAATGATTATGATTAATAGTTAAGGGCTCTGATGGGGAAAGTAAACAATATGTAAGAACAGATGGATAATGTAAGCAGAGAAACAGAAACTCTAAGAAAGAATCAAAAGAAAATAATAGAAATAAAAAACATTCTAACAGTAATAAAGAATGTCTTTAATTGGCTCATCAATAAACCAGATACAGCTGAAGGAAGAATCAGTGGGCTTAAAGATAGATCAATACAAACGTCCCAAACCAAAATGCAAAGAGGAAAGAAAGAGTGGGGAGGGAGGGAGAGAGGAAGGGAACAGACTATCCAATAACAATATCCAATAATTGTAAGGCAATTGTAAAAAGTGTAACATATACATAATTAGCATACACAAGTGGAACAATTAACAAAGATGTATTTGAAATAATGACAGCCAAGAACTTTCCAAAGTTAATAAGGGACACCAAGTCACAAATCCAGGGAGCTCAGAACACCAAACAAGAACCACAACCAGACATATCATATTTAAACTGCAGAAAATCAAAGAGAAATTTGTAAAATAAGCCAGGGGCAGAGGGATAGGGTGGGGAAAATCCACATTACAGAGGAACAAAGATGAAAGCTACAGAGCAGTTGCCATAAGAAACTGTGCAAACAAGAAGAGAATGGTGCAAGAAAGCAATCTAGCCGGGCATAGTGGAGCAAGCCTGTACTCCCAGCAATTTGGGAATTGAGGCAGGATTACAAGTTCAAGATCAGCCTCAGCAACTTAGTGAGATCCCATCTCAAAATAAAATAAAAAGGGCTGGGGTGGGGGCTCAGTGGTAAAGGGCCCCAGGGTTCAATCCCCAGTACTAAACACACACACACACACACACACACACACACGCAGGAGGAAGAAGAGAAAAAGAAAGCAATCCCATTCAAAATAGTTACAAATAAATAAACAAACAAAATACCTAGGAATAAATTTAACCAAGGAAGTGAATGATCACTATAAAGAAAATTACAAAGCACTGATGAAAGAATCTGATCTGATCATAACATATTCTATACATGTGTTGAAAATGACACACTGTATCCACAGATATGCACAATTATCATGGTCAATTAAAAATAAAAATACACGTCCACCGCTGCCGCCTCCTTCTTCTGCGGCTCCTGGAGCTGCTTGTGTGTTCGTTCGGTGCGGACCTGGTACCTCTTTTGTGAAGCGGCAGCTGAGGAGACTCCGGCGCTCGCCATGGCCGAGGAAAAGCCCAAGAAAGGAGTCAAGACTGAGAACAACGATCATATTAACTTGAAGGTGGCGGGGCAGGATGGTTCTGTGGTGCAATTTAAGATTAAAACTAATGAAAGCATATTGTGAACGACAGGGTTTGTCGATGAGGCAGATCAGATTCCAATTTGACCGGCAGCCAATTAATGAAACAGACACACCTGCACAGTTGGAAATGGAGGATGAAGATACAATTGATGTGTTCCAGCAGCAGACAGGAGGTGTCTACTAAAAAGGGAACCTGCTACTTTACTCCAGAACTCTGTTCTTACAGGCCAAGAATACATTCTCAATTAGAAAACTGCAATTTGGTTCCACCACATCCTGACTACTACAGTAGAGTTTTCTTTATTCTTTCACTTTCCCCTTCCCCTTTATCGTACATAAAGTAACTGGTGTATGTGCACAAGCATATTGCATTTTTTTTAAACTAAATGGCCAATGATATGTTTTGATTGACATCAAATGGAGATGGGATGGGGAAAAATATTGGTTCTGTGAAAATATCCCCTTTCTCCATTAGTGGCATGCTCATTCAGTTCTTATCTTTATATTCCAGTAAGTTATTTTGCTCTCACTGTTTTAACAAAAAACAAAACAACAACAACAAAAAACCTGAACAACATAAAAATCCTTGCATACCTTGTTCGATTGGAGAATTTTAATGTTTTTCATTTATCATTTATCATTGTAAAACCAAGGACAATTTTGTACGTAGCTGTTACATGTAGGGCAATCTGTCTTTAAGTAGGGGTAAATTACTCTTAAAAAAAGATTCCTAGATAGTTTTCCCTTCAAGTCAAGTGTCTTGTTGTTTAAATAAACTTCTTGTTTAAAAAAATAAAAATAAAAATACATTTAAGATTAAATAAAATAGAAAAAAAAGAAAAGTGGAACAAAATATTTAAATATTGTAAAAAAAAAAAAGTATAGCATTTGATACCAGCAAAATTATCCTTCAAAAGTGAAAAAAAAAAAACCAAAGATTCCCTCAAATATGTGCTGCAAGAAATATGAAGAGAAATATTTTTAAATAGGCAGAAGGAACATGATATAGATCAGAAACTTGGATTCTTGTAATGAAAGCAAATTAAATCTTTTCTTTTTATTAATCTTACTTTATCTTTAAAATAACCATTCATAATAGTAATACTAGCAATGTACTGAGTGATTAGAGAGTGTGGAAAGTGAAATTAGTAACAGTAATGTCACAAGGATAGGAGGGAGAAACTAGGAGAATGGCAGTGTCATAAAGTTCCTATTCTACAGGTAATGTGGTACAGTCTTATTTGAAGGTGGACTTAGATTAGTTAAAAATGTATATTGTAAAGTTGAGACAACCACTAAAAAAAAAAAACTGTTTTAAGTTTAAAAAATGAAACCATCATTTTGGAGGCTCAGCTAGTTTTACACCATGAAATATCCACACCTGAGCTTGGGGAAGAGTTATGAATGTTGACACAGGGAAGTGAAGAGAAGGTTGAGGAATGAAAGAGATCCTACCATACACAGGGGAAAACAGTGAGAAGTGATCAAGTGCCCTTTTAACAGAGCACGCAAACACACACACTCAAGTACTCTAGCTCATTAGGAAGAAATGTGCTCAGCCAGGACACATCTTATAATTCAGACAAAGGTCAAGTTGAAAAAGCAAACAGATGGCAGCTTCCAAAACACATTCTCTGTTTGGTTTTGAGTGTGTTGACATTTGAGGACAGAAATGTGGGGTGCTGGTCTCACACCCTAATTACAGCAGCTAAATAAATACTCAAATGTACAATAAATAAATAAATGCTCAAATGAGGTGACACTTGAACCTGCAATCAAAAGCAAAAGCCACATTTTTTCAGTGAGTTTTCCCTAGTGCATTAGTATTGGTCAGAAAGGGGGAAATAATTGAGTTGCAGCCTCACAGAGAACCTCAAATCCTCCCAGCAAGGTGAGGAGCCTGAAGGAATGAGAATACAAAACCAGAAGTTAATTTTAGCAGTTTTATGTCCATTTGATAAAATAAGAAGGAACGTCTGCAATGTGATAGAAATGTTGACATCCTGGTAATGTCCTTTGAACCATGAAGGTTTTGGATTCATTTTCAAAGAAAAAATATGCCCAAGATCATGCAGTTTCTCATCACATTTTCTTTGGCCTTTTCTTTGCCTCTCATGCCTTGCAAACTCAAAGCTGCCCCCATTAGGGCCTGTGAGGCTCCCTAGGGCTCTTTCTGTTTTTAAAGAAAAGCAAATGAAAACTGCTGCTCCCTTCAGGAGAGGGGCTCCTGTATTCTGTGAAGCAAAACAAATGCCAAGGTCACCTCCTATCTGTCGTTACTTATTTCAGCTTTCATGGGTATCTGAATATTGTGGGGTGATTTTGTGGTACATTGATATGATAAGTTTCATCAAAAGGGGCAACAAAAAAACATGAACAAGAAAAAACTACAAATATATGAGTGGAAAACCAGCTCTCATTTAATGTTTTCAAACCCAGGAAATCTTTAAGGTTCAAAACCAGCCCTCTTTAAGGTCTTCAAGCCCAGGAAAGCAGCTAAACTCTAAAAGGTGGGAACATCCTAGGTCCTCCCTGGTCCTTGGCTGACTCCCAAAGGAGCTGGTGCACAGTCTCAGAAGGACTTCTCCACACCCTGCATCCATCCATGCCCAGACCTGGGCACTAGTCACTAGACTGTCACTGCTGCTTCTGATTTGAATAACTACAAGTGGATGACCAAGTTAAATTGTCAATAAATGAATAGCTTCCCTTGTGGGCTTACTCCAAAACCTAGACAATATCATATAAGTTAGTGCAAAAATGTGATCTGTGATTTCATAGGCTGAGCAAACCTTGCTCACTATCCTCTGAGTAGCAGTCAGGGAAATCCTGAGCACATGGAAGTTTCCTCTTGCCTTGGTGTCAACAGTGCTCTGGGTCCTCAGAGGTCACTGTGGTCAGGTGACTGGTATGGATCAGTGCCTGGACCTGGTGCCATCACCAAGGGAGAAAGGCCATTCAAGGTTGTTTTTCACTTGCCCAGGAGGCCTCTCTGGTGACCTCTACTCTCACTAGCACTACAACCCCTGCAAGTTCCATCCAGGAGGCCAGGTGGAGGTCATGGCTGAGACCCAGAGAGTGTCTATTAGTGCTATGAAGAGCTGAGGCCATAAGCCTCTAGCCTTCTGGTAAAGCTGCTCCTCTACATCTGGGCAAGCTCCCCTTCCTCATTCTACCCAGGACCTGTGGCCATCCCAACAGGTCCAATGTATATCTCCTCTGCACCCCTCACAGGGCAGGGGAACCCCTCTGTGTGCCTTCTGCACTACACGAAATGACCAATGCTGTGAAGCATTATCACAGGCCTCTGGATGCCTAACCATGTCTGGTTGCCTCTTCTACTCAAACACGTGAGTGTGGTCTCTGGTTTCTGCTCCATATGTCCCTCTGCTCCTTCCCACTGACCTCCCCACAACTTAAGGACTATTTTTTACTTTCTTTCTGCTGGAAGGGGCTTCCCCTATATCATCCCTCCTCTCCCCCCGCCTACCCTCATTCTATAATGATGTAATGGCTGTAAGAAACTTGACTTACAAGGAAGAGGAAGGAACAAGTCATCACCTACTCTTTTCCAAGTACTTTCCTTAGGGTTTACTTCCTCTGCTGCTGAGCTCCCTTTCTGACCAGTTCTTTTTGAATGCTTGACAACAGTCCCATTTATCCTAGGTTCTATGTGCCCCAATCTGCACCACTCAGGGAAGAAAACAAATAACAAGCTTTTTTAAAGTTTCACTGACTTTAGAGAAGAAGTAGATACTTGCAAATTCATGAGAATTTTCCCCTTCCAAGATGGGGATTCCAGCAAATGTTAAAAAGCAAAGCCAACTCTCACCTATGTTTTTCTCTCTGTGGACATGTCCTTCTTGATGTTCTGGGACACATACACCTACTATCCCTTCCTCTGCCCACATAGCCCTCAGATTATTTCCCTCCCCCTCACATAAATAGCAAAATTACCCCCAGGTTGTCCAGTGGCCACAGGATATTAATGATCAAGAATTATTCTGAGTCCAAAGCTAATGAAACTTAAAGCAAATGGGAGCTTTCAAATTGTTCTGTTTTGCACAGATTTAAAAAGTAATAGAACTCAATACCCCAAATAGATAAAAAAGGATTTTCAATGTATTGATCAGATATAGTTAAAGCAAAAATCAAGACATTACATTTATTAAATATATTAGCATGTTAATAATATAATCCAGAAAGGAATCAGCTAGGCAGCATTAGAATTTTTCAAATTGTTTTGAAAATACAAAGCTCCAAGGCACACTTTGAGTACATGAGTATGTATACACAAGTTTGTGTGTGCATGTGTATATTTAGTTTGATAAACTGGGTTTGGAGATGCGTGCTTATATTTTTATCCAATTTCCACATATTGAGTTCATCATGGGCATCTGGAAATTCAGTTTGTTTTAAACGTGTTGCTGAGGTTCCAATTCACTGGGAAAAGGGTTATTTACAGTTTTCAAAAAAACCCAAGAAAGAAGACACAGTGCCATGCCTGAGTGGGGTCAAGAGAGTGGAAAAGCAGGAAGGATGGGCAGCAGCCCTCAGCCCAAGGAGTGAAAACTGAAGGGGAAGGTCCAGTCTGGCTTCTGCTTCTGAACCAGGTTAGGTACTCACTCTTATAACTTGGCCTAAAGAATGTTGGTCTCTGCATCCTTCATTCAAGAGACAGGTGTAGGTGGATCATGTCTCTCCCACATGCTCCCCTGTGGCCAGGGAAGCTTGAGAGGATGCTGTACAGAATATCCCCAAGGCCCATGTATTAAAGCTTGGTCCTTAGAGTGCTCTGTTGGGAGACAGTAGAACTTTTAAGAGATAGGGCCTAGTGAGAGATCTTTAGGTTACTGAGGGCAAGCTCTTGAAGGGAATTATGGGACCCCAGCCTCTTCCCCTTCCTCTTCCTGCAGTGAAACAAGTGGTTCTGCTCCACAACATTCTCCAACCTTGCCACAGGTCCAAAAGTAATGTTGATAATCTGTCATGAACTGAAACCTTCAAAAATGTAAACATTTTCTCTTTACAAATTGATTACTTCAAATATTTTGTTTTAGTGACAGAAAACTAATACATTTTTCTCTTCTCTTGGCTTAGGCAACTCTTCCCTGCTCTTTGCCCTTCATCTCTCTAATTCTACGTGTCCTTCAAGGTCTGGTTCCAGAGCCCTCTCCACCTCATACCACAGTCACATCGCCACCACAAGGCACAATGCTGTGGTGTAATGATTTCTATTCTTCTCCCTGAATTTGTGAACTCCATATGGATAGCCCCTGGGTCCCTCATATCTATATCTCTAGTGTTTGGTATAGTGTCTGGCAAATAAGAAGCTCTGCTAATACATTTGCTAAGGGAAGGAACTGAAGCAGAAGGCCATCAGATTTCTGGATCACATTTCAGAGGCCTTGTGATCTTCAGGCAGGGAGACAGCTTAATGCTACTGTGAACCCCAATACAGATCTGGGCATGGAAATGATGAAGAATAAAGGGTGGTTGCAGGAATAGTAAATTGCCAGTGCTATGCAGGACAAAGTGATTGATGTCAGAACAAAAAGGAAACCATGAGAGCAGACTGCTGCTAAGAACAGTGGCCTCCACAGGCCACTTGCTCCTCTGCACTAGGAGCAAGACTGGTAGTGGTGGTAGGATGGCGGGAGCATGCACACAGCTGCTGTCTGGATCAGATACCTGCAGGTGCTCTCCACACACTCAGGGTAGCAGCAATTGTGGCCAACACTGGCAACGGAGGAAGGAGGCGCACATTCCTGTCCACTGGGGCCTGTGGGTGTCCTGCCCTCCAGCCTCTCAATGAATACAACACGACTTTACTTGCCAGCATCTGTCTTCCAGGATGGAAGCATGTTCAAGGAGGCTAGGACACATGTCCTCAGCAGCCATTTCATCCTCTATTCATTACTGCTGCCCCAAATTTGTGAGGGCAAAGCTATGCAGGCAGATAAACACCTACCTAAGTTCTCTGCCTCCAGGGGCTATGGTTCCCGCTCAGAGGACACATCACCCTCTGCCCCACTGCTGGCGCTGCAGTCTTCTTTTCGGGGGGCATTTCGCTCTTTGCTTGATTCAGAAGGGCCCTTGGCTCTGGTCTTTTCTTTCCTCTGCTGCTGTTTCTCAAGCTTTGACAGCTGATTAAAAAAAGAAAAAGAAGAAAGAATAGTTTACAAATGAGAATGCATTCCTAGATATCCAAGGCAGCAGTTACTTCCAGGTGGAAAGCATTGAGAAAACTTTTGTCTGATACCTGGCACACCACAGTGGTTCAGATGCCAACGTAGACAAAATATGATCAGACGGGTCCCTGAATCATTAACACAGATGAGCCACAGGTGTAATCCTCCTCAGACCTTTTCCCCATCCATGATTCAACTTGGCATGTAGGATTTGGGGATGGCAACAGCCTCCCTCCCCGACTCAGAAGAGCTCTGTAAGTGACAAAGTCCTGTCACTGCTTTCTTCAAGAATAAGCTCTGTATTCTTACCAAGTTGTCTTCCTGCTTACTGTTTTCTAAAGAGTATTCAAAACACTCCACTAGTTGCTAAAGAGAACAGAAAAGTCTATGACATAAAGTACATTAAGCACATTGAACATCATCTCAGTTACTAGTTTGTTTTGTGAGGCTGAAGCCTGACTCACCCAGCTGGAGGGATCCTAGCAGGCCTGTGGTAGCTGCATGCAGACTGCTGGCCACAGAGCCTCCCCAGCTTCTTACTGGCCAGCTGGGGGCATGCTTCTGATGTCTAACCCAGTGGAACCTGGGCCTGTTTCTTCTCTGGATTTCTACCCAATGGGTTCAAATAAACCACAGACTAGACAGCGGAAAGAAACTTAGATCATCTCACACTCTGAGCAAGGCCACTCCAGAAAGCCCCACTGAGAAGCTTGTTTGAGAAGACCGGCCAAGTTTTGGTCCATGGGATTTTCTTAGACCAAAAAAGGCATCTGTAACAAAGCCTGAGAGGCAATAACACCCAGTTCCATCTGCCTTCCAGACCAAGTTTGCAAACATTTTCTTGATCACAAAAAAAGAAGGAAACTTAAGGAGGGGCTGAGGACCCTCCTTACTGGTCCCTGTCCTACATCCAAAGATACTAAAAAGAGTCATTTTACACAATTTTCCAAATCATTTCTTCTATATGGACAGACTTTGAGTTAAACCTTAGAGAGATGAACAGCTGATAGTTTTCAATTTGATCCAGAAAACCAATTCTCTTAATGATTGGTTTACGTAAGTATTACCTTTCCCAACCCCACTGGCCTGCAAAGATGCAGTAAATAGCCAAGCTGCTTAATGTGCTAATCAATTAGATTTTGCAATAAAGACATCCCTTCACCTTTGATCTGGCAACTCTCCTCCCAGGTAACTACCCTGGATAAATTTCCCCTCCTGTGCACATCAAAGCTCATAAGAATGTGCACTGTAGGTTGCCTGTATTGGCTAAAACCTAGAAACATCCCAAATGCCCATCAACATGAGGACAGATAAATACAATGTGGTATAGTCACATAAAGCAATACTGTAGAGTATCAAAGTACTCCAATGTATCAAAATAGATGTCTTCAAAACCATACTGTTTAAAAACAAATTAAATTTCAGAGAGTTATTTTCTGTGGGATTCCATTTACACAAAACACTACACATTGCTAACGAGCTGATGCAAATGCAATGTGGACTGGGAGAATGCCAACTGCACTGCACTAGTTAACTTGGAAGGGTAGAAAGGGATGTGGTGGCATGGATATACAGATTGCAACTCTGTCAAATTTTACTTCTGTGTGAACAAAACCAGATCTAGAGCTGGGCTCCTCACTAGGACCAGTCCTTGAGCTATTTACACAGGACACCTGGACCACTGATGCGAAGATGCTCACGTAGGATGGAACTCAACACATGCCTTCCTTTGTGGACAAAGTCTGCCTGTGGCAAGTATCACTTTCTAAACTGTGAGCTTAGTGGTGTGGCTGACTTCACTACGGCACAAGCTCTTTCTCATCACAGTCTGGTTAAAAATACTTTATGTACTAGTCCTGTACACAAAAATGATTGCAGCATGATGACAAAAAATGTATACTTTTTAAATTTGGGAACTGGCTCTACAGAGTTCCTTGCTGTATTTTTCTCTGACGTATTACTTTGCCAAAGACAAATGTTTTTCTCTGTACTACTCTACCAGAGATTAGGAATAAATTTCCTCAACTAAGAATGCTGTTTATTACTCTCCTTGTGTTGAAATTTGTTCTTTTATGAAATGATGAGGATGGTTGGGGTTCCCTCTGTTTTGTTCTCATTCTTGCAAAATAACCTGGATTGCCCAGTGTGAATATACCTAACACTGCAGAATTGTAACCTAAAAGAAGGTTTAAAATGGCAAATTTTATGTGGATTTTATTGTGATATTTTTTAAAAAATTAACAATTTTGGAAAATAGAAGTTAACATTCCATGCTAAACTCAAGTTCTTCCCGTCCCCCCCCCCCTGTATTCCTGGTTTACAAAATCTAAAAATCTGAGAGTCAGTGTTCCGCAGTGAACTAATAAACGGCATTTTGCTTCCAGCAGTTTATGTTAGTGGCTATAAATTTATATCTGCACATATTACGTGTGTATATTTCTCTCTCTCTCTCTCTCTCTCTCTCTCTCTCTCTCACACACACACACACACACACACACACAAAATATCATGAATATGTTCCAAGTGAGATGCTGGGAAAGTATAATTTTTGTCTTAAAAAGTAAGATTCCTGCTTGGTTTTGCTTCTCCTCTTTTGAGATAAAATATAAAATATGTAAATATCACAGGTGACAAAAGTAAATGAAATCTCCCCTGCTGCTAAAACTCAATCTCAAGCTGGGCCTGCCTGTGATTTGCTTGCTATTCATTTCCTGCTCCTTAATGCTCTTGACATCAGATCCTGAGAGGATGGTGAAGTATAGTCCCAGTGAACACGGGTTCCCCAGAGGCTTTTCAACTCCAAGCAGCACTATCAAATGCAAGCTCTGACCTAGAGGCCTGCCGTCACCATAGCACACAACACAGAAATGCGGGTTTGAACTTCTACCTTGATCCTGTCCCCTCCCACCATGAACCAAGCTTTTAAATCACATGTGATAATTCTTTAAGAAACAGACACAGCCTGCATCTCTGCCAACGAAGTAATGGTGATTCTCTTACATTATTTGTCTTAAAACCACCCAGCCCCATATGGTTCCAGGCCACCAAGTAAAGTTCCTTGTGAGAACACTGTGAACCAAACTAATAAATTTAAGCCTTTTCTCAGAAAACTGAGAATCCGATGCAGCCAGAAGATAGAATTTAAGTCACAAGACAATAGCTGGATTTTTTTTTTTTAAGGAAACAAATGAGGAAGAAAGAAAGAGAGGAAGAAAAGAAATTGGGCTCATATAGAATGTCTATAGCTTTCAAATTTACAGGAGATGCAAAAAGAATATAAAACACTACAGTTCTGAGAACACATGATTTGTGAACACTGAGATAGAGTACTTTGGGGGTTTTATCTGCTACTTTTGGTCTATTGATGAGAGTTACTCGCATTGCAATAGAAACCCTATTCAAACTACTGGCTTTATTGTATCAGAAAGTCAACCTTCCAAAGGCAACACAGACACCAGTGTATGTCCTATGATCAGCCTGCACCTCTCATGGTGGAGCAAGGGAAAGTGCAGGTCAAAGAAAGAAGGAAGGGAATATCCAGATCCACCCCCACCTCCCAAGAAAACAAGGCACTTTGTAATTATGATGTTCAAGCTCTAATTGCATAATGCAAGAATAAACTAGTTGAACATGCATGTTATAATGCTCTACCCTCAGAGCCTGAAAACTTAGATGCCTCAGGCAGGTAGCAAAATGAATACAGTATTTACAAATAAGGCCATACTACATGGCGGACTATGAGGCTACACTGGAGAGGATATGTCCCAATTAAGGGCATTCACATTTTCTTTTTAGACATTATCTGGACAAATATAAAATTAATGGGGTAGATATGGGTCACCTGCTAGGGACTCTACTTTGCACTTCTATTATGTGATTTTAGTTGCTGCTAACATCCAATGTTTGATCATCGACATTCCATGGAGAAGCACAGTCAGGTGCACCACCTTCCCAACCCCTCTCTCCTTCCCTGCTTGCATGATCAGCCTCCTACTTCAGAGTTAGTAATATCCAACCTTCCTGTCACATGGTGTATAACACAAATCATAGCCAACAGGACCTGAGAGAGTTGTAGTACGGCGTCAGAGAAAGGCACTCTCCCTGATACATACAGGTGCATGGAGACCCTGCCTGCCTTCCTATCAAGCAAGGATCAGGAGCTTTGGAATAGTAAAGCTCTCAACATGAGGAGGGGCACCCAGGGGACACTGAAACCTCTGGGGATCCCTAGCAGAGCCAAAATGAGTACAGTATTTACAAATAAGGCCATAGTGCATGGCCTAGATGAATCAGCTTTCCTGGTAAAAGAAGCAATCACATTCTTTAAGCCACACTCACACAGGTTTGTGGCACTTGTAGACAAAAGCAGAACCTCACATCACATGCCCACTGAACTAAATGAAAAGATGGTGTTCTGCAGGGTTCTAGCTTAAGGGTTTTGCAGCATGTGAGTGACTGAGATGTACCAAACCCAAGGCATCTAGACCTCAAACCCCATATTCTTTCCAGGGAACCAGGTGATCTCTCTCCTTTAATCTATTAATTTCATTTAACAGATAGTTATTGGGCACCATTCACATGCCAGGGACACAGCAGAGAACCAAGCAGAGCCCCTGCCTTCCTAGGGCTGACTGACCACCAGAAAAATACTTGGCAATCTCCACTTACTATAAGCCAGGCCCTGTTCTATGTACTTGAAGGATACAGTTACAATCCCCATCTTAGTGGAAGAACCTGAGGTTGCCGGAAACCGCTACCATTCTTCCTGGGACACATACCATGGTGCCAGGCACACCCTGGCAAAGGCATAGGCAGTACAGAGCGTCTGATCAGAAAATGACATGCAGACTGAAGACTAGAAAGGCCACACAGGAAGAGGCTAAAGAACAAGAGGTCCAGGTGAGGGTGGGGCTGGCCAGGAAAGAAGGAGTAAAGGAGAGGTGAGTTAGAGCAAGGAGGTACCATAGGCAGTAACTGAAGTGCCCACTGCAGGCAGGTGCTGGCGCAGGGGAACAAGTCCCCCCATTCACCAAGACAACCACAGGTTCATGATTTGCACAGTGCAGCACGTACAAAACACTGGGTAAACGAGTGAGGGGATGAATGAACAGGCTGATTTTGTTTGGAAGAGCAAATCAGGTGCAAGTCTCAGAGGGAAGGGTGGCTTGGCCTTTTGCTTATCAGCAGAGTGATTAAATAGCTATTTACTTGTGCATAGAAGGAACTGTGGGACCCACCCAGCAGTGGGTATGCAGGTCAGAACTGACAGGTGAGGAACTTGATTTTGGAGTTGGTATATTTGTCTCTTAGGTGGACAGCAGTCACTGGAAAGAGGAAAGCAGAAACTTGGGCAGGACTTTGATGCCCCTGCCTCTGTCTACATTTCTATAAATGACAGGCCCAGGACACAGTAAGGATAAAGTATGGTTGCAATTTGTCTGAGATGTGCAAGGCACCAAATAAACAGGAAATTGTTATTATCTGCCCCTGTATTTCAATTACAATATCACCCCAGAAGCATCTTTAAAGACTGATCCCTTCACACTGAGGGGTGATCCAATGTGACAATAACAGAAAATTTGAATAAGTAATTCCAGGCTTCTGTGGATGCTAATAAGCCACAAGAAACATCTCAATAAATAAATCAGAGAGCTCAGCCCTTCTCATATGGCCAGACTCTGGGTTTCCAAGATTCCATTCGTTTCAGAAGATCTGAGAAGGCTTGAACCCTGCAACCAAGTTAACAGCAATCCAGACTGGAAGGATTCAAATGGACCCAGCAGAAAGAACCTAGTTCTGCTACATCTACTAGAAGAAAAAGTAGGCCCCAATCCTCATCATATCAGCTTAGGAATCAAATTCATCAAGACTCCTAAAGTGCAAGAAGTAAAATCAAGAATCATTAAATGGGATGGAATCAAACTAAAAAGCTTCTTCACAGCAAAGGAAACAATCAGGAATGAAAAGAGAGAGCCTACAGAATGGGAGAAAATCCTTGCCACTTGCACCTCAGAGCATTAATCTCCAGGATATATTAAGAATTCAAAAAACTTGACACCAAAAAACAAATAACCCAATCAATAAATAGTCTAAGGAACTGAACAGGCACTTCACAGAAGAAGAAATATGACCAGTCTACAAATATATGAAAAAAAAATGCTTATCATCACTAGCAATTAGAGAAATGCAAATTAAAACTACACAAAGATTTTGTTTCACTCCAGTCAGAATGACAATTATCAAGAATACTAGCAACAATAAATATTGTCAAGGATGTGGGGGAAAAGGTACACTTGTATATTGCTGGTGGGACTATAATTTGGTGCAACCACTCTGAAAAGTAGTATAGCGATTCCTCAGAAAATTTGGAATGGAACCATCATTTGACTCAGTCATCCCACGCCTTGGCATATACCCAAAGGACTTAAAATCAGCAAACGATAGTGAAACAGTCACATCAATGTTTACAGCACATCAATTCACAATATCTAAGCTATGGAACCAACCTAAGTGCCCTTCAACAGATGAATGGATAAAGAAAATGTGGTACATATGCACAATAGAATATTACTGAGCCATAAAGAAGAATGAAATTATGGCATTTGTCAGTAAATTCATGGAACTGGAGACCATCATGTCAAGTGAAATAAGCCAATCCCCAAAAAACAAAAGCTGAATGTTTTCTCTGATATGCAGATGCTGACTTGCAATAAGCTGACTCACAATGTAACTCCAAATCATGTACAACCACAAAAATGTGAGGTTATACTCCATGTATGTATGTCAAAATACATTCTACTGTCATATATAACTATAAAGAACAAATAAAAAAATAATTTTTCAAATGCAGAAAAAAAGGCTATCCCACCATTCCACCTGCCTCTCTGAGGACACCCCAACCTACCACGCCACGAAGCACTACAGTCAGCTTTGAAGGTGTTCTAGAAATCTGATGTCTTTGTTAATTAGTTCAAAATAAAACAAGGAGGTAGCAATCCCTGATGGAAGGATACTCTTAAGAATGATAGGGTGATAATGTCTTAAACTTGCTTCCAACAAGATTTGGGGGAATGACAGGGGAGGAAATTACAGTTTCTCATAGACTTCCTATAGTGCATTTTTGTGATAAGTTCCAGAAAAAAATCAACTTAGATCTTGTCTTTCTCTTAGTTGATCCTACAACTTACCAAAAAAGGACCAATGCATATAACTTGAAATTTTAATTTCAACTCTCTAAAAATGCAATCCTAAAAGCCAATTCTTCCCCATCAGGATTCCAAGAAATCAAGAACAGATATTTTTATTCCCAGATTGTTTTTGAGTGCAATGAAGTCAGTGAAGAGAGAGCCTGCCCAAGGCCACTCGGAAGCCGTGGCCAGGTGGGGAAGAACGCCAGGTCTCAGGACTCCTGGACAAGCCTCCAGTCGACCTGGCTCCTTTTGGAGCAAATCTTCACCTGCATAGGGGTTCCTGAGGGCTGCCAAGGTCCAGGGCAGCAAACCCCATTTCCATTTTTGCTAGGGTGATGCCAGTACAGTCCTCTCTTTGAGTTATTTTAATGCTAGTTACTTTCTGCCAGACTGCTCTGTCCTGCATATGAGCAAAATCTAATTAAAAAGTGAAGAAAATAACAAAAGAAAAACTCAAGCCCCATGAAGTCAGTTACAATGATTTTTATAGACCATAATATAGATGGAAAAGTTCTGTTCCAACCAACCCCTTGCAGAGATTCCAAGAAAGTCTTATGGTGCAAGTCATAAAGACCAAATGTCTCCTCTAGAGTTACTTTAAAAATACCTGAAGGTATTATTACTCTGAGGGTACTAGTCCACACCTGTGGTGCTGCTAATGTCAGGAGCAACAGCTGGGCCATCAGGATGCTGCAAGAAAGGACATGCCCAACCAGTCCCCCTTAGAAGTAAGCACATGAGTTAAAGCCATAAGGACAAAATGCCCCAAATCAATTAACCTGGTAGCTCATTTCAACAACATTAGAAATCTCTCTCCACAATGCTTACTGTCCTTCTTAAATGTCCATCAACTCCCACCAGTTAAGCCATTTAAAAAAAAAAAAAGCAACTGGAATTTATACTTGGACAATTTGTTTTGCCAATCTGCAGCTTGATATTATTTTATATATATATATAAGATAAAACTATCATGACTTCATCAATTCATTTGAACTACAATATGTGCTCATTCTCTAACCCTAGAGATAAACATAGCAAGCCATCATTAAGTATGTGTGCTATTGAATAATCAATGATTTTAAGGCAATATATAACTAAAGTATGCTATAGAATAAAGAAAAGTTAATAAAGAACCTTCTTGGGTGTAGGCTGAATTACAGGACTTCAATACATCTCGATTTACTGTTAGACCATGGAAACTTCTGGAAGGCAAATTTCCATCACTATCATGCAGATGAAAGAGTCCAATTACACAGCAACTGGAGGAGCTGCCTTTTGTAATGAGCCAAGACATCTTCAGGAATAGATTATTTTGGAAATGACCGAAACCTGCACACAACCTCTGAGAGAGGATACATCCACCAGGTAAGTCTAATGATGTGTCAGCTTCATCTAGACTCATTTCTGCCTTCAGAATTGGGATATTGCTTGAGCTATGGGAAACCCCTGGGTCCATGATCTTTTCCCCCTGTTTCTTTCTACTACCTGCCAGGTGATAGAAAGTGGAAAAGGAAAAGAGAAGGCAAATTCCAATCAGTAAAAGATTAGTAAAAATCACGGAAGACAGAAGTCTCAATCTACTATGGCATTTTAACAGATCTGCAGAAACTTACCTCCACAAGTTATCTCTAGTTGATTAAGCCAATTTTTAAAAAAGCAATTGAAATTTATACTTGGACAATTTGTTTTATCAAACTGCAGCTTGATATAATTTTATATTATATGATAATTCGGAAAGCTTTTCTAAAAAATGTCTTTGTGTAATGGAAAACCTGACAGAACATTCAAAAAAGGATGTTTCCATACACATCACAGAAACTTCCATTATGTCAATTGTCGTGTTGTATTATTTTTAAATCAACTGGCTGCTTAATAAAAACATTACGAAGCAAAGTGCACACATGGTACCTAATTTTCATACATTATTAACTCTGCTTGAGGTTTTTGTGGGAATTAAAAAAAAAAAAAAAGTCTAGCAAATAGGCATCTGTCCCCATCTGAAATCCTGCAAGCTAATTTTATTTTCTAATTCCCCATTGTTTACAAAAACCCTCTCAGGCATGCAAAAATAAGAAGAGGGGGCAATTTGGTTGCCTTTCTATTATTCTTACTTGGCTAAATCTCCTTTGGTTTAATCCTTGAGTGTACAGGCATTCACTGGAATGACTTCAGTCTTTCGGGCCCTAGTGCTTACTTGTTTCAGGCCACAGTGGGATGTGGGAGAGGCTGGGGTTGGCCCACGGGTGTTTCTCTATTGGTGCAAATGCCATCAAGTTCTCTGAGTTAGTGACCTGCAGTGCTCACTGTCAGAGTCCCTGTATCCTCCAGCCCAAAAGTCACCTGCTGCTTCCATGAACAACTCTACAAGACTTCAACCACCTACTTGGAGCACCTACCCGTCTGCATAAGGCACCATCTGGCCATAGGAGGGTGCAAGGCCTTAGCACAGTGCAGGCCAGAAGCAGCAGGAAACTAATGGCTCTAGAAGGGCCAGTTCTGAGATATATCTTGCATTGTTCTCCAGAGGACACCCAGGGATCACTCATGTACCCTTTTAGGCTTTCTCCTCCCTGGCTCCCTTCCTACCTCTCACCATGCTTCTGGGAAGACTTCCTAAATGTAAACTACCTGTATTTAAATCCTTTCACTTTCAAGGGGAAGAGAACAAATGCTTTGAAATAAACCACATCTTACTATAATAATTAATTATGCATAACTCGTTTGTTATTTGGCCCTCTGTCAACCAAAATCCTTTTTGCATCTGGACACTGGATGGACACAGTGGATATTCAGGATTACTGCTCTCCCTTACAAAGCAGTGAAAAATGCTATTACCTGAAGGGACTACTGTGCGAGTTTGACTATAATCTTGTGACACTTATTATATATGCTTAATTCTTTGAAAACTGGTAATCCACTTATATGGTAAACTATATATTCGAGTAGCCAGGAGTTTTTATCATGTTGCACTTCATTTCCTAACACCACTGGGAACAAGGCATTGACTGTATTTCTCAAACTTCTATATGGAAGCTGCCCTCTCTTCACCACACCTGTGGCCTTGGTTCTTCCTTCAATAGGGACTAATCATAAAGTTGCGAGACTATTGGAAGAGAAGTAACCATTTCCCCTCCACTTATAGAGAAGCAATGGCTATGGCTTAGGAGCAACCAAGAGTCACATCCTTCCTTGGCCTCCCCTCTCTAAGCCTGTGTGCATTTCCCATTTTTTAGCCCATAGACTATTTGAAGGAAAAAGTAATAAACTATTTAGTCAACATCTACTTTAGACTTTAGTCAGCATCTATAACACTGTTGGCATATGTCTGGCTAATAATCACGAACTATAGCAAAGTTTAAGGAGAAACTTGAACAATTTCAGTTTTGGTATTCCAATGCATAATTGGTAACAGAAAACTGTTCACGAGCATTTTAAACTAATAGTGCTCTTTAAATGATTCAAAATGTTTCTTCAATTTGCAAGTCTTAAGAAAAAGTTAGGGGGAGGTTTTCTTTCCCTTATTTAGTCTATATGTTGTACAAATGCCAAGAAAGCAGATTTGGAACAATGAAGAATTACTGTACAAGATGACTATTAAAACAGAAAAGAGGAAGACATGGGATACAGAAAAGCAATGGACATGACCTGGTAGAGAAGTTGAAACCAGGTGCAGGCAAATTGGGTACTCAGCAGTCAGAAGAGTGACCCGTCCACACAGGATCTGGCAAGGGATCCAGAGGATGGTCTCCCCTGGGGAGGGGTGCTACATAGAGAAGGCCTGAGAACCAGAGGTCTAGGAGGAGGAGGAGTAACACAGTACTTTTAGTCAGATTGCAAAAAGAACAAAAAGACGAGTAAACATATCCAGAGAAGAAAAGGCTAAACAGCAGAAACAAAAACCACAGGGTACAACTTGGCTTTGTGGTGGCTAACAATTAAAGTCACAATAATATAAATACTGTTTACTGTTTCAATGGAAAATGATGGGAGTAAACAGTGCCAGGCCCTCATCTATAGCAGTGCGAAAAAATGTCAAAATTTAATAAGTTAAAAAAATAGTTTATTTAGAAATAGAGACAAAGTGTTCAGAGAAGTAGCTTGAAATATGTTAAAGGTGGTTGCTTGTAGGGAAGAGGACAAGAACAAGGAAGAATAAGAAGAGGTTATTTTTCATTATACTTACAGGTATAATATGACTTTAAATTATGTATATAATTACTTTAATAAGCAATTTAAAATTTATTTAAGAAAGAAAATGCATACAATGGATGCAGTTAATAGATCCAGTACTAAAAAAAACAAAATTAATAATTGAGAAATATCATATGCAATTCTTTCAATACTCAGAGGAAAAGGCACTAAATGAAAAGAGCAGAAACTTGGAAATTCAACATAAGAAATCTGGTCATCTCTAGGACAGGAATTATAAAAAGAGGGAGAGCAGATGCAGAAAAGGCAATAAACAATGATCTTCCATGGGCTAATGAGAGGCTCAAGTATATGCTGAAAAAAACAACTGGGCTATATTTAAGAAAAGAGATCTGCACCAAGGGCATCTCCCTTTCTCTTCCAGGCCACTAAATGCCAGTAAGAGTTAGGATTCAATAAAACACTGACCAGCTATGTGTTAAATTAATGACTGTAGGGCAGGAAGGTGGATGGGAAGAAAGATGGACCAAAACAAACTAACCACTGGGACAATATCTACAGAGTCTGAGGGCAAAAGATGGTGAGCCAAACACTCTGTGTCAACCAAGACACTCCTAAGCAGGCAAGTATTCAGAAAGTATCATGCCCATTCTATCCATAAAAACAAATGAATAAAAGAACCTCAGCCTCTTAAGAATAAGAAAGGAAATTATGTTAAGTAACATAACAAGCAAAATGAGTTATACAAATTCTAAACTAATTCTTAAATGAGAAAATATAAAATGTAAATGAGAAAAAGCCAAACTTATCTGGATCTGAAATCCAGATTTGCAAGCAATTTTTAAAATGTGAAGAAATGCAAATGCCTAGAAAGCTTATGGGGGTAAAAAGAGTTCAGATTCACCAGCAATTAAATTGATGCAAATAGAAACAGTGACTTATGATTTATGATTCTTCAAATTGATAAGAATTAAAAAATTACAACACAAGATCTGAAGTCAGCTGACAGCAACACACTGCACACCACAGAGCTTGTCTCTGAAACAATCTTGCAAACACAATTGCCCGGCTCCTCCCACTCAACCCAACACCCCATCGCTGAAAGCAGGCGCCTCCATCTTGAGTCACCTTCATCACCATCTTCAGTGGAGGCAACTCCCAGTTTGGACCTCCAGCCGGCCATGGTGTATACTGTTTATAGTGGGATCTGTTAACATTGTCCTTCACCTCAAAGGAGAGTTCTTGGAACCCTACAGGGGCACTATAAGCCTATAGGGTAAAAATGGTAAGCCTCAGATCCACAGAGCTAGAAGGGAAGACACACAAACAATATGAAAAGACAAGGGAAGAAAGTGCCCAAACAAATCAAGATACCACATTATTAGAATCCATGGCCAGCACAGCAGAGAAATTACAGAGAAGGAGTTCAGGATATACATAATTAAAATGTTCTGAGAATTAAAGGATGATATAAGAGAGCAAATACAGACAGCAAAAGTTCATTTTGACAACTATAGGAAACAAAAAATTACTTCAATAGGGAGATAGAGGTTCTAAAAAATAAACCAAACAGAAATCTTGAAATGAAAGAAACAATACACTAAATTAAAAGTACAACTGAAAACATCACCAACAGATTACACCACTTGGAAGACATGACCTCAGACAATAAAGAAAAAATATATAATCTTTAAAAGAATATAGAACATACAGTGAAAATGGTAAGAAACCATGATCAGAACATTCAAGAAATATGGGATAGCATAAAAAGACCAAATTTAAGAGAAATTGGGATATAGGAAGGAATAGAATTCCAAACCAAAGGAATGAGCAATCTATTCAATGAAATAATATCAGAAAATTTTCTAAACATGAAGAATGAATTGGAAAACCAAATTCAAGAGGATAACAGGATGCCAAATGTACAAAATCACAGCAGATCCACACCAAGGCACATTATAATGAAAATGCCTAACATACAGAATAAGGAGAGACTATTAAAAGCCATGAGACAAAGGAATCAGATTACATATAGGGGAAAACCAATTAGAATATGTGCAGATTTTTCAATCCAGACCCTGAAAGCTAGAACATCCTGGAACAACATATATCAAGCTCTGAAAGAAAATGGATGCCAACCACGAGTCTTGTATCCAGAAAAATTAAGCTTTAGATTTGATGATGAAATAAAAACTTTCCATGATAAATAAAAGTTAAAAGAATTTACAACTAGAAAGCCTACATTACAGAACATCCTCAGCAAAATATTCCATGAAGAAGAAATGAAAAACAACAATAAAAATCAGCAGAGGGAAGCATTACACTAAAGGAAAAGCTAATCAAAGGAGAAACCTAATCAAACGTTATTATTGAGACATGATTTGTATTCCCAGCCTTTTTTTTTTTTTATTTAACTTGTTGTATTCCCAGCCATTTTTGTTATTTAACTTGTTAAGTTAAATAACAAAAATGGCTGGGAATACAAATAATGTCTCAATAATAACTCTGAATGTTCATGGCCTAAACTCACCAATCAAAAGACATAGACTGGCAGATTGGATTTAAAAAAAAAAAAAAAAAGACCCACCAGTATGATGCCTCCAGGAGACTCAGATCATAGGAAAAGACATCCACAGACTGAAGGTGAAAGGTTGGGAAAAAATCATACCACTCACATGGACTCTGGAAGCAAGCAGTGGTTTCTATCTTCATATCAAATAAAGTAGACTTCAATCCAAAGTTAATCAAAAGGGATAAAGAAGGATATTTCATACTGCTTAAAGGAACCATTCATCAACAAGACATAACAATAATAAATTTATATGCCCCAAGCAATGGAGCATCTAAATTCATCAAACAAACTCTTCTCAAGTTCAAGAGTCAAATAGACCACAACACAATAATTTTGGGTAACTTTAACACAACTCTTTCACCACTGGATAGATCTTCCAAACAAAATCTAAACAAAGAAACTATAGAACTCAATAATACAATCAATAACTTAGACTTAACTGACATATATAGAATATTTCATCCTTCAGTGAATGAATACATTTTCTTCTCAGCAGCACATTGGATACTTCTCTAAAATAGATCATACATTATGCTACAAAGCAACTCTTAGCAAATATAAAAAATAGAGATACTACCCTGCATTCTATCAGATCCTAATGTAATAAAATTAGAAATCAATGATAAACTAAAAAATAAAAGCTAGAAGGTAGGTGGAACTGTGACCACCGGCAGAACAGGCCCAGTGGCCTGCTGAGGGGCAGAGCCGCCCCCTCCCCCCGCGCCTGCAAGGTAGGCGGAACTGTGACCACCCACAGAACAGGCCCAGCGGCCCGCGGAGGGGCAGAGCCGCCCCCCGCGCCTGTAAGGTAGGCGGACCTGTGACCCACCGGCAGAACACATCAATAGACTTAAAAATAAGAACCAAATGATCATCTCGATAGATGCAGAAAAAGCATTCGACAAAGTACAGCATCCCTTTATGTTCAAAACTCTAGAAAAAATAGGGATAACAGGAACATACCTCAATATTGTAAAAGCAATCTATGCTAAGCCTCAGGCTAGCATCATTCTGAATGGAGAAAAACTGAAGGCATTCCCTCTAAAATCTGGAACAAGACAGG
>NW_026000026.1:42960331-42991767 GCF_001458135.2 Marmota marmota marmota | reverse complement strand
AAATGGATGGCATTAGAACAGATTATGCTAAGTGAATCTAGCCAATCCCTAAAAAACAAATGCCAAATGTTTTCTTTGATATAAGGAGAGGAACTAAGAACAGAGTTGGGAGGAAGAGCATGAGAAGAAGATTAACATTAAACAGGGGTGAGAGGTGGGAGGGAAAAGGAAAGAGAAGGGAAATTGTATGGAAATGGAAGGAGACCCTCATGGTTATACAAAATTACATACAAGAGGAAGTGAGGGGAAAGGGAAAAAAAAAACAAGGGGGAGAAATGAATTACAGTAGATGGGGTAGAGAGAGAAGATGGGAGGGGAGGGGATGGGGGATAGTAGAGGATAGGAAAGGCAGCAGAATACAACAGACACTAGTATAGCAATATGTAAAACAGTGGATATGTAACCGATGTGATGCTGAAATCTGTATACGGGGTAAAAATGGGAGTTCATAACCCACTTGAATCAAAGTGTGAAATATGATTTGTCAAGAACTATGTAATGTTTTGAACAACCAACAATAAAAATTTAAAAAAATAAAAAATAAAAGCTATTCCAACACCTGGAGACTAAATAATAGACTACTAAATGAACAATGGGTTGCAAACGACATCAAGGAGGAGATTAAAAAATTCTTAGAGGAGTTTGAGTTATGGCTCAGTGATAGAGCACTTGCCTAGCATGTGTGAGGCACTGTGTTTGATTCTCAGCACTACATATAAATAAGTGAATAAACTAAAGGTCCATCAACATCTAAAAAAAATATATTTAAAAAAAATTCTTAGAGGTGAATGAGAACACAGAATCAACATATCGAAATCTCTGGGACACTATAAAGGTAGTACTAAGAGGAAAGTTCATTGCATGGAGTTTATTCCTTAAAAGAAGAAAAATAAATGACTTAACATTATATCTCAAAAGCTCTTAAAAAAGAATAAATCAACACCAAAAGCAGTAGAAGACACGAAATAATTAAAATCAGAGTTGAAATCAATGAAATTGAAACAAAAGAAACAACTGAAAAAATTGACAAAACAAAAAGTTGGTTTTTTGAAAAAATAAATAAAATTGACAAACCCTTAGCCATGCTAATGAAGAGAAGGAGAGAGAAAACTCAAATTACTAACATACATGATGAAAAAGGAAATATCACAACAGACACATCTGAAATACAGAAGATAATTAGAAATTATTTTGAAAACTTATACTCCAATAAAACAGAAAATATGGAAGGCATTGACAAATTTCTAGAGTCATATGATTTTCCCAAATTGAATCAGGAAACAGATCAATTTCAAGTGATGAAACAGAAGACACCATCAGAAGCCTATCAACCAAGAAAAGCCCAAGACTGGATGGATACACAGCCGAGTTCTACTAGACCTTCAAAGAAGAACTAATATCATGACTTGAGGTGGGTCTCCAGACAGTTCTCTCACCAGCAAAAAAAAAAAAGAAGAAGAAGAAGAAGAACTAATACCAATATTCTTCAATTTATTTGAGGAAATAGAAAAAGAGAGAGAACTTCTAAACTCATTCTATGAGGCCAATATCACCCGGATTCCAAAACCAGGCAAGGACACGTCAAAGAAAGAAAATTTCAGACCAATATCTCTAATGAACATAGAACCAAAAATTCTCAATAAAATTCTGGCAAATTGAATACAAAAACATATCAAAAAGATAGTATACCACGATCAAGTGGGATTCATCCCAGGGATGCAAGTTTGGTTCAACATACAGAAATCAACTAATGTAATTCATCACATCAATAGATTTAAAAGATAAGAACCATATGATAATCTCAATAGATGCAGAAAAAACATTCGACAAAATAAAGCACCCCTTCATGTTCAAAACACTAGAATAACTAGGGATAACAGGAACATACCTCAACAGCATAAAGGCTATCTATGCTAAGCCTCAGGCCAACATCATTCTAAATGGAGAAAAATTGAAGGCATTCCCTCTAAAAACTGGAACAATGCCCACTTTTACCACTTCTATTTAACATAGTTCTTGAAACACTGGCCAGAGCAATTAGACAGACAAAAGAAATTAAAGGGACACACATAGGAAAAGAAGAACTCAAATTAGCACTTTTTGCCAACAGAATGATTCTATACCTACAAGACCCAAAAAGTTCCACCAGAAAATTTCTAGTATTAATAAATGAATTCAGCAAAGTAACAGGATACAAAATCAACACCCATAAATCAAAGGCATTCCTAAATATCAGTGACAAATCCTCTGAAAGGGAAACTATGAAAACTACCCCATTTACAATAGCCTTAAAAAAATAAAATACTTGGGAATCAACCTAACAAAAGAGGCGAAAGATCTCTACAATGAAAACTACAGAATACTAAAGAAAGAAATTAAAGAAGACCTTAGAAGATGGAAAGATCTCCTTTGTTCTTGGATAGGCAGAATTAATATTGTCAAAATGACCATACTACCAAAAGTATCATATAGATTTAATGCAATCCTAGTCAAAATCCCAATGACATTCCTCATAGAAATAGAAAAAGCAGTCATGAAATTCATCAGGAAAAATAAGAAACCAAGAATAGCTAAAGCAATCCTTAGCAGGAAGAGTGAAACAGGTGGCATCACTATACCAGACCTTATACTATCCTACAGAGCAATAGTAACAAAAACAGCATGGTATTAACACCAAAACAGACTGGTAGACCAATGGTATAGAACAGAGGACACAGACACTAACCCACATAATTATAGTTAGCTATATTAGACAAAGGGCCAAAAACATACATTGGAGAAAAGATAGCCTCTTCAACAAATGGTGCTGGGAAAACTGAAAATCCATATGAAACAAAATGAAATTAAACCCTATCTCTCACCATGCACAAAACTCAATTCAAAGTGGATCGAGGACCTAGGAATTAAACCAGAGATCCTGTGTCTTATAGAAGGAAAAAGTAGGTCCAAATCTCCATCATATCGGATTAGGCCCTTACTTCCTTAATAAGACTCCTATAGCACAAGAATTAATAAATGGGATGGACTCTAACTAAAAAACTTCCTCTCAGCAAAAGAAACAGTCAGGAAGGTGCATAGAGAGCCTACAGCTTGGGAGCAAAATTTTTACACATCGGAGAGAGCACTAAACTCTAGGGTATATAAAGAACTCAAAAAGCTAAACATCCAAAAATTAAAAAATAACTCAATCAAAAAATGGGCCAAGGAACTGAACAGACACTTCTCAGAAGGTGATATACAAGCAATCAACAAATATATGAAAAAATGTTCAACATCTCTAGCAAATAGAGAATTAAAAATCCAAACTACTCTGATTTCATCTCACTCCGGTCAGAATGGCAGCTATTAAGAATACACACAACAGTAAATATTAGGGAGGATGTGGGGGAAAAGGTACACTCATACATTGCTGGTGGGACTGCAAAATGGTGCAGCCAATATGGAAAGCAGTATGGAGATTCCTTGGAAAACTGGGAATGGAACCACCTTTTGACCCAGCAATCCTACTCCTCAATCTATATGCAAAGGACTTAAAAAGAGCATATTACAGGGACACAGCCACATCAATGTTTATTGCAGCACAATTCACATTAGCTAAACTGTGGAACTAACTTAGATGCCCTTCAGTAGATGCGTGGATAATACACTCACACACACACACACACACACACACACACACACACACACACACACACTGGAATATTACTCAGCAATAAAAGAGAACAAAATCATGGCATTTGCAGGTAAATGGATGGATTTGGAGAATATAATGCTAAGTGAAGTTAGCCAATCCCAAAAAACCAAATGCCGAATGATTTCTCTGATATAAGGAGGCTGATTCATAGTGGGGTTGGGAGGGAGCACATGAGAAGATTAGAGGAACTCTAGATAGGGCAAACGGGTGGGAGCCAGAAGGGAGGGGGCATGGGAGTAGAAATGAGAGTGGAATGAGATGAACATCATTACCCTAAGTAAATGTACGAAGACACGAATGGTGTGAATATACTTTGTATATAACAGAAAAAAAAATTATAAAAGGGTTTGAGGAAAGGAACATTCATGTTGATGATGGGGAGTGTAAATTAGGACCTTGGAAAGCACAATTTGGCAATGCACATTTCAAAGCACTAAGTATATGCACATTAAGATTCAGCAATTTCACCCATTGGGATTAATCTTGTGGGAAATAACTGACTATTAAGCACAAGGACACATGCTAAAGGATGTTCACTACATTGGTTTTTACAGTAGGAAAAACTGTGGAGCATCCTAAATACCCATTAAAGAGGATTTTTAAATAAATAAATTATGAGCTATTCTGTACAAACAAATGTACCATTTGGAATGTTGCTGTGAAAAAATAAGTGGCTATAGTAATCAAAACTAGAATTTTCATCTCTTCACCATTAAAAAAAAGTATGTTTTGGGGGAGCAGTACAAAGTAGGCTCTGTGTGACAGTCTGATGGTAGGAAGTGTTGAAACTTGAGAGTATACACAACAGGTCAGGGGTAACAGAAAAGAACAAAGTGCACAGATAACAAGCAAAAGCAGACCATCAGGGGAAGGTGCTCAAACCAGGAAACCAAACAAGGAAGGCAATCAGTTTTGCATAGGGATACCATATATGCTAGAAGCCATTTTAAGAGGAATAAAAGAGGGGAGATGATAAAATGTAGGAGGGGAGCCATCCCTGAGCAGGTGAGGCAGGGGATCAATGAGGGGAAAAAGTAGGAGAGTCCTGGGCATATAAGATACTCTGGTTCTTTAGCTGAGTTGATCATTTTGCAATTTAAACATATGTATGTTTCACATGTTGTTTTTCAGCTTTTAAGTGTTATGTAACAAAATTTTTTAAGTGAGGTCACTCCGTTTTCAGTCATGCCTTTGCCAAAACAGCTCCAATAATCTGACTTGTCTCAACAGAGTATCTTAAGAGAGAAAAATCTACTATTGATCAGAAACTTAACAATTCTCAAGTACGCAGTCCATCAGAGGAAATGAAGTGCTCTTCAAAAATGCTGGTATACACTCCTATAAATTTAATTGACACCTCAGGTCTAAATGCCTCTGAGTCATGCTGAACTTGTTCAGTCTCTGGATCCACATGTAGGTAGCTTCCTTACCAGGAACCAGAAATGAAGTAGGCAACATTTCTAGATATTCTTATCTTATAATTGCCATTTACTTCTAAAAAGCAATGTTAAGCAAACTACCACAAAACTCTCATGAATTCCAGTTCTGTGGGAGAAAATATATTTATAAAAGCATTGGTTATAAAAGCTGCTGCACCTACTTGAAGATATCTTTTATCAACCACAACTCAGGTTTTCAGATGTTATCAGGAAATATCACCTCTGAGCAGAAGTTCACTAACAGTGGAATTGGAGAATAGATCCAATGCTCACAGCCACTGTGCTATTTTGATTCTCCTACTTCAAATACCACACACACACACACATACACACACACACACACACATTGCTAGACAAGACCTGGGAGAGTCTAGAGATGCTTTTCCTAACTCAGTAACATTGCTCTGCACTATGAGAAAGGCCCTTTGCCATTCTAAATGGTGCTGCTGGAAGTTTTTCATGCAAATAGGACCTATAAAGATCTGACAACATTGGGGCCAAATCACTTTGATTATTCTACTTAACAGACACCAAAACAGAAGTAACCATTTGAGAGAGAGGCTGGTCTCAGAAAAATATCCTGGGAGCTAGTTAAATTACAAGACTCTACAGCCTCACCCAGACCTGCAGAGTCAGAATGTACTGTAAGAGATCCCCCAGGAGATTCATGTTCCTCAACCTGGGAGCACTGGGCTGGAAGCCTGAATGTAAACTGAGGTTGCACATTTTCAAGGAGATAGCATCTAGTTGCTTTGAAGAGGAGCTGATGGAGGCTGGTGGGAAAGGAACTTACTCCCACCCTCCATCTGGGACTCATGCTGCTGCTGTCGACGCCAACCACCTGTGACTGCCTTCCACCTTCCCCGACCTTAATGGGTCTTTTTAGCTAGCTCACTCCACCAGACTTGCTGCTGGCCCCTCCTGGCCTCCTGGGGTGTTGCTGGTACCAGGTCAATAGGAAGAGGGGGACAACACAAACCCTTCCAGTCCTTATGTCATCTCCCTACCCTACTCTTGCTTCCTTTTCCACTGCCCCTTCTCTCAGTTAAACTTCCTGGAACAGCAACCACAGTAAACAAACTCCTCTTCTCTAATTCCCTCCCCTCTGCCTTACCCTCGGCCTCTTTTCCCAGGGGGCCATGAGGTTCCCGGTTCATCTAAGGTCCCCGATGCAGGGCTTTCACTCTACCCTGCCCTTCTGCCCCCTACCTGAAATGAAAGCTGCCTGCCTGTTCCTGGCTCCCTCCTCCCCCATCCCAGGAAAGTTTTTTATAGAGTTCATAAGCAGTGCCTACACCACCCCATCCCCATCATTGACCTCCACAGAGCCCCTTGTTACTAAGTCTCTGGCCTGCACATCACCCCCAGGTGACAGTATTTGGAGCAAGTTCCCACCAGCTCCTTCACCTCATGGTCCTTGGGCCTCTTCCCTCCAGCACCATCCCCACCACTCAGAGCAGGTCCTTCAATATTCTGCTCTCATCCTCCAGCTCCCATGCTTTTGGTCCTTTCAACTCTACAGTTCATCTTTCCTCTACTCCTGGCCTCCTTCCTAGCCAGTCACACATCCCAGGGAAAGCCCTCTGACCAATATGGCTAACTTCTGGCCATTCTCAAAGTGCAAAGCCCTCTCACCAGAAGGGGAGGCAATGGGAGGGATTCTGAGACCTCCACACCACAGCAATGAGGAGGTCCCTTTTTTCTGCTTTGTACAGTTGGGTTTTGCATGAGATTTTAGCCCAAAAAAAAAGTTTCCACACTTCAGGAAATTTAAAAAATATTTACAGACTACTGTAACTGTCCTTTTCAAATCCATCTGTACTCAGCCTCAGAACAATATGACAAAATGCCAACCAAGGACCTGCAAACCTTACTCCCTAGTGGCACTATCTATAACAACCAGAAAGTGGAAACAACAGAAATGCCCATATACAAATGAGTGGATAAATGTAATGTGGTCTATCCATACAATGGAATATTATTTGGAAATAAAAAGGACTGAAGCACTGATACAAACCTGCTCAGAAAGAACCCAGTCAATAAGGCCACATAGGGTATGAAATGACCAGAATAGGGAAATTTAAAGACAGAAAGTAATTTGGTTTTGCTTAGGGCTGAGGAGGATGTGGGGAAAGGGGAGTGATAGAAAAACAGAGGGGTTTTTGTGTGTGTGGAGATGAGAATGTTCTAAAATGGACTGTGGTGATAGTTGCACAACTCTACAAATTCACTGGGGTACACTTCGAGCTGGAGCACTCCATAGTATACAAATGTCCCAGTGAAACTGTTTTGAAAATTATATCATCCCTCAGGATCCTCAACCCTAAAGGGTCAAGACATCAGTCCATAGCCTGTCATAGAAAGTTCTGCACAGCCTGGCCTCAAACTGCCTTGCCAATTTCATTTCCCACTTTCCCTCATCCGGCTTCTTATGCTTTGGACTTCCAAACACATCACCCACCATTGTCACATCATCCTATTTCCTGCCCAGACTACGCGGTGCCTAGGATTCCTGCCTCACCTCAGTGTAACCATTTTCAAAATCTCAGCATCCTGAGCTTATCTCAAAGCTCGACTTCTCTAGGGCTCCTCCTCTAGGTTCCTGTTGTACAAAGTCTGACCACAGGCTTGCATGTGGCTCTGGAGGTCACAATTAGGACCCTCTATGTCTATCCACAGACTCTGACCAGGCCCACAGGCACAGGAGCTGAGTCCTGTGTCCTACATCTACTACCTGATCAAAACATGTCTACAAAGTGACCCTGTCACTCTGCTCATTCCCCAGAGCCACAGGTCCCAGCACCAAGGGTCCACGCTGTCCTCACAGGTTCCTAACCAGTCAAGCCAACAGACTCCTAATGCAAACACAGGAACTCTCCCACCTCAGTCTCCAGCATCGCATTTCTTTTCTCTGGAAAAGATGAAGTCAGCTCCAAGGAGAGTCCCTTCGGGCCCACCATGAGTAATTAACATATTAGGACAATTCCTTGTCCCCATCTCCCTCCTCTGGACCATGAAAAAAAGAGCAACTAACGGCAGCGATTAGTACACAAAGTGGACAGCAATGTGGCAAGTGTGTGTCCCCTTAAAAAAGAGGCCAGGAGAGAAGAAGAGATGTTGGTAGTTGGTATCAAAGCCACCAGGACTAAGTGTCAGCATGGCCAAAGGATTATCTGTCTAGCTTCCTGAAAAGGAAATTTCCCAGTCACTTCAGCAGGACTTCCCTCAGAAACACCTCGAGGATACTTAATTTCTTCACATCCATCATAAGGCACCTAAATTTGTTTCAATTATGTTCCAGTAGATATATAACGAAAAACCTTCAAGGCTGGTGACAATAGCTGACACTTAATTTACATTGATGTAGTTGGCAGAATTATGTCAATAATTTGGTAAGAAAAAACCCTTCAATGGCAACCCCACCTTCATGTTTGCTGGATTTATGGTGTTAGATTATCTGTACAATGCAATTTCATGATGAGAACTAATGTCAATCTGAGGCTCAGAGGTCAACAAATAAATTTCATGATTTTGAATCATTAAATCAAAATCAGGAACATTTCCAGACAAACAGATGAAGAATGAGCTTGACAAACCATGAAAAGAAAATGCCTCTGCTGTCACTAGGAAGGTCAAACCGTCAAGATAAATGTTTAAGTTTTAGGTTTAATCAATTATGCACAGAATGTCTATACCAGCAGCCTTCCCACTTCGCACCTATAAATTCAGATACATTCCTGAACCTGTGAGGATCTTGAATAAGTGAACTTGAGGACAATCCAATGTCTTGGCACAAACCAGCCACCTTACCAACAATAAAATAATCCAGATGAAGGCGCTGTACATGAAAATGTCCATTGCCTAGAGCTGATCAAGGTGCCCATCTGCACAGAAAGCCCCAGAGAGGAGAATAGAAGGAGGCAGGATCCCAGGTCTGCTCAGTGTTGCCTCCGGCCACCTTGGAAAGTCCATCTGAATTCCAAGGGATAAAATGCCACCTTGGGCACAAACTGAGATGCAGAAAAGAGAAAATGCTGACAGCCTTGAAGGTTTTTTGTTGCATATCTGCTGGAACATAATTGAAACAAGGAGACTGGGTTTTGGACACCCTGATGAGGTAAGGTGATGACACTAACCAGGGTCACTCAGAGAGATATGAGTCACCTGTAAACATTAGTGTGATTTGGGATTGGGCTCTAAGAGCAAGCCAGACTAAGATGCACCTCAGAGAGTTCAAAGTGAGCCTTTTGTGGTATCTTACTCAAAAATGACTGGAGCATGTTTCAGAAAGAACATCATTTAAAAATGGCTTCAGCTAATAGAACTGGACCCAAAAGAACTGGACTCCACAGAACTAAACCCAAAAGGAACCTATTAATTTAACTCTCTGATGTCAGAAAAGAGAATAAAGAAATAAGCTTCATAACTATTTTTCATGAACCCAAATTGTCATGCATTCCACAACTTTAAGAACAACTGAAGGGGCCTGCCAGTGCAATTTCTTAGTTAAGGACCAGCTTGTTCCAGGAAGATCTACAACAGGTTGCTGACAGCTTGTGGATTTCCCTCTTGGAACTCCTATGCAGAAATGAAATTGATCCCTACTTATTTGAACTGAAACAATACTTTCAAATATTTTAAATCTGGCTGGGGGAGGAAGGACTCCTTTTTAGGACAATTTGAAGACAGATGAAATTATATATAACATTTAGTGTCCCAAATCACATTCCAGGTTCACATGATAAATTATGATTTATTATAAGGTGATATTCACACACTAAAGTGCATTTTTCTGATAATTAAATATTTACCAATGAAACATTGACCTTTCTTATTATTAAAAAAAAAGTTAAACTCAGAAATCTAATATCACTTGTATAAACCAATTTATTTAAAAAATAACCAATATTATAGTAGAACTGAGGTTTTGGATCATGGAATTTTCAAAAAAGGTTGAAGACAATAAACTGTCATTCCCTACCTCAAATAACACATAAGACACAAAAATTTAATGAATACAAGTTTTGTACCCTCTGCCCTGACCTCTAGGCAGGGGGTGCAAAACTTGTATTCATTAAATTTCTAGTAGCTTTCTCTTTTCTGAGCACTCAATCAGACTTTGGAGAACGTGAGTTTTACTACAACTTCAGAACACTGAGAGGCTACTTGAACTGAAACAGGTTTTGCTACCAGGTACTTAATTGTTTACTTCCTAAATGCAGACCAGTCTTTGCACAGATCCCTAGCAGGGGAGAACTCAAGCAATTAAAAGGCAGTAGAGTCAGGTGACAGAAGAATGCCTCTTCCCAACATTGGAATATTTATTTTAAAAACTCATGTTACATTTTCACAAAAATATTCCAATTTGAAGGCATCCTGGACAAAAGAGGGAATGTTTTCCTCCCCTTCAACTCTAGGCCACACATCTCCAAGCTGGCACCATGTCGATGAACACAGGAAGCTTAAAGCTGGGCCATCCTCGAGACAACTCTTGCCAGGGCTGGTCAATTTTATTCCACAATTTATCCCTTTTCCCATCCCTTCCCCTTCCCCCACTCCACTGATCTCCCTTCTGTTTTCATGGGATCCAACCCTCCCTAATTTTTTCCCTTATATCGCTCTAGCTTCAACACATGAGAGAAAACATCCAATCTGTGACTGAGTCTGACTTATTTCACTTAGCATGATGTTCTCAGTTTCATCCATCCACTAGCAAATCGTCATGATTTCATTCTTCTTTATGGCTGAATAAAACTCCATTGTGTACATACACCACCTCCCCTCGTCACACACTCCTATGTAATGTGTCATCCATCCTCTGACGAGCCAGGTCCTTTCTGGAGGCACCAGTTGAAATAATCAGGCACTCATGCCATATTCTTCCTGAAACAAGGACTGTGTGTGACAGAATTCTGTCCAACAGACCTGAGAGGGAATCTGCCAGGAGGTTCTTGGAAAGTCTTAAAAAGGAACTTGGGATAGGGATATTCCCTTTTCTGCCTTAGGGTATTGGGCATGCGAGCCGCGCTTGCTTGCTCACTTGTGTGTGTGCGCGCTCGCGCGCGCTCTCTCTCTCTCTCTCTCTCTCTCTCTCTCCATACAATACTTGGAAATGGATGGCTACTCTGGGGCCAAGAGAAAAGTCAATGCACTTAGAAAAGTAATGGAAAATATCCCTGTAGTACGCTCTTTTAAGGTCTTCAGGGAAAAGTCCAAGAAGGGCAATAGCTGGGTCAAATGGTGGTTCCATTCCCAGCTTTCCCAGGAATCTCCATACTGCTTTCCAGATTGGCCGCACCAGTTTGCAGTCCCACCAGCAATGTACAAGAGTACCCTTTTCCCCACATCCTCTCCAGCACTTGTTGTTGTTTGACTTCATAATGGCTGCCAATCTTACTGGAGTGAGATAGTATCTTAGGGTGGTTTTGATTTGCATTTCTCTGACTGCTAGAGATGGTGAGCATTTTTCCATGTACTTGTTGATTGATTGTATGTCCTCCTCTGAGAAGTGTCTGTTCAGGTCTTTGGCCCATTTGTTGATTGGGTTATTTGTTTTCTTATTGTTTCATTTTTTGAGTTCTTTGTATACTCTGGATATTAGGGCTCTATCTGAAGTGTGAGGAGTAAAAATTTGTTCCCATGATGTAGGCTCCCTATTTACCTCTTTTATTGTTTCTCTTGCTGAGAGAAAACTTTTCAGTTTAAGTAAGTCCCATTTGTTGATTTTTGTTATCAACTTTTGTGCTATGGGTCAATTATTAAGGAATTTGGAGNAATGGAGGGAGACCCTCATTGTTATACAAAATTACATATAAGAGGTTGTGAGGGGAATGGGAAAATAAACAAGGAGAGATATGAATTACAGTGGATGGGGTAGAGAGAGAAGATGGGAGGGGAGGGAGGGGGGATGGTAGAGGATAGGAAAGGTAGCAGAATACAACAGTTACTAATAGGGCATTATGTAAAAATGTGGATGTGTAACCGATGTGATTCTGCAATCTGTATTTGGGGTAAAATTGGGAGTTCATAACCAACTTGAATCTAATGTATGAAATATGATATGTCAAGAGCTTTATAATGTTTTGAACAACCAATAAAAAAAAATTAAAAAAAAAAAAGAAAGAAAAGTAATGGAAAATAGAAGTAACTTGGACTCAGGACATTACTGAGTCACTATACTGATGAAACTCAACCTCCAAACATTTCATTATGTGATATAATAAATGTCCGTATCACTTAGGACACCTGTAATTATTTTTTGATATATATGGCCAAAATATCTGAATTCATAGAACCATAAAGTATAGGACCCAACAGGTTAAAATCCTTTGGACTCTACAATGGAACTGCAGTATATACACAACTGATGCATATAAATTCACCTAGAATAATCTCTTGTATTATTAAATAATTTCCAAACATCTTTTTTTTCTTTTTTGGTACCAGGAGTTGAACCCAAAAGGGACCTAACCACTGAGTCATATCCTCAGGCCTTTTTTTTTTTTTTTGAGACAGGGTCTCACTAAGTTGCTTAGGGCCTAGCTAAGAGGTTGGCTTTGAACTTGTGATTCTCCTGCCTCAGCCTCCCAAGCAGCTGGGATTACAGGTGTGCTCCCCCATGCCCAGCTCAAACACTCTTTATACACTACAACTATAGAATTGTATACACAAAGCAAATATAATGTCATGGGAAACCCAAACCACAACCTGAATATCAGAGCTGGATACAGAAGAAAATCTGTCTGGAATATGACCATCATTTGTTTTGGAGATCAGCCTGGTAACAGGCTCTATTCTACAAACTAAAATTTTGGAAACACTGAATCCCTAGAAGTATTCCTATTTTGTGAATGCTTTAGACGGGAATTAGGTAAGACTGGCTAAGGTTTCCAAAATAGAATTATTAATACCATCAATCTGTGTCTTCTGATAAGTAGCAAACACATTAATAGCTAAGACCCAAAGTGAGCAAAACAGTACTGAAGTACTGAAAACAAAACCGTAGTGAAGTATAACAAGGGCTGTCCACTAGGAGCAGCTCAGCACTCCTCCCCTCTCCCCTGCTCTGTCAGACACTGGCCATATCTGGAGATATTTTTCACTGTCACAACTGTGGGAAGGATCGCTGGCATCTACTGGGCAGAGGCTGGGGATGCTACTAAACATCCCACAATGCACAGGACCACCCCCTACAACATTGCCCCAGAATGGTAACAGTGCTCAGGTTGAGAAATTGGTCTAGAGTGATGTGACTCCTTTCATAAGACGGATTAAAAAAAAAAAAAAACTTATTTCATTAACTTAATAACTAAATGTTCTGTATTTGTTTAGATATTATTTCTATGTGTCTCAAGCTCAGAAAAATAAAACAGTATTTTCAGACTTCAAAGGAACCTGACATATAAATTCAGGGCATGCTCAGAATCTGCCTTCTATGAATGATGATTTGCAAAGCACCACCCTGCACTTACCAGCATTTCTACACTAAAGCCAGCCTGTTCCTTAGAGCACATTTTGCAGCCCCACCAAGCCTGCCTACATGGTGTGATATCTCTTATTCTGCTCAACAATGGAGACTTCTAAGTGTGCCCCAAACACAATTCCCAATAACAGAGCTAGATTACTCATAACTGAGTCATAAAATTGATGAAAATGATGAATGAATCAATAAAAAACATGTTTCATCTAAACCAGGTGAGCCCAACATAAAACTGTAAATTTCCATCAGCCAAACATGGGAAAAGTTATCAAACAAGGTACAGTATCTTAATAAATATAAACAAAACATCTTTCCCTTCCCTCCTCCACAACCATCTTATCCACCTTTACTTAAAACACAGAGGCCCAATTCTGTATGCTGGGATCCATGTCACCCTCACTTTGCCAGTTCTGCCTTTCTACCACTGGTCTCCAGCCAAATGGCCCAGGAATGTTAGAGTTCCAGGCAATGCAAGGTTGCCAGGTATACCCAGATGGACAAGCTGGGCTGGGCAGAGACTATGGTATGAACTGTGTCCACTGGAACTATAGAAACACAATACTGTGCCAAGGAAACAGGCATAGAGAGACAAGAGCAGGGATAGATCGGAACAAGTGCATATAAGGAGCAGGAAAACTGGGGGGCCTGGAGAGTCAGACCCAGCCCAATGGTGGCCAGAGCAGGTTTGTCGGCATCTGGAGCCTGGCTAACACATACAAGTTGGATGAAATCAATGCCAGGATCCCCATGGAGCTCCAGGATTGACCTGACTTAATTCTTGATTCTCTCTTGCCTGGAAAGACTGGCATCTCCTCACCTCTCATGATGCACAAACATGACCACTCGTGGCTCTTCCAGGACAGATCCTAGGGCTGGGGCTACTGCACACCCAGCCCTCACAACCTCCCATTTGTGTCTCCACCATCACTCCAAAACACTTTCACATTTTGTAGAATAAACAGAATAAAAATTAGGAAACAAGCATGGCTTTGAAAGTAGGAGGCAAAAAACTTCCTACATAAAGACCACCAGGCCCAGATTGTTTTATTGAGTATACCAACATTTAAGGAATGGATCATTCTAATTGAGTGCACTATTCCAAAGTAACAGAGAAGAGAAAAAGAGAGAGAATAATCCCAACTCAATAATTATAGGAGGATAATATTGGGCTTAGTCACAAAACAAGATAGCAATTGAACAAAAAAAGGAAAAATGATAAGCAAAGTTCACTCATAAACATAGATATAAAAAAATATATCAATACACCAAATTCTACAGAATGGTGATATATTCTGACTAAATATGGCTTTTACTAAAAAAGGGAAATATAGTTTAACAGCAGAAAGTTAGCGTACTTTGTTGCTGTATTAACAGGTTAGGAGTGAGGAGGCAGGCTGGAGCTGCCTCAACTACAAATAAAATTCAATTTTAACACATAGTAAATGTTCTCAAGAAACTAGGAATGGAAAAAAGACTTTATCAAAGCTGATAAAGGGTATTTATTGAAACAAAACAAAGAAATAAGGACCACCTCATGGTAAACCATACAAGCATTCCCTTTAAAATGAGGAAAGTCTACTACCACCACTTCTGTTCAGTTTTATATTGAAGTACTAAGCAGTACAGTATGACAAGAAAAGAAAATAAGAGGCCTATAAATTATAATGCCAGAAGCAAAGTTGGCATTACTCTCAGAGGGTATCTACATGGAATGTCCAGCAGAATCTATAGTCCATAGGTTATAAAATAGTAGCATTTACATTACAGTATTGCTAAATATAATATAAAACAGGCTTAGCCAGCTTTAAGGAAGATAGAAGATGTTCTCCATCTCAGATTTCCATTTTCAGGGGCTCAAGGGCATGAACAGCTTTTTTTTTTAATATTTTCACTTGTTGATGGACCTTTATTTTATTTTCTTATTTATATGTGGTGCTGGGAATCGAACCCAGTGTCTCACATGTAAGAGGCAAGCACTCTATCGCTGAGCTACAACTCCAGCCCCGTGAACAGCTTTTCTAAGAGGAGAAAAGGTACAGTGGGATAAAAGGCAGGAAATATACACATATAGATTTAGTTTTGCTCGTCAGAAATATGTCACAGTTTCTTTGGCATGCACCCCTAGGCATGGAAATAGCTTCTCGGTTTCCATTCTCAGTAGGGGGAAAGCCCAGATGCAGAAAAGCGGTTATCAGGGAGTTGCTTTTAATTTTAAAGGGGCTCTGTTATAGATTATTATGGCCCTAAAGGTAGCTCTTTATTCCATATTCCTAATTTTTCAAACTATAAACACCATCACGACCACCCCTATGCCTGCCACCACCACCAAATATCCTTCAGCCCTCTCTCTGGAATCGTGTGCTTCATCAATCATCAGTGTTCCAGGGTCTGCTGCCTTTGGGTGCCACAAGGGCCCCTGATAGTTGCTGCCACAGGGGATACCATTCTCCTACAATGACACAGTCCAACTCTTCTTTCTAGAAATATTAAAGAGTTCTCTTTTCCCTCCACTAACCAATAGCCATGGATTCCTATGTATTCATCCAAAATAAACACCTTTAGCAAAGTAATATTACCTGAACCTTTAAAGCTCATCATTATTTCTGAATATTTTTAAAGAAATAAGCCCATGGGCTGGGGATGTGGCTCAAGTGGTAGCTCACTTGCCTAGCATGTGTAAGGCACTGGGTTTGATTCTCTGCACCGCGTAAAATAAGAAAATAAAGATATTGTGTCCACCTAAAACTAAAAATAAATATTAAAAAAAAGAAAAGAAAAAAAATAAGCCCACAATCAGATAGGATAAACTGGTAGCAACTGGTTAAACTGAGTCCCTTGTTGCTTCTTTCCCTTTGGTTTTCTTTGACTGCTTCCCAAGAGGGTTACAAACATGTTTCCCACTGACTCCAGACAGATCCTATCTCTGTTTCCATCCTCCTTGTCCTTTTGCCTTCTACAACTTTAATCATGGACTATCAAATACCATGTTTTCTTCCCAGTTTAAAGGAGAATGCTATGCTAATTTCTCCACTTCCACTGGCAAAGGGAGTTTTTAATCAACATGCAGTGGCCAGTCATTTTGAGGGTTGTGGCTCAGTGGTAGAGTGCTCGCCTAGCATGCATGAGGCACTGGGTTCGATCCTCAGCAACACATAAAAATAAAATAAAGATATAGTGTCTACCTAAAACTAAAAAACAAATAAATATTAAAAACAGAGTTCTAGAGGATTACAGTGAGCTTAAACTCTAGCTTCTCAGAGGGGAGAGTCCAAATGATCTTTCAGACGGAGAAAAATTATTTTATGATTAAAATAATAAGAACTCTGACAATCACTAACCTGAAAGGAAATAAACTAGTTTTAATACTGAAGATGAACTATTCTTTCAATTAAATTGAAACTTATAAAATCATAAGTTGGCATATCAGATTATTTTTAAAAGACTATACAATCTACTTCCTAAAAACCTTTCAGAATAAAGAATAAAGCATATCCCAAACATCTCAGGCAGGTTACATCTACTCTTTCCAGTAGTCAGAAAGTAACTCTGGGAGAGTCCATGGCCTCCTAGCAAGGACAGGTTGACCAGGAAGTTGCCTGGGAAGCAGAGTGTGTTATAGGGAGACTCTGACCTCTGTGAGGAGGGTCAAGGATGCCTCACTGCCCCATAACTCCCATTAACCCCACAGGCCACATTCAGAATCTGAACACAGTTTAGAGCTCAGAGTCCTTTCTCAATCTTCAAACATCATTTCCCCTTTCTGGGAAGTGGAGAAATTTTATATAGCTTTTTCTTTTTAAGGGGAGAATCCAAACGCTTCTGGAATATGAAAGGATTCAGATCCTGGACCAACGTTTCGATGAACTGAGTGAAAAGAACCACCTGGGTTACATTTGCTTGAAAACACAAATGGTTTTGAAAATGGATAGAGAAGGTGTCATTGAAACATGCTGGGTTTTAGTGAATGCCAAATGCTTAAAAAATAGTTTGAAATACCCAATAAGCCAAGAGTACAGCAGGACTGGCCTTTCCTTAGCACACTCTACAGTAGAGAAGTCCAACCCCAAAACACTCATCTTGTGTTTCAAACATGACATGAACTGAGCCCAGTCAAGAATCAGTGCCACAACAGACTCCAAATGCACCCAGAATATCTGCACACCAGAGATTTGACACCAAGATCCTCCCAAGAAAAAGCAGAGAGGAAAATGAACCCCTGGTACTTACACAGAACATAAAGGCTATGAATTACAACCTGATACACTACCCTGTGGAGCTGATGGGAAATTTTTCAAAGTTCAAAGAATTTGTAACCAGAGGTGAGGGGAGCAAAACCAGCTTTGCCAACTTTTGATTTATAGATTATATCCACAGAAAATCCCAGAGTTTCATTTTGAATAATGGTTTCCACCTCTTCTCTCACCAAAACAGAAATACTAAACTGTCTGCTTTACTTTGTGTTTTGGTTTGATTAAGCCTCTTTGGATGTTTTTCCACACATTTAGGCCTTAACCCAGCACATGGCCAGGCACTGTTCTAGCAACCACTGGTGGACTAGAGGCCTGGCAGGGAGCCTACGAGGAGCCACATCCAGAAACGAACAGATGGACAAAGAGTTCCTCAACTTTTTCAGGGTGGAAAGATAGCCTGTAACATGCCATAAACATGCAGGGACCGAGTAAAGGGAACAGTCTAAAGGAACAGGCACTCTTCCAACAAGGTCCCCCTGGAGTGTAAGTTCAGAGACAGGACTTGCTGCACATTCAGGCCCTAGAGGCAATGGGATGGGGGAGAGCGTATGGGACAGGATTCAGGTAAATACCCAGGATTCAGGGCTGACACTCACCATCAGAGCTAAACCAATGGCAGACATGCAAAGGCCAGCTGGCCCACCCTGGTCTTTAGGCTCTAACTGAGAACACAAGTGAGGGCAAGAAGACCTGCAGAGCCTGTAATCTGGAACAGGACTGGGTGCTGGAACCACAAGTATTTTTTAAAACCCCAGACAACACATATTGTTTCATATCATGTCCAGGGATATGGCAGAAAGGCACCATGTCCACAACCCACTTCTCTTTGAGGTAAAGGTCCCACCTATTTAAACATATTCAGTTAAAACAGAAAATGAGTTTTACTCTGAAGGAAAAAATGTTAAACTACTCTTAAGACTTAGATAATTGATTAAATGTATTACTCTTAACTGTTCTCTGGCTGGGAAGGACACCAAGAAAAGGGGGGAGGGCAATATTCTCCTAAAGGATGGCCTCACTGTGCCTAGCCTAAAAGGTGACTCATGACTAGGCGGCCTCAACCTTGGTCATGGGCAGCACTGAAGGAAGCAACACTGATTAATCCAATCACCCAGAATTTGTGCCTCATCAGGCAACCTACACGCATGTACTGGAAAACATAATGAAACAAATGTAGGGAAACACCCATCAAATCCTAATTAGTCTACTCTACCTATAAACAAAAGAGTCACAGAAAACTTCTAAAACTAGCTCTAAGTAAAGCTACCAACAATTAAAGGTAAAGAGAATCACCCCCAGAGCAAGAAGTCATTGGCACAGAACATGGAGACACATGTTAGCAAAAACAGCTTCAACACAACCCATGTGGTGGTATGTTAGAATATGAACTCCGATGAAATGGTACCTCAGGTCCAAAGCAAATAAATAAATCCACAGGTGGTTAGAAATGGAAAAACTGATAAGGTGATTTGGTCCAAAATCATATGCCTTTTACAGCCTTCTAATGACACGGCGTAGGAATCTGGAGCCTCAGAAGTTATATGACAGCACAAAAACTTCCTGTGCTCACCTGGCCATTGACCCTTTCTTTTCCTGTTTCCCTTGAGCCTGGCAATGCTCTAGGGTGATGGCAGGCACCACGATCACCTTTAGCTGGATAATGGGTGAACTGAACCTGGAGAATCCCAAGCCTTCCAGGCTCACATTTCCAGGAAATGGTAGGGTGCAGGCTTGAGGTCATGGCAGACCAGGGCTCTGGATGAGAACCCAGCGTAACAGCTCACACATGTCAAGGCCATGGAAACATCTAATAAGGACCCACTCTCTCCACAATTGCACCAGGATCTCAGAGGAAATCTAAAGAAAGGAAGGAAGGACCTGCCCTCAAGTAAGAAACAAGGAAGGAATACCATGCACTGACCAAGATGACGATTTCATGGTCTCAGGAACAGCCTTCACAAATAGGTAAAACTATCTTAGCAGAGAGAAAACTTACCCTAAAGGAGGAGCATGAATGAAGGGCAAGGGATAAGTAAAAGAATGTCCAGGGAGGACCAATGCAGAAGAATCAGCCTGCAGCTTAGACAGAGGGGTAGTAAGAGATATGATCAACAGAAGCTCTGTTGCACACATGTAATCTCAGCAACTCTAAGGGAAAAGGATCACAAGTTCGAGGCCAGCCTAGGCAAATTAGTGAGATACTCAACAACTTAGCAAAACCCTGTCTCAAAATGAAAAACAGAAAGTTGGGACTATGGCTAAGTGGCAAAGTACCCCTGGTTTTGATCCCCAATACCAACAAATATACAAACAAGAAACATGAAAGACCTGATCATCTGATAAAGATGGAGAGAGCACCTAGTCAGAGGATCCTCTAAATCCTTAGTCTTGCGCCAGGGACCTGCTCCAGTATCTCTGGAACAGAAACCCTGGGCAGCTCAATCCACACATACATGCACTCATGGCTCATCCAGAGGGAAATATTTCTAAAGCAAGTATGACAGGGATGTGGACTACCTCAGCCAATCACACTGCAGTCAGGTCCTCACCCTGGGAAGATTTAACCAAAGGACATTTCTGAAGGAGCAAAAAAGATTTGGGAAAGAAAATGGCAGTCTAAAAATAAAGCTTTTTATCACCATTAGGTACACACCTACAAAGTCAGACCTACATGAAACAGCTCCTGAAATGCTAAGAGGAACAGACAAGGAAGAAAGAGCAGTTGGAAGAGGAGCACACACACACACACACATACAAAAAAATATCCAATACCCAACAAAATAAAAACTGTTAGCCCAAACTTCTTAATCCTCAAATGGCCAAAGAAGAAAATACACAGAAAACAGGCCCTTGACTCTCAATTNGAAGAGGAGCACACACACACACACACATACAAAAAAAAAAAAAAAAAAAGGGCATCTTTCAAAGAGAGAGTGACCTCTGCAAAGGATGCTTGTCTGGCCAGCCTCGGCAGGAGGCCAAGAGAGGGCCAGCAGAGGCTGCCAACTCCAGAGCAGCTCTCCAGCAGCCCCTTCTGGCCAAGGACAAAGGCACAGAAAGGATGCTGGGGAGATAAAGATCCAGGGGTAGGGGAGAGAAAGAGAACAGGTTAAAATGGTAATCCCATCAATCCCATCACAGGGAGATCTAGTGACAGGCAAACCACAGAGCCCTGTCAGACTCCTCAGCCGAAACTGGCACCTTATGTGGTGTGGTGAGGAGGGAAGTCTCATATGGCTTTGGGTGTATTGAAGAAAGGACTCTGTCAGTTCAACTACTGGAAAGGCAGGTGGGGCAGTGTAGGGTCATAGCCACTTTATGCTGAGCTGTCATGAGAGCCACAGTGGACAAATGTCCACTAAGCTTACAGATCTTGATCATGTACAGGGGAGGTTTTATTTCCATTGGGAGTCCATGCAGACACAGAGAGATAACTGCCACTTAAAGAGGCAGTGGGAGGGGATTGACCTAATTTTATAGCATTTGTCTCAATCCTTAAGGTTTTGTTTTCATATGGTAATCTCAGGTTGAGTTCCATGCTGACTTGTGATCCAGTGATCCTGCAGTAAATGAAAGGCTACCTGAAACACAGGCTGCTAGGGGAGCAAGGCCAGTCTTGCTGACACTGACTACCCTCCCTCCACCCCAAACAGTAGGCACACAAGCACACAGTACATCTTGGTTTAGATAGGGTTCATGAGCCAGGCTTGGTCCTCAATATTACTGTATTCAGAAGTGGTATAACCTGTAAGAGGGGCCTCATGGGAAGTGATTAGGTCACTGGGGCCACCACTCGCAGACAGGATCCATGCCAGACTAGAGGGAATGGATTAGGTCCCACAAGATTGAATTGGTACTATGCAAATGGATTACTATAAAGTGAGTTCAGCTTTCTTGGAGCATACTTGCGCACACTTGCTCACTCTCTCCCTCTCTTTTCTTATCTTCCTCTCTCATCATGTGATCTATCTCTTTTGCACCCACATCTAGCCACTCCTGCACCTGCTCCCACTATGTAACACCATCTGACATGCTATAATGTAGCCAGAAGGCCCTTACCAGAAGCCAACTGATGGAACCATGGGACTATGGACTTTCAGCCTCCAAAACTGTGTTTTTATCCTTTATAAAGCACCCAGCCTCAGGTATTTTGTTTCAGCAATATAAAATGAATATTTACTAAAATGGCATCCTATGCAGTCCTTGGTCAAAAAAGCTAATCCTGTGCTAATCACTATGAAGAGCAAAAAAGATATCAACACTGACCCATTGCTCAAAAAGTTTGGGAAATCAAGACTTATCACTATAAAACAAAGATGAATCACTGCTAGATAGTATTGACTACTAGTGTCTTTAATTGCTTTAAGAAAGAAAACCCCATACAAACCTGAGTTAATGTAGAGGTATTTGCAGATTAGGTTGGATTTGAGCTAGCTCTTAAAGAAGCACAATGAAAATGGAAGGACTTCAACACAATCAGATACTGCCTTTGACCTAGAAAGAGAGCTGTAAACCAGAATAGCTTGTCAGAAAAAGAAGTTATAACAAATCATGATTTTTTTTTAAACACTGTACTGAGACTTGCACTTTTGTCTAAGATGGAACAAGAACCAAATTTAAAAAAAAAAAAAAAACTGAAAATACTAGAAATCACGCAACAAAGACCAGTAAACAGACAAGAAAAAAACTATAACAACTGCAGCTGACTGCTAAAAAGAATTTAGAGTTGCAGTACAGAGAGAGGCACTGAAGTAGAGGCTGGAGAATTTGCCAAGTAGAGAAGATGGAGCTGAGGATCCTGGAGGCCAGAGCAGCTGCTACACTCAGGACAGAGCAGTGAAAAGAGCTGCATAAAGACAGAACCTTGGAGATGTGAAGAAGCCCCCCCACCCCTTGAGTATTCAGCAGAATTCTGAACAGTGCATATGGGTGAGGGAACAATCCAAGGCTGGATTAAAAAAAAAAAAAAAAAACACTCAAAAGAATTAGGGCCTACAGTGCCTGGCATTCACTTAGGACTGGGAGTAGTGCCTGATCCTACAAGCTGGCCTAGAGAACCTCATGTCCACAGGGTGGTGGATAGGGGTGCTCAGAAGGGACTCATCTCAGTAGTAGAAAATAATCCTATTGAGCACTGCTCTGGACCCAGCTAATAAGTCATAAAAACTAGCCCCAAACTGATTACTTAACTAAAAGTTCAAGAATATTGACAGTAATACAAAAAAATATCCAATACCCAACAAAATAAAAACTGTTAGCCCAAACTTCTTAATCCTCAAATGGCCAAAGAAGAAAATACACAGAAAACAGGCCCTTGACTCTCAATTCATGGAGCCTCTTCCTGACTGTACAGAAAGGCAAGTGGCTTTGGCAGAACTATTGTCCAGGACCAGAAGGCATGTCAGGGTCCCATCACACCAATAATATTTGCTACTCTTAGCCACCTTTATTTAAAAACTATTGTTTAAGAAGTAGTATAGTGTTTTTCCACAGTATTCTAAACTATTGGTAAATTTCAATTATACAGTCATTGCTAAGACTAATATAATTGGAAATAATTAAGGTGCTAACTTTTCCATTTACTTCTTGAACAAAATTCTGTTTCATGTGATATAATTTCATTAGAAATACCAGTCTAGCCAGTCATAGTGGCATATGCCTATAATCCCAGCTACTCCTCAGGAAGCTAAGGCAGAAGGATCATGCATGAGTTCAAGGCCAGCCTGGGCCAGCAAAACCCCATCTCAGAAAGGAAGGAAAGAGACCCAGTTGGCCAGCCAGTCTTACAATAATAAACTGATTACTAAGATTCAAGTGAGATTTATTAATCTTTTAGATAATTTTAAATGAGTAGCTTATTTTATATGTGAATTCTTAACAAAATAAATAGTCACTACTTACCTCCAAACACTGTCTATAAAAAGAAAATTACAGCATATGTCTAAAAGATTCAGAAAGTATAAAGCTATATTTTGTCAAAAGTTCTACTTTTTATGAAATGACCTTAGCATATATTTGCTTCATAAGATTTAATTTATCCAGTTTTAATAGAAAGTTTTCTCAATGTTAAGATATAGCAAATACTTCCTTAGTTCCATCCAGGTCACTGATTTTAAGATGAATAACATAAACTGATCTTCATAATTAGGGTGACATATATTCTGGTTTTCCCAGGACAAAGTTTGTTGACTACAGTCCTCTTGATACTCAAAAATGCCTCAAATTTGGAGGATATATCATAGGGCTGCCCTATTCATAATGATAGTACACTGTAGTCTCAAAAGTGATAAAACCTCAAATTCAAGTAGTGTGATTTATCCAAATACATCTAGAGTTAAAAATAAAATTAGGCCCAAAGTTTTAGACTGTCCACTTTTTATATGAGTTTCCAGGCTTAAAAAAAAAAAAAAGAAAACACAAGTTAAAGTGCCTCCCTGCCCTGGCCCCTAACTCCTGAGTGTGAAGGTAGCTGGCTAAATCCTCTCCTGCAGCTTCCACTCCCTTTTCAACCATTAAGTTCCCCAGGGACTTTTATACCAAGTATATCCCAGTATTATAAATTGCATCATGGGTACATGAGGCTAATGCAAATAGAAATTGGTTAGGACTTGGGGAAAAAATTTCCAAATTTAGAGGACAGCAGGAAGGTTCTTTGATTTGTTTTTAAAGTAACTTTTAAATAAGTCCATCTTTATATATTGCTTGAGGACAGTTTGGCAATGCCCTTTGAAAGGAAAGCTAGCCTCCTTCAAAAGACGAAAAATATTATTGGGCTAATGGGCATCACACTTACTACGTACAGCTCTTTTCAAAGGGTCTGATTCTGTATTAAGAGGCTAAAAAAGGTACTCTGTACATCTGTCTTCCTTGAAAAGCACATGAAGACCAAGAGTCTGAACTAGTGGACTGTTTTAAGTCAGCTTTTTGTTGCTGTGACCAGAATACCTGATGAGAACAACTTAGAGAAGGAAAACTTTAGTTTGGCCCATGGTTTCAAATGCTCAGCCCCCAATGGGGGGAATCTGGGCCAGAGGTAAAGCAGAACATTTGGGTAGAAGGGCAAGTGGAGGAAAGCTGCTCAGTTCAAGGCAGCAGAATGTAGAGAGAGGAAGAAGCCAGATAAAATTCCCAAGGGCACACCAACAGCAACCTACTTCCTCTAGCTGCACCCTCCCTACCTACAGTATTCTATTCAAATTATTAACCATTAAGTGGAATAATCCACTGATGAAGGTATAGCTCCCATAATCAAGTCATTTCACACTGTGAACATTCCCACACTATCTATCATGAGCTTTTCAGGAGACACCCCATATCCGTACCAGAAAAATTGACTAATAGCAAGCACTTTTCTCTAGCAGTGAGCAAGGATGACTCCAGAAGTTTTACAGAGAAGGAGCTTGAAAGTGACCAATTGGTTAGAAATGGGCTGAGGGGGTGAGGTGTCTGTCTTGAAGCTATATTTGCATTACAAATCATATAGCTTACAGGACTCATGGAGACTACAGGAGATGGGAGCCACACATGGTGCCACCACGGGGGCAAGTGAGAGGGCACTGCATCTTTACCCTGACAGTACTGCTTTAAAAGAAAGTCCCTTAAGCCAATGCTGTTTAAAGTAAGGGCAGCAGGCTACTGCCTGCCCCAAATTGTTGGTATAGGTCTAAGGAGATAAGTATAAAGTGAGAAAATTTAGAAAATTTTCACAGCAATTTGACTTTGCTGTGCATTTTTATTATATTGATCCTCAACCAACAGGACAATAAAAATAAATAAATAAAATATCTTGGAAAAATAGGCCTTTCTCACAGAGAATTAGAGAAGCAGGGCTTTTACTAAGTATTCCATCACATCCATTAAACTTGCTGGGGCACCCAGGCCCAGTGAGTGAGTAAGACCATAAATGATCTAGAAGAAGTGGGGGACAGAAGATAGGGAGAGAGGACAGGGAGAATGAGAAAGAATAAAGATGACCTCATTTGGTCCATCCCCCCAAAAAAAAAATCCCCTTAGAATACACAAGGATAGGAAAGGCCCTAGAGAAACAAAAACACTGGGAACAATTGGATGAGCCTGTTCTACTGGGGAAAAGCAGATAGGACTGGAAATGAGGTCAAAACGTGCTGAGTGTGGTGCAGCCTGGCAAGCCCACCTGGTCTGAAGCATGTGAGAAGATGTGACTCACTACTGACTATTATTAATTAGGATCAGATTCTGTCAAATTAGATATTAGAAAGCTGAGAATGTGTGAATGACTCTGTGGAAACATCAAGAAATCCCAAAGATTACAGTGTGGTCGTCTTAACCAATTCACGTTCACCTCGGCAACCTTATGCAACATCCCCGCTTGAGCTAAAAAGCTTCATTCCCACCTTCTCTCAGCTCCCTCTAAACCCACTGAGGTCTGGCTGGTCCCCTAAAAAAATGAGTAAATAAATCTTTGGTACCTGCTCACCATATGGTTTTGAGAATTAGGCTTTAACTATTTAAAAATTATAATTTGACCATTAATGTGAAAAACACTTTTTATTACTGACCCTCTCCCCTTTGGGTAGTAATGAGTATATTCTATTTACCCTAACAATGGCATAAAATTTTCAATTAGAAAAAAGACAAAAAAAAAAAAAAGCCACTTTTTAAATAACGGGAATCATGTAAGGAAAATTCCTGAGCCAAATTTCGCTCTTTAAGAACAAGTAACTAATAAGCCAGTCATCATTAAAATCACCTCCCTGTATATAAAAACATGTTTATTTATACAAAAGTTATTTCAACAGTAAAAGCACTTTCTAGCTCTCGTGAGATCAAAATATTTTATTAGAGCAATAGTTTTCCCATAATACACTCTAATGAGGTATGAAGAAAGAGATGAAGAGAAGAGAGATTACAGTTTACAATTAAGATTTTACTCATTTTAACCTCAAAGTCCTGAAAGTTTATATGTATCTATATGTGTATATATCTATACATGCAAACACATACACACACAATTTCCTTGCATTTACTATAACTTTCTTGTTAAGAGTCCCCAGAGAAATTCCCTTTTTACTTTTACTGAGGCCCAGAGGCCAGCAAATATAGCTTTGTGTCAAAAAGTACTTTGTTCATTAGACTGTCCTGGATCACAGTTAAAGCCACAGGCCTTAGGCCAACATTGTCCAACAGAAATGTAACAAAAGTCACGAAAAAGAGTCGCATATGGAATTTTAAATTTTTTAGTAGGCACATTAAAAAAGTAAAAAGATAAAATTTTAATAATATATAAAAATTAATAATGAACTATTTTACCTTCTTTTTATATAAAGTTTCTAAATCCAGTGTGTATTTTATACCCAGAGCATATTCAATAGGGATCAGGCAAGTTTCAGAGGCAGGGAGAATCACCATCCACTGAGAACTCTTGTCCAGCCTCAAATATGTCCAGCCCTGTGCAATTACCATCAGGGTCAGCGAGGCCATCTGGGTCTATAAAGATACTTCTGACAACACCACCCCCACCCAGACACGTGGACAAGGAAGGCTTCTGTCCTGGGAGGGCAAGGGGCTAACAGGACATGTGCAAAGGCAATGAACGCTCTGCCTTCTACTTCTATCCACTGGCTGTGCCCAGCTGGACATCAATATCCTGAGCACCAGCAGATTGTGGGGAAGAACATGGACTGGGTTCTGGGGCTGGCTCTGAGAAGTGGCACCTTTCACTCCCATTTTGGCCAGATCCTCTCTACTCTGCTCCTCAGTCAATCTGAGAAGGAAAGGAGGCAACATAAAGAAATGGTGAGTGAGAGAGTTACATGTGTGTATGAGTACGCGTGTGTATGTATTGTAAGATTCTCTGTGGCAAACTCCACTTGTACAGGGAGAAAAGAAACAGTTTCGAGATACCCTCCATGGCAGACAATGAGTTTCTAATGCATGATGACTGAGGAAACTCTGTGAACAGCAAGCTACCAGTTCACCTTGAAAATATATGAATATACCACAGTGAATTTCACTATATTTAATTACAATGCACTAATTTAAAAATTTTGTCAAAAAAAGCTATGAACCCTTTCAGACAACTAAGGCTCATTCCTCATCCTGGTCCTGCTATACCACACAGTACCCTATGGCCAAAGGAATTGGTATGTTCCTAATACATTCATCATCCATGCGGTAGGTTTGGGAAAGAAAAAATACATATATGAGAGAGTGAGCAAGGTTAATCCTAGATACTGAGCAAGAAATCATCTACTATAAGCATTTACAGTTCTCTCACTTACACAACAACCATGTGTGGTTTTAAAAAGGTTTAAAAAGGTTGTTTAGAAGTCTCCTGTCAATCAACCGCTGCACCGCTACCGCCATTGCTGCTGCCTCTGATTCTACTGCTGCCAGCCTGGGATTGCCTAGAGGTCTTCTTTCTGGGTGCTGCTGCCACAGAAGAAACCGCTGCCCAGGATGCAGCTGAAGCTGGCACTGCTGCTGATCCCTGGAGATCGCCTGGTGACGCTGCCCCCATAGCTGCAGCCACCACTACTGCTGACCCTCTACTGCCTGCTGCTAACAACTATAGCCACTACCCCTGCTACCATGGCCTAGAGGACTGCTTCAGGGGAGATTCCAGGTTTGGTTGCATGTGGCCGCACCCATTTTGGGACACCAGCCAGGGCCTGGGGCCTGGGTGCCAGCAGGTTTACCACCACAAAAGCCTCTGTCTGGGGACTCCAGCTGGGACCTGCAGGTCCAATGTGGGGGTGCCTGCAAGTTTGGAGGAGCCTGAGGTCTTCCTGCTGAGAGTGCTGCTGCATTTTGGGGTTGTTCCTTGGCATGAGTGTATCCCTGGTGGTCTCTCTGCAAGTAGGAACAGCATTGAGATCTTGGAACTGCAGCGTGACTGAGTCTGAGGTATCTGAAGCCCATATCGGGGGGATAGAGCCTGGGTTTGGTGATCCCAAGAGATATCAGAGACCGGGCTGAGAAACTGTTGAATACTGACAGAGACAGTTCAACTTTCCAGCAAGATTTATTTATTTTATTTTTTGATTCACTAATCTCTCTACCATATTTGGAACAGGATGTTTTTTAATCCATCAGTGTGTGGAGGACAATGATATATGAATGGTGTTTTGCATTTTTATTGTATTCTTATGTCTCTTATGTCTTTTCTCTTTGTTCATATTCTTCCTCTCTCGTCTATTTTCTTTCCAACTTTTCTCCAACCACAACCAATCTCGGTCGGCTCCTCTTCTACTCTTCCTGTGAATTGTTACTTCTATCTTCTCTCTTCCTCCCTCACAAATATTACATACTACACTACCTCTGTTTTCTCATCCACCATTTGAAATTGTAAATCATTTTAACAAATATTCTGTTTGTACTATTAATAGTTATTGAACTCATCATTTTGGTTTAATGCGAGAAAGCAGTAGACGCCTTAGTGGGAGCTATTAGGTTTAAGGCTACATATTGTGTACACTGGGTGCTGTTGATATTAGTCTCACCAGTAAAGGTGAAGCACTGAAAGCCTTCAGGGACACTATAGGTCTACAGGGTGAAATTTATCCTGCCTCAGATCCATACTTTTAGGTGGGAAAACACACTAACAACATGAAAAAAACAAGGGAATAAAGCACCCCAAACATTAAAAAATAATTAAAATCAGAAGTAATGTCCCGCGTTCTATCAGACCACACTAGAATGAAATTATAAGCCAATGATTAAGTAAAAAATAGAAGCTACTGTAACAAATGGAGACTAAATAATACACAATTGAATGATAAATGGATAGCAGAAGAAATCAAGGATGAAATAAAAAATTCTTAGAGATAAATGAGAACACTGATACAACATATCAAAATCTCTGGGACACTATGAAGGCAGTACTAAGAGGAAAGTTTGTTGCATTGAATGCATTCATTAAAAGAATAAAAAGTCAACAAATAAATGACCTAACACCACATCTCAAAGCCCTAGAAAAAAGAAGAACAAATCAACACAAAAATCAGAGCTGAAATTAATTAAATCTAAACAAAAGAAACAATTGAAAAAATCGACAAAACAAAAAATTGATTCTTTAAAAAAATAAATAAAATAGATAAACTCCTGGCCAAGCTAACAGAGAGAAAGAGAGAGAAAACTCAAATTACTAAAATACAAAATGAAGAAGAAAATAACACAACAGACACGTCTGAAATACAGAAGATAATTAGAGACTATTTTAGAAAATTTATTTCAAACTCTAATAAAATAGAAAATATCAAAAACAAATATCTAGAGACATATGACCTACCCAAACTGAATGAGGAGGTCATACATGATTTAAACAGATCAATTTCAAGTAATAAAATAGAAAATGCCATCAAAAGCCTACCAACCAAGAAAAGCCCAGTACCAAATGGGTTCTCAGGCAAGTTCTACAAGGCTTTCAATGAAGAATAAACACCAATATTCCTCAAAGTATTCCATGAAATAGAAAAGGAGGGAACCCTTCCAAACTCAACCTATGAGGCTAATATCACCCTGATACCAAAAGCAGACAAAGACACATCAAGAAAACTTCAGATCAAAAACCCTAATGAATACAAATGCAAAAATTCTCAAAAAAATTTGACAAATCACATATAAAAACATATTAAAAACATAGTGCACCACGATCAAGTGGGATTCATCCCAGGGATGCAGGGTTGGTTCAACATATGGAAATCAATAAACGTAATTCATTATATTAATAGACTTAAAAACAAGAATCATATGATCATCTCAATAGATGCCAAAAAGCATTTGACAAATACAGCACACCTTCATGTGCAAAACACCAGAAAAACTAGGGATAGTAGAAATATACCTCAACATTGTAAAAGCTACACATGCTAAATAAACCCAAGGCCAGTATCATTCTATTTTTTTTTAAAGAGAGAGAGAGAGAGAGAGAGAGAGAGAGAGAGAGAATTTTAATATTTATTTTTTAGTATTCGGCGGACACAACATCTTTGTTTGTATGTGGTGCTGAGGATCGAACCCGGGCCGCGCGCATGCCAGGCGAGCGCGCTACACTTGAGCCACATCCCCAGCCCCCAGTATCATTCTAAATGGAGAAAAATTGAAAGCATTCCCGCTAAAAACTAGAACAAGACAAGGATATCCTCTTTCACCACTTCTATTCAACATCATCCTTAAACTCTAGCCAGAGCAATTAGACAAAAGAAATAAATTAAAGGGATACAAATAGGTAAAGAAGAACTCAAAACTATCACTATTTGATGAGATATGATTCTATATCTGGAAGATCCAAAAAATTCCACCAGAAAACTTCTAAAACGAATAAATGAAGTCAGCAAAGTAGCAGGATATAAAATCAACACCTAAAAATCAAATGCATTCCTATGAATCAGTGATGAATCCACTGAAAGAGAAATTAGGAAAACTACTCCATTTACCCTTTTTTGCGCTTACTTTTGTATGTGGTTTACTAAGGATCGAACCCAGTGCCTCACCCATGCTAGGCATGCGCTCTGCCACTGAGCCCCAGCCCCAGCCCCAAAACTACTCCATCTACAAAAGCCTCAAAAGTAAAAAAAAAAAAAAAAAAAAAAAAA
>NW_026000026.1:42936488-42957623 GCF_001458135.2 Marmota marmota marmota | reverse complement strand
AAAAAAAATGTGGCATTTATACACCATGGAGCATTACGCAGCACTAAAAAATGACAAAATCATGGAATTTGCAGGGAAATGGATGGCACTAGAGCAGATTATGCTTAGTGAAGCTAGCCAATCCCTAAAAAACAAATACCAAATGTCTTCTTTGATATAATGAGAGCAACTAAGAACAGAGCAGGGAGGAAGAGCAGGAAGAAAAGATTAACATTAAACAGAGACATGAGGTGGGAGGGAAAGGGAGAGAAAAGGGAAATTGCATGGTAATGGAGGGAGACCCTCATTGTTATACAAAATTACATATAAGAGGTTGTGAGGGGAATGGGAAAAAAAACAAGGAGAGAAATGAATTACAGTAGATGGGGTAGAGAGAGAAGATGGGAGGGGAGGGGAGGGGGGATAGTTGAGGATAGGAAAGGTAGCAGAATACAACAGTTACTAATAGGGCATTATGTAAAAATGTGGATGTGTAACCGATGTGATTCTGCAATCTGTATTTGGGGTAAAATTGGGAGTTCATAACCAACTTGAATCTAATGCATGAAATATGATATGTCAAGAGCTTTGTAATGTTTTGAACAACCAATAAAAAAAAAAAAGAAAAAAAATCCAAATGACATGCTTCATAGAAATAGAAAAAGCAGCCTAGGATCTGACTTCCTTAACAATACTCCTAAAGTGCAAGAAGTAAAATCAAGAATCAATAAATGGGATAGCTTCTTCTCAGCAAAGGAAGCAATTAATAATGTGAGGAGAGAGCCTACAGATTGGGAGAAAATCTTTACCACATGCACCTCTGATAAAGCATTAATCTCTAATATATATAAAGAATTCAAAAAACTTATCACCAAAAAAACAAATAACCCAATCAATAAATGGGCTAAGAAACTGAACAGACACTTCACAAAAGAAATACAGTTGATCAACAAATATTTGAAAAAATGTTCAACATCTCTAGCAATTAGAGAAATGCAAATCAAAACTACTCTAAGATTTCATCTCACTCCTGTCAGAATGGTAACCATCAAGAATACAGGCAACAATAAATGTTGACAAGGATGTGGTGAAAAAGGCACACTCATACATTACTGGTGGGACTGCAAATTGGTGCAACCACTATGGAAAGCAGTATGGAGATTCCTCAAAACACTAGGAATAGAACCACCATTTGACCCAGGTATCTCACTCCTTGGTTTACACCCAAAAGACTTAAAATCAGCATACTATAGTGACGCAGCCACACCAATGTTTATTACAGCTCAATTCACAATAGCTAGACTATGGAACCAATCTAGGTATCCCTTAGTAGATGAATGGATAAAGAAAATGTGGTATATATACTCAATGGAATATTACTCAGCTTTAAAGAAGAGTGAAATTATGGCATTTGCCAGTAAATGGTTGGAGTTAAAGAATATCATACTAAGTGAAATAAGCCAATCCCACAAAACCAAAGGCCAAATGTTTTCTCTAATATGCAGATGCTAATTCACAATAAGGGCGGGGGGGTGGTGGGCGCACTAGGGAAGAATAGTGTTATCTTAGATTAGGTAGAGGGAAGTGATGGGAGGGGAGGGGAGAAGATGTGGGGATAGGAAAGACAGTAGAATGAAACAGACATTATTACTGTATGTATATATGTGACTACATGATCAACATGATTCTGAAACATGCACCCTCAAAAACATGAGAAATTATATGCCATCTATGTATGATATATTAAAGTGCATAAATGCATTCTACTGTCATGTATAACTAATTAAAACAAAATTTTTTAAAAATGTTGTTTAAACTGGAGATATATAAGTCAGGGCAGAGCATTTTGCTAGTATACAGAGGCCCTGTATTAGATTCCCAGTACTAGAGGTGGGGAAGTGGGGCGGGGGTGTCTGGAAAAACCTGAAGCGGGACCAAGAAGGTCTCTGGTTTCCCCCAATTACCATGTTTTATCAACAGAACTCTTGTCTTTCTCAATATAATTGAAATCCTAATAATGTGCAAGGGAGTTACGGAAATAGGAGTCAGATGCACTCTATTTAACTCTCTTATAAGGATATTAACTGCTTAAGCAGCAAGGAGCACCCAGGTAAAAAATGACAAGCTGCACAGGAACAACAAAACATTCAGGAGGCCACCCAAGAGATGTCACACTTTGTCCCCACCCCACTTCTTATGCTCAGGCTCACACTGCTGTTGGGCCCCTTCAGTACACTGTATCTCCATGGGGCACACCTGATGGACAGGATGCCAGCACTTCAGAAATGCTTCACCTGCTAAATTCTGAAACATTCAATTAAAATATGTAAATGTACCACTAAAGGGATTAAAAAGAACTCAATTACGACAGCAACACTTCCTTTCAGAGGCTGAAATACCAGGACAGGGCTAATTACAGAGCACCAAGTTACACTGCTTCCTTGCGTATAATTTACACAAAATGTTTTTCTGCCTAGAAATGCACTCCACTTGATCTGCCTCAGAGAACAGAAGTAAAAGGTCATTTTCTGTGTTATTTTTTCAAGAGATTAGCTATTAATCTAGCTCTGTGGAGGTAACTCCCTACATCATTGTGAAAGCATCAAATTTCATTTTTTATAGTGGGTCCTCCACCCATAAAAAATGGTCCCATACTCCATTTTCTCTCCCAAAGTCAACCACGAAACCCTGAACTGCCCAAACTCAGGAGCAATCCACCCCCACCTGCCAGGTTACCTATTTGGAAATCAAAAGTATTTATTTGTGGAGCTGGAGATTAAACTAGAGTGCTCTACCACTGAGCTACATTCCCAGCCCCAAAGAAGATAATTCTATTTCAAAAGACATAAAATCCTAAAGCAGCAGAAAAAGATTTGTTGTGATTTTTGTTGTTGTTGCTACCATTTCTGGCCTTCAGAAGTAAAGATATTCCTAACAAAGAGCTCCTTCCAAAAACCAAAAAACAGTGATGCTCCAAATAAACTGCAGGAAGGGAAGGCAAAACTGGCTCCATGAACAGATGTGGTCAGTAATGCCCTCCACTACAGACATAATTGCTTTGGTTTTGCCCCAACATAGCAAAAGGGTTCCAAATTCTCTGGTGGGTAATGATCCAGTATTCCCACCTCTCCAATAACTGCTACATCTTTAACGCCAAAACACAACTGCTGAGAGCATTCCACGTGCCGTTCACCCTCTTTATCCAAATCTAAGTGGAAAGAGACCTGAAGAAAACACAGGAAATAAGCCAATCCCCTTTTCTAGTAGAGTCTTAGCTAAAGGCTGGATCTGAGAGTTAACCAAGGAGAAGCAGATGGACGGCATGAGAAGGCTCAGATGGCCAAGCATCCAGAAACACAAGGGCTCAAAACCCTGCAAGTGGACTCAGAATATACTGAGCTCCAAGAGCAAAATTTTCCCTTTTTAGAACATGTTCAAGGTTCCAATAATGTTTCTGTCCTTTGGCATTTTGTCTCTAATATCTCCACACTGCACTCTAAGTTTTTTGTGTTTTTTTTTTTTAACTCAATGAAGGAGCACAGTATCACTATCTTTTCCAAGAAAGCCTTTCTAAGAGACAGGTGGGAATCATAAGGTCTCCTTGCCTCCAATCAGCTCATTCTCACAGAGAACAATCTCCTAACCCAGGCAAACACTGTGACTGAGCTAAATTACTTTGGCCCAGCTCTTCCTTTCCACTGGTATCAGCAGCTGAGCTCATTATCATGTCATGAAGTTGTTTAACCTCCTCTGAAGAAGACACTGGAATCCATCTATGTTATAAGCTACCATGGTCCTGACTCACTCATTTTCATGTCTATCCCCAGTGCTGAAGGTATTATTTATGATGAATGGTGACATTTCCTCCAACATCATTGATTCATTACTAATACTTTGACAAGGCCTTTAGTTCACTTCCTTTGGGATGCTAAATCTTACCCCATATCTGGCATTCTATCAGTACCTGAATGTAACTTCTGACTTTTCGTAGAAGGACATTATTGCATGGATGCCCATAGCCTAGCAAAGACATCTGAATGTGACATTCAATTCCCAAAAGAAAACCCAACCCAACAAGACATCATAGATTCAAATAAAGCTGAGATTATCTTCTCAACAGCAGGGGAACTTGCTGGATAACATCTAAAGCTGCTCTCACTTTCATCTATTTGAGTTCCATCCCGCTTCATTTATTAACTATTTACTATTTATTGTAAAGGAAGCATGTAGGCGGGAGCTGAAAGTTCTGTAGGTATTTGAGTAGGTTTGGGTATTGAGGGGAGCATTATGGATGTTATGTGTAAAGATAGTAATGAACACCAATTAATCTGTAAAAATTCAAATTTTGTGACAATTAGTAATTTGTTTCAAACTCCTCTTATCTTCTGATACCGTAAAATAGAAAACTTAATTTTTAAACATAACAGTACTCCTACTCTTCAAAATTCTCTAAAATATTACCAACACTGTATAGGCCAGCTCCGTCTGGTAGGATGATATGTGATAGAAATGTTCTATCTCTGCACTGTCTGACACACTTGCCACAGTGGCAAGTGTGCTGCTGAGCACCAGAAATGTGGCTAACACAACTCAACTAAATTTGTAATTTTATTGAGTCTTGGTTAATTTCAATAGCCACTGTGGACAGTGGTCATGGTACTGGACAGTATGGATCTAGGCACTCTCCCTCAACAAGTTCTCAGAGACAGAAATGTATTTATTTATTCACTCCATCTCCCCTTGACAGAGTGGAAAAGCACAACTGGGGCTGACATTCCTCCTGGTGCCTCACTGCCCTAAGCAAGAGGCCCACCCTTTCCTTCACAGTAGTGATGCTCAACCTCTGTGCTACCGACATCAGGGGCCACATGACTCTTTGTGTGGGGCTCCCCTGTGCATTTGAGGGTGTTGAGCAGCATCCCTAGCCTCTACTCACTAGAGGACAATAGCATTTCCCACCTCCCATTTGTGACAATAAAAAGTGTCTCCCAGACATTGTCAAATGGCCCAGGATAGAAAATGGTTAGAGAGCCACTCTCAAGAAGTAAGTGTTAAAAACACACAATACTCTGCTCATAAAACGACTCACTCTATTTTACAGGACTAGGCCACTCTCTCATACTTGTTTTGGTTAAGTGTTCTTTTTCCATCCCTTGCACATAACTCTTCACACCTGAGTCCATCAGGATTCCTTCATTATGTTTTCTGAGGTTCCTATCCACATGTACACATGTGACTGCCCAGCTATCCTCCCATTCAGAGAAGAGGATCCCTAAAAACCAAAATGACCTTCCTGAAAACAATCTATTACATAAATCTGTTTGAATCTACGCTGATGAACACTCTTATATATGAACAGATACCAGACACCAAGATACTGGAGGGAGCATTTGTAGCTCAAAAAAAAAGGACCAAATAGGATAAACAGAACAACTGATGCCAATCAAACAGACAATTCAGCAAATAAAAATGATCATTAAAAAAAATCCCAATTAGAGCCAAGGATATAGCTCAGAGGTAGGCAGAGCACTTGCCTAGCATGCACAAGGCCCTGGATTCAACCCCCACCATCAAACACACACACACACACACACACACACACACACAACCAAATAGTATCTTCTGATAACATCAAGAAAATATAATACCCCTAAAAGCCAAATAAGCAAATGAACCAACAAAAACTGGCTTCTACTAAAAAAAAAAGTAGCAGTTGGCACAAAAAAGAAAAGAGTTCATGGATATTAAAAATGATTGCCAAAATAAAAAATTCAGTAAAGTGGTAGGAGATAAAATTTAATAATTGTCCTCTGGATGAAAGTACAAATATGGAAAATATGGAGAAAGCTTATAACAAAGGACCAATGTAGAATTATGTTGATTTCCAGACTTTCCAGAAAAAAAGGAGAATAGAAAAATAAATGAAAGTGTGAAAACAGTAATAATAATGATGACGACGACACAAGAAAACTTAGCAGAGCTGAAGAAAGACAAAATAATTTAGATTTAAGAAACCTTAGATTACTAAATAGGACAAAAGTGGGATATATCCTCATGAAATCTGAGGATATAAAAGATCAAGACATAGGATCCAGAAAGAGAAAAGAAAGATTCCCAGCCAAAAAATGAGAATGAAATGCAGAAACGTCCTCACAGAAGAACCAACTATAGAATCAAAGCTTTCAGAACTCTGACGAAAAGGTTTTTGAACCCAGAACTTGATATCCCATCCAAATCAACAGTCAAGCGTAAGGACTATATAGACATTTTCAAATAGATTTTTTAAAAATCAGAAAAAATAATTTCTGAATTCTTCTCAGAAAAAAATTACATGGAGATGGATTTTGGCATAAATAAGAAAGAAACCCAAGAAACACAAAGACAGGGAGAGGGTCCAGAAAGCAGAAATGCGGAAGGGGAAGCCTCCAGAAAAAAATGCGCAATAGCAGGTACAGGAGGCCAGTGAGGCAAGGACCAAAGCCTGAGCGCTCAGGGAAGGAAACTGGTCCCAGGGTAGGAAGCATGATGGTCAGGGAGAAAAATTATAGAATATGGCAATGGCACTGGCTAAGAACATTCACCTGCCTGTCCTCTTAAAATTTTTATAGACAATTCCCCATTTTTCTTACCCCAACAGAGCTAGTGACAACTTTGTGATCCAATTCCTATCCTATGTGACAGGCAAGGTTCCCCGTGGTACCTCTGCATCAAGCACCAACACAGAGCCATCTAAGACTGACCTGGTCCTGGTCACAGTACCAGTGACTACAACCCCTATCAGACCACTAAGGAGTTAGGTCTGACCTGCAATAGATCAATGTTCCTGTGTTCTACACCACTTATCCCAGCGTGACTTTTCTGGCCTGCCTCGGACCCAGATCATTATTCCACATCATTTGCTGAATGAGACAATTTCCCCAGTTCCTTCTGGACTCAACAACTGCCAATCTACAGGAAGATATCACCAAATGAGGATTCAACTGCCCCGCAAAAAATTAAAACTAAGGAAGGAGAGCATGTCACAGAGATGGTGAAAAGAGCAAGTAAGGGAACACCAGTCAGTGGTAAGTCACTATGGAACTTAGCAACAGAAGCTTAACCTTTCTTGCTTTGGAAAGATTAACCGTCCCTCTCTTTCTCTGTCTTATCACAAGGGACCAATGAAAGGGTCTCCCTTTTCAACATTTCTGCCTCATCTCCTTGGTCTTTTTTGAGGGACATACAAATAATGTTCAGTTTGAAATGGAAGTGAGTAAGAAGCTATTTAAACACTCATTATGTAGCAGATTAAAATGACTACAGACAAATTTCTCCTTTCAACAAAGATATGGTCACACAATAAGATTTTAAAGTGGATCTCAGGCATTGCACTATATTAGCTCTATGCAAAATGAGCAGCTCTAAATGAATCATCCAGGAATGAGTTTAGTTCCTATTTAGAATCATCAGCTCACTTTATGCATTTTATCTGATAAATCAGCAATCTGAAAGACTTACAAATTAGGTGATTCTTTAAAAACAGAAACCAAAGCAAGTGCACAGAATATTCACTTGTTTAGCGAATATACAATGAAAACCTATTTCATCCCAAGCACTGGGGCAAGCCTAATGTCAGCTGCTGAATGACCGGGTGGAGGCCTATATCCTGTGCTGTTCCATCCTGAATGCTCTCCTGTGCAAGGCCAGAAAACTCCTCCAGTGCATTCAACTCACATGGGGCAACAGAATCAAGGACCTTGAAGATGTCACCCTCCCTCACAGCTCTACTGTGCCAACATATCCACAGTTTTTTTGCTATAAAGCAAAAATTCTACCACTGAAAAGGTCCAAAGGGTTTTGTGTTTTTTTTTTTTAATTTGCCAGGATCTACCAAAGGAAATAATTGATTGGTAGGAAGTAAACTACTTAGGGAAGACCATTCATATTATTTTTTTTAAAGATATCCACTGCCTTATCAGGGCACTTGTTGGTACATCTCATTCATCAGGAATTCATTAAACCAAGTGTGTTAGGTAATCTACTCTCTCTCTACCTGAGCTCCACTTCCTGCCAGGATGGTCCCACGGCTGTCCTGCTGACATGAGCAAAAACCCTCAAGCTGTCCCTTACCATGTTCCCACCCCACTTGCTGCTCCCCCACCTAGAGCCTTACTGCCACCTTGGACTCCTTCTCCCACATCTTCCAATTCTGTGCCCTCCTTGTTCCTCCTGCTGAGCCACTGCCAGTCCTCCATCCCCAGCCCAGGCCCCACACAGATACTCTGGGTGACATGAGGAAAAGACCTGCATGGACTTGGGTCCAAAGACCTGGATTAAAGCCTTGCTCTGTCACATCCTACTTGCTACTTGGGAGAAAGCTCTTGCAGACTCAGTCCTTTTCCACATGTAAAACAGGCTTTTAAACCCCTACAACAGGCTCTCTTTACTCAGTACCCTTTCTTCTTTGCTGAAACTCTGCTCCAGAGGGATAAAATGCCAGGAACTTTCTTTCCCAAATATTCCTAGTGACTTCCTGGACAGTAACTCAGCTGTGCCTAAGAGGATGTGAAAGGAAAAATGCTGAACACAGTCAGAAATGATTCCTCTTCCTAATAAAAATAAAATGAGAGAAACACCAACCCTTTTGCCTGCCTCTAACACAGTGTAAAGGGTATATGCATAGTGCTGTGGCAGCCATTTTGCAACTGTGAGGATACCAAGAAAATAATGGAGAAGCTGCCTGGCCTCTCAGCTGCCAAATTAAACAACTCTAGAGTCCCTGTCACAGGGTCTTATTATGATAGAAAGAGAATGTTCTTATTACTTAAGGAACCTAGAACTGAAAATTCTATTGCACCATTACTTTCAGCCAAAGGAAGGCTCAATCACAAACACTGTTCAAAAGAGGGTAAGGAAAGAGAGAAATAGGGGGAGGGGGCGGGGAGGACTGTACAGTAGCAGCATCACATACAGCCAGGTAGATGAAGATGACCATCCCCTCACTTCTGGGCCTTTCCACACCAAGCATCCTGCAAAAGCTAACAAATTCACTCCATAAAGTATACTTCTCACTACTTTATCCTTCCCCTACTTTAAAAAAAAAAAAAAATGATGGTCCCCCAGTGCCCATAGGAGATGCTTTGTACATACCTGGGCTAATGCAGCCAGAAAGTCAAGGTAAAGACTTCAGATATAAACCCAAATGTTTGAAAAAAAACCACTTAATATGTACAAATGAAATTCACTTCAAAGTAGCATTGGAGGGTTAACAAAATCAGAATGGCATAACGGGGTATTTGCTGAACCAGTGATTCAATAGACTATTCTGTCTATTGTGTATAAAATTTTCCATTATAAATATGTAAGGTCATTTTAAGTTTATAATACAGAATTGAACTATATAATTATTGTTAAAAACAGACATCAGTAGATCCTAGAAAAACCTTTAAAAAAATAGTAAAATTCTCTACATGTTTTGCCAAAATTTTACAGGTTTGTTTATACATAAAGGCATTCATTGCCATTTCTTGGAATTTCTTTATAGTCAAACATTATTGGAAAAAATATGTTCAATTTTGTATTACAATTATTAAAAATCAAATTAATTTATATATCCAATAATGAAGGAAAGTTGATACAAGGTAGTCTGCATGAAGAAACAGTATACAAACATAAAAATGATACAAAGTTTTGTCAACCTCAGTGAAATTGTCTGAAAAAAGTTTTAAGTGAAAAAATATGTGTTGATTTCGCCAATATGAAGGATAAATGTGTAGAAAAACATAAAGAAATAAGAAATTAAAATAGCTGCAATAAGATGAATATACTGATTTTTTTAAACTTCATTCAATTATTTTTGCAAATGTTGTTCTAATCACTTTTGAGATTTGCCTAACCTTGAGTATAAGATTCTTCTCTAGTTTCTCAGGTTTTTTTGTAAAGGGAAAACAATTATATATATATATCACCTATGACAAATACAGTAACTCTTTTCTAGACTGCTGGAATGTGCTGGTCACTCCCATGAATTTCCTTGCTACTCTGCATCTCCATTACCCACCAGGTCCCTGAGTCCAAGCAGGCACCTCAGCATGACCTGCTGAGGTGGCAAACCCAAGAGCTCAAGAGAAACACAGAAACCACAGTTGTCATCTTGCCTTGTCTGGTAAGACCCTGCTCTCCCTACCTGTACCCACAACGAGACTGCAGGGCAGGTGGGCTAACCTGCTCAAGATATGCCCTCCTGAGAGGTGGGGGACATTCCTTGTCAGGCTGTAGGCAGCCTGACCAAGAATCCTACCTTCTTCTCCCTCTGGAGAATGTTCAGGGAGATTTGTGAACACGAATGTCCACAGAAGACAACGGAGCCTTGGCACAGAAATCGCAACAGCCATAAGAACATGGCCAACATGGGAGTGTGCAAAGCACCCCACTTACATAAGGATTTTACTGAGGAGAGTCCTCTGAGATATGCAATCATTCCTCATGCACAGGCGAGACCAGCTGCCCGTGAACCAGCTGCTCCTGTGCTCCTGTCCCCAGTAAATGCCTCCCTTCCCCATCTCCAGCTGAAGCTACTTTTTAGCTTCTCAACCATTTTTATGATATAAAAGGTTAGAGTAATAATAGCCTCAATTTATTTAATGCTGAGTGCTGAGCAGTAGCTTTTAGAATGTTTTTCTTTTAACCCTCACCACACTGTGGAAGGCTAGACTGAAAGCCCCACCAAGATCATGCAAGAAAAGGAAGCTCAAAGCAGTCACAGAGTGACCACAAACATGTGCTGGGCAGAATTCTGTTACACTAAACCAGTCTCCCCTTTTACAAAAATACACTCCTTCTTCCCCACTGAGGAAAGAGACAGTGTCCTACCCACCCCGTCTGTATGCCCAGGGGACAATGAGCACATAAATACTGATACACATACACGGAAATTTCTGGACTAGCTTCTTCCATTTTGTTCCTCATAGTGGCTCCATGAGTGCCAGGCCTGGATTTCAGTTCCCTCACAGTGTACCTGTGGTCAGAAATGGATCTGACAAGGAGATTTCAGCAACATCTACTGACTGAATAAATAAAACTCATTCCAGAAATATCTACCACTGTCCAGTAGAACTTTCTCTAGGATGAAAAGGCCCTCTACCTTTGCTGTCCAGCACCAGTAGCCCCTAGACACACATGTCAATGGAACTCTTGTAATGTGGCTACTGTGACTATAGAATTTTAATTTTATTAAATGTCCAGGAACTTAAATTTCCCTGGCTCTATGTGGCTAGAGATCACTATGCTGGCCAGTGCAGGTCTAACCTATCCCAATTTCTTGCACAAGGCCATTCCTTTGAAGATAGTCCTTGGGACCTCTGCTCCTGCATATGTCGACTTCTGTGTAAAACCACACCAGCACTGGACACACAGTGAGGGATAATGGTGCTGCTTTCAAGGTATTTAGGTAAGAACAAAGGAATAAACCAAATGATATCAATTAAGCATGATTCACTTTAAAGGAATAATTTTTATTACAACAGAGCTGGTATAAAACAACAAATTATATTATCCAATGATCAATGTCTCTTTGTTGACATAAATGATTCTTGAAAATCAATGTCCCCTTCCTTCCTATATGCCACAACCACCATAATAAAGAGTAAAAAAAGAAAAATAAAGAGTAACAAAAAGAAAAGAAAAAAAAAATTGTTACCAAATTTACTACCTATCAAAACCAAGTCTTGGTGGTCAAATGCCAATTAAGACCAGAAAAGATGAATTAATGGTCATGTCATGTCTCTAGAAAATATCCAAATTTATATGTCACATATATTATATCAAAAGACTTCAAGGTTTGACATTTTATAAAGAATGTTGATTAATTCACATGCATTTCTATCCTGTTTGGCAGGAAAGCTGTCAATAATGATTTTATAAAAGTAAACATAATTCATCTGGGCCTAAGAGTCTAGGTCTGCAATCATAGCATCCTTCCAAGCATCCAGTGGGCTCCTCCTCACTCTAACTGGCTCATACCAGCTCTACTGTGTCCTTTTGAGCCACTGACCTCAGAGACAACTAATCAATAGCTGGCAGAGCACTGTGCTCTTACCAATGTGATTCTATCCACTAATCAGGGTTTATTCTGTCCCTGGTGAAATTAGTTAACCTTGGATAAAATCAGGGTAAGATGACTTCTTCTTCCCATACTAGCTTACCCCTAATGCCACAGACAAAGGCAATCCCACTGGCAAATGACCAGAAGAAGTAAGGATACAGAGTTTGCAGCTGACAAAAATGATCAACATCTATATTCCAGAGATTTTTCTGGAATTAAGATTAAAAACCATTTCATTACCTCCATTGTTTATAAGCAAAGCATCAAATCTGAAACATTTGAATTCCTTGTCTTAGGTGTCATGTTATATTTAATTCCACAAAAAAAAAAAAAAAGAAACCTTAATTAAATCCTTGCATTGACCAATATGTACATTAACTAAAGAATAAACTAAGGGCAGAGCAGTTTGGGGTATAATTTGGACAATTTTTGTATACAACATGAATGCACATAAGTGCTCTCTTATACATTCGTTAGTGTGCTTTAAGTCAAGCAAGATGTTAATTCTTGACAAGGACATACCCTCTTGGTACTTCTGCCTCCACTCCTGACACTGACACTAAAAGGTGAGTGGCAGACTAAAACCTGGCTTTATGTTTGACCTGATGTGAGATTCTCTAAACAGTGGGGGCCAAGGTTGGGGAACAGGAATTATCCACTGCCCATGCAGGCAGCAGGGTGGGCAATATAGCTCTGCACTGTTCAACATGGTAGCCACCAGCCACTGGTGGCTATTTAAATCTAAACTTAGTAAAATTAAATTAAAATTTAAGTTCCACAGTCTCACTACCTGCATTTAAAGTGCTCATTAGTCATAAGAGTCGAGTGACTAATGTACTGAACAATGCAGATATAGAATATTTTCAACTGCAAAAAGTTGGACAATGTTGGTATAGATAGTTTTAAAACAATAAAATAATAAAATTGACTCAATGTATACCAGTTTTTATTGTCAACATGTACAGGCAATTTTAAATAAGATTAGTGAAAAAATACCCCTTCTACCATCTTGACTCTCTCCTGCCACTGTCCAAATAAACCTGCCATGATACAGAAAACTTAAATACAAGAACACACTAACATCTAGTTTGTATCACTCTCAAATCAAAGTCAAAAGGAAAAAGGAAAAAGAACAGACTGTGTATTTCATTCCCTTTTTCTGTTCCTAACAGAGGTATAGAAGACTACGAAAATCTGGAGAGAAAAATGGTAAAAGAATTTATAAATACCAAAACGAATATAAACCTTAGAAATTTTACATAATATATATTCAAAAAGGTGCAAATGGGGCCCGAAAACAGAAAATATATGTGTGTGTGTGCGCGCACATGCATGCTGCTGGGGATGGTGCCCAGTACCTCTTACAGGCTAGGCAAATATTCCACCACTGAGCTACAGCCCCAGCTCAGAGCACATCATTTGTCACTTGTTGTACCTATTCACAGAGGAATGAAAGGCCATTTCTAACCTCAGGGTTCTCATTCCTGGTAAGCTACACTTCTCAAAGACAAACCTAAAATAGAACCAAACTTCTTCTGAAAGAAGACAACTGAGAAAATGGGGCCACAGAGAGCTGCTCAGCTCCCTATTATGGTCCATGCATTAAACATTAACATGGCTACAGTCTTTTTCCTAGCAGAAATATTAAAAATGTATACAATGTTTCTAATTTCAATTCCCATAATGGTCTATAATGCTTTCAGAGGCTTCTGAATTTTTGATTTCTCATTCAGTCATCCCCTCCTGGCCCCTGTTAGCTCTACCTGCTACATATTATGCCTCCCCATCCCCATCCACCTACCCGCACACACCCCTCACCCCCTTTCTCAATTGTCAATGACAAATAATGGCAAGGATCGTCTGCTCTCTATTCAATGATATGCCATTTTTGCCCACGTATATGGGTTAACCAATTAAACACCACTTTCCTAAGAAGAAAACCTTTTCTCAGATCATTTCTGTGACTGCTTCAGAATGAAAATGACCAAACACTAGAAAATAAAAAGCAAGAAGACAGCAAAAAGAACACTCAGTTATCCAGTATACTATGATACATTGTTCTGGGTAGGGGGCCTTCCAAATACCCTAGGGATAAATGTCCATGCCCTAAAACACATTTAATTATGTCTAAAGTCTACCATCTACTTTCTGACATGTATAAGAATACTCCAGAGCACTCCTGTTATGTCTCAGAACCTTTGCACATGCAGTTCCTTCTTCCTGGAATGCTCTCCCTGTGCCACTTCTGCTTACTAAAAAATCCTCACTCTCTAAGTCAACTTCACTTCAAGGAAGCTTGTGACACCTTGTCCTCTTTGAGCTACACATTACAGTTTACACTGTGAGACTTTGGAATAAGATTATTTGGAGACTGTCTGCCCCACCCAACCAGGTCTGACAACTGGGTAAGGAGAATGCATCAGTTTTATTCATCATATTCCAAAAGCCCAATACCATGCAAGGCAGGAGTCAATATTATTTGATAGATGAAGAAATCAATTGCCAAATGAATAAGCATCTTTTGAACACCGGGGAACTATGTTCCTATACTGATATAACTTCAAACAGAGATGGCTGGTACATGGATTCTATTAATTCAGAGATAAAGATAAATTCTATTTTACTCTCTTTGAAACCAGCCTCTGCTATCCAATTGTTCTTTTGGTAGATGGTGAAAGTAGAAATGACCAACTTGAACAACCTCAGAAGTAGTGATGAGGCCTTATCAAAGATGAAGGAGGCAGAAGCCCAATCAACCTTCTTCAAACAAGTTTCTTTAAATTATAGGAAACTGCCTTCATTCCTGTCAAAAGGTGAATCACACCATCAATCAAAACCAGGGCCAAGGGTATAGCTCAATGGTAGTGTGCATGCTTAGCATGCACAAGGCCCTGGGTCTGATTCCAATATCAAAAAAAAAAAAAACTACACATGTGTATAGACGTTTATTACAAATACCTTGGGCTGGGGATGTAGAATGCTTGTCTAGCATGTCCAAGACTCTGGGTTCAATCCCCAGCAGCACGGGGTGGGGGGGGTGGGGGTGGGAAACACTTCTCTCTTCTTCCTCCAATAACTAAGTCAGGTTCTCTCTTATTCCTCCAATTCACTAAGTCTGGTGGCCTGGTCCATCAGCTAGAGGGGCCTGCTCTTTCTTCAGAGGATAGTCATATAATCCACATTTCTAGACAAGTTCTAGCCATTTAGATTTGGGGTCTATATTACTTTGCCCTGGCATCTCTCTCACCTCCCCACCACCAATACTGCCACCTTTATGCTCTGCAAGCTACCCAGTGCCTCAAACTCACCTAGCACTGCCCCTCTAGCCCCTAAACTGGCTGTTTCCTCCACCTGGAAGGCTTTTTCCCAATATCCCCTCAGAGTTCTCTCCCTCAGGTCTTGGCTCAAATGGGTCCCTAAAACTGCAGCCTACCAGGATCCCTGGTCATTGTCCCTGCCCAGTTTTTTTCTCAATCACATTCCTCATCACCCGAGACACCTATTTTTATACTGTTTCCCGTAGCTCCATTCAGCCCCTCAACACCTCAGAATATGAGACCCATACATAACTTTGTGTATTCACTGCTACATCCCACATGTCTAGAAAGTGCCTAGCCCAAAGTAAGTGCTGAATAAGTATCTGTAGAAGGACTGAGACTGCATGGTATTGTTCAACTCCTAATGAAATATCTGCCATGAGACTTTCTGTTCTAACCCAGTCTCCAAGTAGGGCCAAAGACAGGTCTGCTGCAAGGAAGAATCTGGAGGTACAAAGATGAGACATCAATCAAGAAAAAAAAATCAATTAAAAAAGAGAAATCATCAAAGAACAGGAATAAGCAATTCACACACAGAGTGAAGGAGTTTTGTGAGTTGTCACTGCCAGCTTTCTGAAGAACCTTGAGTAAAATCAGCTGTGAGCAGTTTCCACTGGCTTTGAATTCTACAAAACAGAGGAACATGTTGGATACAGCAGTGAATAAATATAGATGCTGGACCCACAGCTTACCACTGAATATCCACAGATGGTTTTATATGAGACAGACCACAGTGGCTGCTCCCAAGGGGATACAGGCTGCTATAAACTATGTTTATCCTGAAAAGGAGAATTATCCTGCTCTTCCTTTAAATGTCAAATAGGACAACCCCCACCCCCAAGTGGCCAATATGCTGTCTATGATAGCCACGGTGGATTGGCTTTATGAAGACTGGCATATCCATCCACTTAATATGCTCCTTGCCCAAGTCAAGAAAAATGCTGTGACCAAGAAGACCCCTTAAAAGAAAATACTCCACCCCATCATGAAACCTTTCTTAAGCAAAATCAAGCAACAGTTTGAGAAGCCATACCAATATGTTGTCTTAGCTTTCCAATACAAAGCTAAGAAACTCAGAGGGGTTCACAAGAGATAGGGAAAGACAAAGGGGATAGCCAAGGAACTCTTGTCAAGAGGGTGGAAGTTTTCAAAGGGTATTTAGGAATGGGGTAAATAAAATGAACACTGATGTGACCAACACAAATGTCTCAAAGTGACATTATTAAAATTCAGGCCAAATGAAGGACCCCTACTAACTCCTCCTCCCAACATCAAAAGATTCTAAACAAGTGTTATCTATTTATTATAGTTTGGAAGAATTTTTAAAGCCAGAAGGCAAGAATGACAATGAGAAGACTGACCCTGAATCACTGAGGGTGAATGTGTAACCAATTAAATGAAGTAAGAATTGATGAAGGAGCCATGGTCTCTGGGCCTGACTCCTGGCTGGAGACTGGGGGCCAAGTACATGTGCACAGGTAAAATGGCCAGGGAGTGAAAGAGAAACTTTTCATGGAGCCCAATGCTCTGTGATTCCAAACCTGCTGGTGAGGTCCTAAAAGGATTAGACAGGAAGACAGATAGCAGCACTGGTTTATGGGATTGAAACAGAAGACTGGATAAGAACTGGGTGTCCAAACAAACTTCATGTGAACTAGCTGTATCCTTTTACTTGAACATACTGTTGGGATTAACATTGTATCTAAATGAGGAACACATCCCCTACCCAGTATTGTTCATTTGTTCACAATATAAAACACTGGTAGATAAAGTGAGTACCAACTTAATCAATATGTTGGCAAAACAAATTGCTCCACATTAATTGCCCAGTGTGATCTATGAAAAAAGTGGATGCGGTGTGGTCCTAAGTTGTGTTGGACTGCAGTTGGGATGGAGGAACCTTAGAGCAGCACTTGGAGGACACAATGAAGAATCCATCCATTGCTGGAGTATAGATGCACAAGGACTTAATTTCAGCAGCCATGAGATGCTGTCAGATGACTGTGCTAGAGTGATATCTGTCCTAGCCCAGCAAGCGGCTAAGCTAACTTCTGACCTCACTGAAATTCCTGTGATGTGTCAAGATTCAGTTAATGGGAACACGATGATGTTCATCATGATGGCATCATAGTGACAATGCACAAAGTGGCCTCTTGACCTTTCTTATGTGTTCCCCAGCAGCTTGTCATAGGAATTCAACTCTACTGATGTTAATTATAAAACTATTAAAGGTTCATTAATGTTCATTGGGCTCTTTTCTATTTTTTAAATGTTTTTATTGGTATGTTATAGTTATATGTAATAGTGGAGTTAATTTTGATATAATCATACATCTATGGAATATAATTTGCTCCCTTTCAGTCCCCAGTACTTCCTCTTTCCCTTCCTTCCTTCCTCCCCCTGTCCTCTTCCTCTTCCTCTACTGGTATTCCTTCTATTTATTAATTGGTTATTTAATTAGTACTGTGGTATATTCATATATGAACATTGCATACATAATTTGGTCAATTTAGCCAACATCTCAAGATATTAGTAAGAAAAGATCATGTTTCAAAGCAGCAGGTTCAGGATACTTTATAGAATTTTGTTATGTTCAATAAATCTGTTTGAAGGGAGGGAAAAAATAGAAATTAAAAAGTGGATAGCTCTGGATACTAATGAATTGCTGTAGCTTGAATGAAACAGCACCATGTCTAACAGTTTCTGATATGGTTTTGAAAGTGAGAAAAATTCATGTTAAAGGAATGATTTTGCATGATGATTTTGCAAATTGTTTTTCCTCAATACCTAAATCAAAATAGTCAATTGCAGCTTGCCTTCCCAAGAAAGAATCCCTTTACATTTACTATTACTGCAGAATTATTTCAATTGCCCAGCTTACTGTTCTGATTTGGTTGGGAGGGATTTGAACTACTGCAGTATCCAAATACATTAACACTCTACATTGATGACATCCTGATAATATCAGAAACTGAAAAGCAAGCTAGGACTGAATTAAATCCAGCAGTGACACACACAATTCTCAGGCTAGATGACAAATCCAGCAAACACTCAAAAGACTGACCAAACAATAAAATACTTAGGAATAATTTGAGCAGGAGCCACCTGTGATATTTCATAGGCAACTAAAAAATAAACTGCTGTCATTACCTTTGGAACCAAGCAAGAAGCATGGTACTTAGTCACATTGCTCAAATTCTAGAGAATGCGCATCTCACTTCTGGGAATACTGCTAGTTCCTAACCATAAATCTACCCAAAAGAGGGTTAGATTTGAATGTGAACCTGAACACCATCAGGCTATGTCTGAATTACAAAAAGCAGCGGCTCAGTCAACGCCTTTGGGACCTATGAGCTACATTAAGATCTGATTTAGGGAGTGTCTTCAATCTGCACTTACAAGCTTATACTTCATGACAAAAGACCAGGAGTGCTATCCATCAGCAACCACTACAATTCTAGGCCAGGAAATTTCTAGACATGGCAGTACGGTGTATGTCATTTGAGAGACAATTATTAGTTTGTTATTGGATATAAATGAAAATTACCCATGACTGAAGGACAAAAATAATCTTGAAATTTGAAATATCCATACTGTCTTAGATAATGTCAGAGAAACACTCCATAAGGAAGGCAATTCCCAGAAGAAGAACTGGAAAAAAATAGAATAGTAAAATGATAAAATGGAAATGGTCTATATAAGAATATGCCAACAGAGGAATGTAAGGAGTTACTCGCTTTATTCATGATCAGGGAGACTGTTTTCCTCTAGAATCAACTTTGGCACCACCTGAAGAGCTACCAGATTCTATTTTCACGCGATCAGTGTCCTACACACCACTTCCAGTTGGCCAAGAAAAAAAGCTGATTGGTTAATGGAAGGCATTCAATGAGAATAGACAGCATTCTGCTGGAAGGCCACTACACTGCAACCCAGTACAACAATTGACTGAGAAAACTAATTGAAGAAGGATGGCTCCCAGGAAGCCACTATGTGACCCCAGCAACTCTGGAGACTGAGTCAGAAGGATTTCAAGTTCAATGTCAGCTTCAGCAACTTAATGAAACCCTGTCTCAAAATGAAAATAAAAAGGGGAATGTTGGGGTATGCTCAGTGGTATAAATCCCCTGTGAATGAGTGAATGAATGAATGAAAGGGAGGGAGGGAGGAAGGAAGGGGAGAGAGAGAGAGAAGAAGGAGGAGGAGGAGGAAGAGGAGGAGGAGGAAGAGGGGGGAGGAGGAGGAGGAGGAGGAGAGGGGAAGGGAAGAGGGAAGGGGAGGGAGAGAAGGAAAGGAGAAGAGAAAGAAATCAGCTCAATGACCCAAATTCCTTACTGTTTTCCTTATATAGATGGTCCCTAAATTACAATGGTTTGACTTTTTTTTTTTAAACTTTATGATGGTACAGAAGTGATATGCATTAAGGAACAACCATACTTCGAATTTTAATCTTTTTCACAGGCTACTGACATGCAGTATAATAGTCTCTCACCATGCTGGACAGTGGTAGCTAGCTGCAGCTCTAGTTTTCTATGTGATCATGAAGGGAAATACCCACTACTCTTTGGTGTTTTGCATTGATAAGCTATCACATTTAGTAGGCTACAAGTATTAAATGCAGATTCCACTTAGGATGATTTTGACCTTCAATGAGTTATCAGGACATAACCCCATGGTAAGTCTAGAAGCATATGTAACAATTAAAGGAATTAGAATCCTTAAGTTTGAGTGTATATAACAGACTCATGGGCAGTAGCTATGGCTTTCCACATGGTCAGGCAGATGGAAAACTAGGCTATTAAAGGGACGGCCATATGAGGCATAGACCTATGAAAACCACTAAGGGAATTGATGGAGCTTAATGGACAATATTAATGCCCAAAAGAATTCTCTTCCAGGACATAAAGTGATTGAAACCAACTAATGTGTATCCTGGTATATTCACTTGAATAGGTGGGCCCATGAAATTAATGCTCACAGGAAAAGCTACAGCAGAGCAGAGACGGGCTGATTGTAAACATATTCCTCTTGTACCTTATGAGGTACAAAATGCCAATAGGAACTGCCAGAAAGAAAGAGACACAGAGAGCTATTCTGCATATTTTCCAAAGGCAGAGACCCATATAGCTGACATCACAGGACCACTGCCTGTAGGCCCAGGAGACACATATTCAGACAGAAACAGGCACATACTCAGGACTGGGAAGTAGATAGCTAATGCTCAAAACACTGCTGAAGGACTAAAATGAAAGATACTGTATCCATTTGAGCCATCAAGGAATATTTCTTCAAACCAAGGAATATTTCTTCAAACCAAGGAACACACTTTACAGCATATTATATCCAACAATGGGCAAAGATATAGTCTGTCTAAAAGACATACATCATGTCAACTATCACCCTTAGAGCAGCGGTCTGATCAAGAATTGGAAGAGGTAATTGAAATATTTGTTGCCTAAGATTTGAGGACATAAGCACATGAAGGGCTGGTGTTATGGTCTGCCTATGAGGTATGTCTCAAGAGCTCCTATGTTAATGCAGGAATATTCAGAGGTAAAATGATTGGACTGAGAGAGCTGTAATCTAATCAGTCCACCTTAGTTTGAATGTACTGAGTAGTAACTATAGCCAGGTGGAAAAGGTGAATCACTCACTGCGGGTGTGCCCTGGAAAAGTTCATCTTCCCTGCCCCCCAACCCCAATATCTATCTCTCTCTCTCTCTCTCTCTCTCTCTCTCTCTCTCTCTCTCTATGATA